>NC_137808.1:10372194-10784694 GCF_963383645.1 Muscardinus avellanarius | reverse complement strand
AGGGTGCCAGTTGCTACCCACAGCCAGCCCGTCGCCACCTTGAGGACACACGGGCCCACCGCGGCAGTGCTTCCATTTCTAAGAGCAACCTGGGATTTTCTGTGAAGTGCTCTGATGACATAGTGTTAGAAACCAACTTAGAAATTTTAGAGGTCCCTTGAAATCGGCCTGGGGTTCTGGTCCAGCCCAGCATGGGATGGAGACTTTGAAAATCGCTGGCTCAGAGTGTGTTTTTGCTGGCTCTCAGCGCCTTCCTGGTTGCTCTTTACGAAGGCTTGTACAGTTCACTTTTCAAGAGCAGGGAGGGCATCTGCAGAAGCACATGTCCGAGGCAGGCATTCCCGAACTGATTTGCAGATGGTGCCGCAGAGCACCGTGAGCCACCGTGTGTGGAATGCTGGGTCTCCGGTCCAACCACACAAGGCCCCTTAGTTCTTCTTGGCAACCGGAAGCCCTCTTGACCTGAATTAGTAACTGCGCTTCTCCCTCTACCTCATCCTCACAGCGTGAACGCGGTGTTGGACCACGGGGTGCAGAACCCGGCAGGCATCATACATTTGCATTCTCTCCAATGGCTCCAAAAACCAGGTTTGTGGCCAGAACCCCAGGTGCAGCGGGAAACACTCAGACACCAAGATTTCCCTCTTGGGTGCATGCTGCGTAGGGGAGGCTGTGAAGGGGGCCCCTGGTGGCCCATCAGTCCTTTATAGGCTAATACTAGTGCCCTCATAAAACAGGGAATGGCATGGGCTTTGAGAACTCCTCCTGAGCACCTGGAGAGAATTGCCACGATTTCAAATCAGTTTCTGTAACCCAGGCCAGCGGGAGCCCGGTGGTGCGAGGGCAGCCTGCCTGCCAGGAGGTCAGAGGGCCGCTGTGCTTGTGAGCTGGGCAACCGGGGCCGTGGGGACTCACAACCACCTCCCTGAACTTTCCTGGAGCGAGCTGAACTGACCCTGAACTTGGAAGTTTTTGCTGGCTCCTGACACTGTAGGTTTAGCCCAGGAGAGGCCCTGCATGTTGAAGGATTGCTGTACCCGCACTTACCTCTGGCCAGGGAGTCCTGCGCTGTTTTCTTTGGCAGCCTGCTGGGCCCAGTTGCTAGAATTCCTTTGAAGTTCAGGGTTCCCGGGGAGCAGTAGCCCACATTCCTCGACCCAGAGGCAGGCCTGGGGTCCTGGCTTGCTTCACTGCCAAGAAGCAGGCCTCTGTTAGAAAGGTCATCTTCCTGTGACCGTGCCTTAGCAGCCCTGCCTTCTCCTGAGGTATAACTGCCGATTCAGCACTGAAGAGCAAGCCCAGTCCCCCCATTGTTTTAACTTGGCTCGCATTTAAATTTACAGCTGGACTTGCTGTAAATTTGTGCAGCCGCTGATACAAGCACAGCAGCAAGAGTTTGCCCAGTGTGCAGGTGCCCTGCCCAGGCTGCCCTGGCAGCGGCTTCGAGGGGCCATGGGCCGGCTGTAGGTAAAGGGCTGGACTCCCAGCAGGACTTTCTGCCCAGGGCTCCAAGGTGGCTATGTGCAGTCATCCCTGCGACAGAACCTTCAGTATCATCTCAGCCTGTGTCTAGCACCCTGTATGTAATGTAGCAGGAGAGCGGGCTCTGCCCCACAGGCCACCAGGGCTACAGGCCTGCCGGGCCTGGAGTTGAAATTTGCTGTTTGGAAAAAATAATGTGCTTAAGGTTCAGTGGACAGATACTGCCAGGTAAAACCAGTTCGTCGAAGCTGTTTCTTTAGTCAATCTGTATGTTCACATATGAGGAGATGGTGATTGTAAGTGACATGGAGATTTCACAAGCTCCTCGTGAAATTTAGCCACCATTTCATAATGATTGTGGACTAAGGCTTGGGGGCTCAACGAGGAGAGCGGTATAGGAGAATATGAGGGGGTGATGGTGATCCAGGGCAGGCAAGTGTTTGGAGACATCCCTCACAGCCCTCAGCTTCCCTAAGTGGTCCCTCTGTCTTTCTAGCCCTTTCCATCTTGAGTTAACTACTTCCTGAAGGGCATGGGCTTTCATCTCAGGAAAACCTTTAATAGAAACATTTAGATAACATTATTACTCTTCTTTTTTTTTTATTAAATCTTTATTGGTGACAAAGAAAGAAAACATTTAGATTTTCTTTCATTTCTTTCCTTCTTAGAGGGCTATCATCTGGGAGCTAGGGGACCTGGCAGGCCTACCTGTTGGCAGTCGATCTTAAAAACCTAAACATACTGTTTACCTCCTTGAAATATAAAAGCTATTGTTGCCATTGCAATCTTGCTGTAAAAAGCTTATCTGAAATTGGGGAGAACCAAACCACTATAGATAGGCAATGACCATCATCATCTCCTCCTCCTCTTCCTCCTCCTCCTCCCCTCCTCCCCTGCCCCCTCTCCCTCCTCTTCCTCCTCCTCCCAGTCCTCCCCTGCCCCCTCCTCCCCTGCCCCCTCCCCCTCCTCTTCCTCCTTTCCTCCTCTTCCTTCTCCTCCTCCTCCTCCTACCCCTCCCCCTCCTCTTCCTCCTCCTCCCCTCCTTCCCTGCCCCCTCCCCCCTCCTCTTCCTCCTCCTCCTCCTCCTCCCTCCCCCTCCTCCCCTGCCCCCTCCCCCTCCTCTTCATCCTCTTCCTCCTCCTCCTCCTCCTCCACCTCCTCCGCTGTGAGATAAGAAAACAGTTTCTAGATTTCTCATTAGGCAATGTTTCTGGGAGGCCTTTGCCAGGTATAAAATGGCCGCACAGGCTTTAGGTAATGAGAGGTAAGAACTCTCATTTTGGGCTTTGAGTGAGAAAGTACTGGGCAAGTCAGGCAGGTTCCAGAGTTTTTTTGTGCTTCAAAGAGTGACACAAACTATTCATTGTACCCAAACCCATGTTTGGATACCCGGATAAGATCAAGACTGTGAATGTTCTGGCAGTTTGAATGATTTTGATGGGGTATATTTGTCCTAAATTTCCAAAAAAAAAAAATCTTTCATTTCAGCTAGAGAAAAAAAAAGCTCCTTTCATAGGAAGACAGAGCTCTGAAATGACCTGGACAGTCTCCACAGTAATTAGCGGGAATCCAGTAATTGTGATGTCTTAATCTTGTATATTGCAATGAAGTGATTAGTCACCTCTCGGCACACAGGAGGGAAAGCCGGGGCTCTGTAGAGAGGGAGGCGGGAAAAAATGAATATATAAAATCACCACTCAGGGTCCTCTGCTCCTTCTCCTTATGTAAGTACTCACTTTAAGGATGATTCTTCTTTTCCTCCACTGGTGAAAAATCATTTGTTTTCTTGTTATAGAAGAACATGTTCCTGTAATAAGACAGAATTAAATGCTATTTAAATTCAATTATAAAAAATACTTGTTTTAGCAAAATTGCCTAGAATTTTGGAATCCAAAACTGTCACTTAGGAAACATATCTATAAATATAGATATATCAAAGGTATTAAGGCCAAAAATGCAGAAAGTTGACATTTACATCCCCCTATTAAAAGTCAATTAATGTTATAGGATTTTTTTTATATCCATTAAGAAAATCCATTTGAATTCCATGTAGAGGGGAAATTTTGAACATTTACATGCCTCGACCAATTTATTGGGAGGATGTTGTATAAGTTACATTGGGTACTGACTTAGGAACAAAAGACACTAACTAAACAAAGGAGATATAATTTTTAATCGACCGTAGGTTTAAGGCTTCAAAATATTTAATCTTCCTGAAATCACCTGACCTTTGGCATATCTGGTGGCAGTGTTCAAATGTCCTGTATACCAGTCGGCTGCTAGCAGCTTCAGGAATAATAAACACCACCTGGCTCTGCCTCCCAGCTTACCCAGGGCTGCACGGAGGAGCCTTCATGGAATGGATACCTTAAACGTGTGGCTTTTTCTTCCTTTTTAAAAAAATAGTGCTAGCCAGGCGTGGTGGCGCACGCTTGTAATCCCCGCGCTTGGGATGCAGAGACAGGAGGATCGCGCAGGTTTGAAGCCAGCCACGCTGGCTTAAGAGACCCTGCTTCCAAATTAAAAAAAATATAAAATAGGTCTGGGAGTGAAGCCCTAAGGTAGAAGGGCTTCCAGGAACCCCAGTACAACCAAAAATAAAAAAATAAAAGTAAATAAAAAATAGTGCTAAAACACACACAGTATCTACCATCTGAACTGTATTTCAATGTGCAGTTCTATGGCAGTCATTACACTTAGACAGCTCTGTGCAGACATCACTGCTCTCTTGTCTCTAAACGTTCTCGTCATTCCCAAGGAGACTCGGTGACCCTTCAGCAGATGCATGACTTTTCATTGCTGTTGGCTGCTCTGATGGTGCTGCTGTTTTCTGAGAATTCTGTCAGTAAGTGGAAGGCTATTTTCCCGTGGACCTCACTTCTCTCCGGCCTCTGAGTGCCCTACAGCTGGAAGTCCCAGCTGCATACTTGTGGCGGGATTGGAAGGCCGCCCCTGCCATCCGTGGGCTCTTACACAGGCCATCGATCTTGGAGTTATTGCCCATCGGAGCAGGATTCACGCTGGTGACCTAAAAGCCAGCCATTTGCAGGCCCCGCAGCTCCCACTCACGCGCTGTTTGTCTGGTCTCGGGCCTGTTCTTCTTCAGCGTCCTCTGCACACAGTTTCTCTTTGCAGTGTGCCTTTTCCCAGCTTCCTGTCAGCTGTACCCACTTGCCTTCCTCTGATAAACAAGAAGAAATTGTGCGTAAGAGCTGCTCCACCACACCCTATGCTGTGTGCTGGCCAGGGCACTGGTAATCGCTTTAAAATTCACTCAGAGGAGTTGGGAACTGCAAGGCACGTGCGGTCATTGCCAGACATGCTGTTAATTGCTTGATAGAGACGCTACACGGGCTGCCCTTTGGTTGTGATCGTAGACTTTTATTATCCCGGCCTTGCTTGTAAGTTTTTCCAAATTTCTTTCAAATGGAAAGCTGCACAGCAAGTTTCCCCAAATTTCTTTCACATGGGAAGCTGGATAGGCGAACGTACAGCAGGTTCCCTGCCAATTTTCCAGAACCTGACTTACTTGATTGTGATCTGTTGCCTGCCATCTCCATTCAAGCTGGGCAAGTGGCGTTCATCTGTCAGCCCAGCACTTGGAAGGCTGAGACAGGAGGACGGCAGCTTCAAGGACAGCACATAGTAACTCATCAGGGCCCTATTTCAAAATAAAAATTAAAGAGTCACTCCACCCACACAGCACTTTTCCCTTTATAAAAGGGTCTTGGGGGAGACCTAGTAGAAGTGCAGCCCCTCTTACCTGCTGACCTCCTTGTGCCTCCCCCGTCCAGCCTGCTCTGGCTGCCCCTCAGCTATAGTGGGAATGACCTGCCGGTGCCTTTGCATCCACTCCCGCCTCCTCCAAGACACCCTTGCGGGCCCTGTCCGAGCTAATTCATCTTTGTACTGATCGGGTCTCACTGTTCATATCTAGAAAAGGGCGAGGAGAAATTACTTCTGTCCGTTCTCTGAAAACAGATCAAAGTAAGAGCAGAGAGCACTTGTGGCTGGCTCTGACGCCTGCAAGGGCCATGCCTAGGTCACAGATACCACGAGTGGCCACCTCCCCACACCTCACCAGGCCATCAGTCCAAGCGTGAGCAAGCCCGAGGCGCTGCGAGGCTCACGCCTTCCTCCCCGCCCGCCCCTGACTCCTCGGTGGGACTCTCCGCTGTGAACAACACTATCTATCGGCCAGATGACCTGGCTCACTCTTCAGCCCGTGCAGCAACCGTATGGCACCTCGCTCTTTGCCTTTCACACAGGTGTGTGTTTGCTTAATTACATGACAAGCCACTTTCCCCAGATGGGAGCGCGTGGTAGCAGCAAACTGGAGAGAACAGTACAGTTAGCTGGCACACTAGCATCTGGCGATCGCAAGAGTCAGCGTCTTCTGTGTAAACGCCGCGGCATGTGTGAACCCAGGGCGCACGTCTTCCAGGGACAGGCAGCAGTCCTGTGACGACGTGGCCGACAGCCTTCCGCTCACGTTGGCACTCCGGTGAAGCGCAGTGTCGGCTGCCCCTGCTCACATCTTCATGACGCAGCTACAAACAGCAGAGCAGGCAGGTGGAGGAGGGGCACCTCCGTGGCTTCTTATGCATGGCTTCGGAACGAAGCTCTTCCCTTCATCCCTGCGGATTTCTCCTGGTGATCCCCCCCCCCCCCGCCATTGCTTTGATACACTGCTGGGATGCCTGGCATCTCAGTGGCAATCACAAAACTCTTTTCTTATTTAATTGACCTCCTCTCAAGTGCGAGAGAAGTTTCTCCCTCTCCCATGCCTCATGAAGCAGAGGCCATGCAGGCGTGTGCCCGCTCCTCAGCTCTCGAATGCACTAGAGTTTATACAGTTTACCATCACATAAGTACCATCAAGGGGAATTCTCTGCACCCGGTGGTGTTCAAAGGAAAAGCATGCATACGTAGTGATGAGAATTGGAAAGCAGTGCTTATTCTGGACTTACCCTGGGTTGGAGGTTAGCGTTCAGAATCCGCCCTGCAGAAAGACAAGGCGTGTCTGTGCCCAGAGACGGTATCTGTCTAATCACTATACATCGTCTTGGTGTCAGAGGCTCAGAGCCTCGCAGGAGCCACACGAGGCCTAGGAGTCTGTGTACATGGTGGCAGAGAGCACAGGGTTCCATGCTGGGTTAGAGACTGGGGCCAAAGGGCAGCTCTGCCCCTTGCTGGACTGCCGTGACCCTGGGCCTGTCACTCACCACGCCCTGATGCCCTGAATAAAAATTAGGGCACCTCTTATATAGGGTGTCCCATTCTTGGGCTTATTGGAGTTAAATGAGATGGTGCATACATAGTGCATATAAATGAGATGGTGCATATAGCCGTCAGTGACCCTAAGAAAGTCAAGTGCAGAAGTTGCCCGCGCTTTCAATTGTATGGGAGAAAAAGTATGACAGACCTGCTAAGAAGCAATAGGAACACCGGGGCCGTGGCCACTGCATACCGAGCAAATCAGGAGCCAGCTCAGGGGCTGGAGTGGGGTTTCTTAGGTCGGCCCGTCTCCTGGTCATGTGGTTCTGGGTATGGGGTGGGGGTACAGAAGCAGTTAAAGGAAATGCCTCTGTTCAGAAGCACACGGTATGGTGGGGGAGAGGCGGAAATGCTAGCCATTCTCCGTAGGCAGGAGTACAGGTGGAAGGGGTGGGAGGAGAGAGCTTTCTAAGCCGCTAGAAGTTTTCCCTAGAGAGAATGCCCAGGCAAGAGCAGGCCCTCGGCTCGACCACAGTGTGGGATCCCTTTTGAGCAGAGAGAGCCTTGTGTGCTGAGGACGGAAGGCTTGCGCTGTCTTGCCTGAATACCAAACGGGGACGTTATGGCAACAGAGGTGCGGGGTGGCGGGTCAGAGCAGGTCCCACCTGTATGCCAAGCTCAGGGTAGCTGGAAGCGCACGACAGCCTGTCAGCCGCCGTTTTGACAGCAGCCGCTTATCCAGGTCAGCTTCTGTGCCCCAGTGCCTTTGGGATCGGGCACTCTGCGACAGGCAGACACCGTGTCCAAGAGGAGAGGAGTTTAATGCGGTTATTAACAGTGAGACCCATCCCCAGGTCCTACCCTGAGGATGGTGGCCTGAACTGCTCCGTAATTGGATTGCCCCAGTAAAATCACATTACGTACGAAAGGGGTTATTGGAACACCTGGTGCCCTCGTCCATATTGGAGCTGTTTTCTGGTGCACAACACTCCCTTCCTTCTAACCTCATCTCTCCCTCCCTCCCTCCGTCTTCCCCTTCCACTGCTCAGCTGTATCTCTGGCTTTACCCGACGATACCACCCACGGCCACATGTGAACCGTGTTGTTCTTTTCAATTGAATGTGTGAGAGTCCCGCACTTTGTGAAGACTGAGCTGAGCCTCTGCCATGTCGTTGTGGGTAGCATGGGTCCTCTGGGTTGCCCTGTCCATCAAGTTTGAAAAGACAGAGACCAAGGAGTAAGGGGAAGGCTTGGACCCATGGTTCGGAGTCCTCATTATAAAGACCGTTAGTTCTCCCTGATAGCCCCACAAACTGTGATCAGCTTTTCCGGCTGAGCACAGTGACCTCTGAGGTTCAGCTCTTTCCACTGGGGCCACTGCAGGCAGGCGGAGGGCTCCCACTGTGTGTCTTTGGAAGAGTTAAGTAAATGTGATGGATAGGGAACCCGATGGCAGTCCACTGCTGGAGAAAGGGGGACCCCTGGCAGTTCAGTTCTAATAATTACTCCATTCATGTCTTGAAAATGTTGATAGCAGAAGGGATGAAACTTTTACTCCTTGAGGCCAAAAAAGTGTGGGCCCCCGGAGTGGCAATCTTAGTTGAAGTGGCTGGGTTATTCTGATACGCTGATAGTATCCTAACAAAGTAAAATCTGAAAAAGGATCTTCTTCAGGCTGCCTGAAATCAGGGGAGCAGAGAGCTCTTGAAGGGAGAAGTCGATTCAGACCAGGTTTGTTTCTTTTCCCATCACACAAATGCTCATGATAAGTGAGTTTCAATAGTGATCAGATGCTTTCAGTGGAAAAATATTAGAACCCAAGTCTCTACTCAGAAGATCAGAGCCATATGGTGATTAATCAGTTCTCTAAGATCTGTTCAAAATGTGGTTTTTATCAATATCAGTTTCTGTTAATTACTGTTAGTCTTGTAGGGTAACCTGCAAGAAAACAGCAATAAAGGTGAGAGAGTTAGACCTTTCTTTTGACTGTTCATAATTCTGACACTCTCCCCTGAGTCAGTAACAGCAACTCCTAAGTCTCACACTCTGTGCCGGTTCAGGATCTGGCCAGAGTGATACACATCCATTTTTGTGTGCTGTGATTCTGTCTCAGAGATAGCCCTGATTTAGGGGTCCATGGCAGTATCTCTCAAGTCCCATATTCTGCCACTGATACTCAGTCAATTTTACACCAAATAAAACTGTGTTATGGCCTTTTAAAAAATCAAAAGTTTGATTTTTGGGGGTTTTTTGCTAATAAAAATTTGTTATGGCCTTTTTTTCTAGTAAATCTTTACTTTCATTATATTTGAACTTGGACAACATTTTTTTGGACATTGGAAATACCATGAGCTCAGTTCAGAACCCATGCCAAGAAGATTTTCATGTTGAATTATCGGAGACTATGGTCAACCCAGAAGTGTAGCCAATCCAGGAATATTGCCTTTGCTTTTAGCATGCATTTGTGTTTGTTTATTGAAGATTGTGTTGCCAAAGGCGGCCTCTTGGCTTAAGATCATAGACCTGAGAACTATTGTTGGCACTTTCTAGTTTTGTGTCCTGGAGCCGGGCAGTTCTGTCGCGAAGCCTTGGTTCCTCTTCTTTCTCATGGGTGTGATAGCAGCCTTGGTAACTTACGTGCTTACTGTGTTCCAGGCACCGTCATGAATACTTTGCATTCGCTTAACTTACTTAATCCTCATTGTGACCCTCTGGGTGTGTCTAGGTATAACAACGGCGCCTACATGACAGTTTCTGTGGCACTGTAAAGTGAGATCATCAGAAAGGGACATTTCATGTGCTGTCTGTGCATTAGCAGAACGGAGAAGGTGGTGTCTGAAGTGGACATGATAGATATATACTGCCCAGTAACTAACCGCCCCCACATTGAGCGCTTTAGAAAATACTGATAATTCCACACGACTTCTGAGGGTCTGAAGTCTGGGGGAGCATGGCTAGCTGGTTTGGGTTCAGGGTCCCGCAGGGGGCCTCACTCAAGCTCTGGACCAGGACTGCAGTCCTCCAAAGGATGGACAGGGGTCAGTTTCCATGAGGGTTTAGCCAGATCTTCCCTGGCTGTTCCTCACCGCCTGGACTTCCCCAAAGGACCGCACAGGACAAGCCAACTAGCTTCCCCCACCGAATATATCAGGGAGAGAGAAAGAGAGAGAAATTCACTAGAACAAGTGGAAGATGCGTTTGTGGTATCTTTCAACGCCTTCCCCGGCAGTGGCATACATCCCGCCACGCTGTCCTGGCCACGGAGAGCCACCTTGGGACCACACAGGAGAGGAAAGCACGCGTGTTGTGAACGCTGGGAGGGAGGCGGCAGTCATCGAGGCCACATGGAGTGTGAGCACCATGGTGGTGTTTGTGCATCATGTGCCAGGAAACCTCATACCAAGCCATGGAGGTGAGATGCTAACCTCTGGAATTAGATTTACCACCAGAAGCCGCTCAGCTTTGGCAACCAGTCTATGGGGACAGATACACTCTGGTTCTTTCTGTGTGAGTGCCCAGAGCTGGTGCCAAGTCTCTCTGTTTGCCCCTCCACTGTTTGCTCACCCAGCTTTTATTTTAATATTCTGGGATGTATTTTTTGATCTCCCTCCACAGCTCATACAGCTCATCTTACAGCTGGTTTTAAAAGTGTATGGTAACCCCTAGCTAAAGGTTCATTTCATTACAGACTGGCTGAAGGCAGTGAATTTATATTCAGTCATGAGCATGGAGTGTTTCCCCCAATTTTCTAGGGACGGATTTGCTGTGCTTTTGCCTTAAATGGATTTTTTTTGGCCTTTCTCCTGGGCCCGCATTTGACATTTTCTCAAGAATGTTTATTTTTTAATTTACAACTTTGAGAGGTTTATTTTATGAGATGGGTTTTATGCAACAAAATATAATAGGTTCAGAAGGCGGGGTGGGAGGGAAAGAACCCCGCGAATATAAAATCGACTGCCATGAGGAAGAATTATTCATTTCATTTGGGGGAGAAAAAATGACAGCTAACACGAAAGTAGAAAGGTTTCAGGTCTCAATTCACAGATGGAACAAATCGCCTCTCGCAAGTCAGCATGCTCGGTGTTTTGTGTTTGCCATAAATAACTATTTGTGGGGCTTTTTGGAAGGGTGTGATTAGGGTGCATCTCTCACTGGGGATTCCTGCTGGGTCTGCTTGGTCTTTTGCTTTGTGGGTTTTTTTAATTGAAAAAAAAAAAAACAAAGACTTGTGGCTGCTTAGAACATCAGAACTTGGAACAAGACCTGTCTTCCTATCTTCCTTCAGCCTTTACTCTTGGAGGGCCCCTGGGTCCCTTCTGTTTATACAAGAGGAGGAGGAGGAGGAGGAGGAGGAGGAGGAGGAGGAGGAGGAGGAGGAGGAGGAGGAGGAAGTCGTTCTAATGATACAACATTGAAATCCTAAATTATCAAAGACCTGGACGCATTCACAGCCATTCTGCCCAACGGTGGAAAAGCCACTTGCTCCCGTTTTCACCCCGACACCACACACCACTCCATTAATTTCCAGGCATCACCCTTCATTAGCGACCCCGTGGCTGAAGGATTGCGCTGCGCGGCTGCAGGGTCATGAACCTCACCACCCACCCCTCAGTTCAGTTCACAGCCTGCTCCTCTCTTAATACCTTGCTGCTCATTTCCCCCTCACTTAGCAAGAGGGGCCTGACGTGGATGGGGCTCCTGCTGGTCCTCCTTTGCTCCCTGCCCCCTGTTCTCTAGGATTGAAAGCGCACGCCGTCTCTGGTAGTAGCCTTCTCTCCCGGCTCCCACCAAAAGCATAGTCTGGGTTGCAAATAGATTTGGGGTCTGCAGTGTTTTAACACAGGCCTCCTTATTAGCGAGCCAGTTGTTACATGAAGAGAGAATGAGAGAAAGATCTTATTAATCAGGAAATTTACTCTAATACATAAACCCCAGGGTGGAAGATAGTATTTTGCAAATCTAATCTGTTCCACCTTTTTTAATAAATAAGATAATTACGAGATATAATTATATTTTATGTTTGCTCATTGAATGCTGGGGATAGCAGTTCATTTTAGAAATCCTGCATGTGTAAATGAAACCTTTAGGGTGGAAGGGGACACCTGCCAGGCGCTGGGATTTCTCCCATCTGTCTGCACCGGGAGCCCCATTACCTCTGACCTTTTCCTTTGTTGACTGACAAGCCGCTGAAGAGCCTGCTCCTTCAGAACGTCTTTCTACAGCGGCAGTGAGCAGGACTAAAGTATGTTTTCCCATTAAAAAGCACATTTAGTGCATCAAGGGGTGACTTGGAGAAGTCACGGAGGCAGAGCAGCGTTGTGGTTATGATGGGTTTGGGTTCATAGACATGTGGCTCATGTATTAGTTATCTATGGCTGTAATAAATTTACCCAACGCCCAGTGGCTTCAGACTTCAGTCATGTTGGAGGTCAGGCATCAGGCAGGAGTGGCCCAGTCTGTGGTTTTGTTTCACAAACCCACCAAAGATGGACCCGGGGTGTTCACTGGGGCATGGTCTTTGGCGGCTTGGGGTGTCGGCCAAGGGCTCAGCCCCTCACCACAGATGTCTGCTGGGGACATTACAAACAGCAACTGATAGCCGGGCGTGGTGGCGCACGCTTGTAATCCTGCGCTTGGGAGGCGGAGACAGGAGAATCGGGCTGGTTCGAAGCCAGCCTCGCTGGCTTAAGAAACCCTGTTTCCAAATAAAAATATAAAATAGGTCTGGGAGTGTAACCCAGAGAAGGGTTTCCAGGAACCCCAGTACCACACAAAAAAACAAACAAACAACAACAACAAAAAAAAAAAAAACAAAGAGCAACTGACAATCTGAATGAGCCTCCATTTTTTTCACCATAAAATACGGGAAAGACTCGTTCTTCAAAGGGTTACGGTGAAAATTGAATTTTAACATAAGTCACCTGACTCCTGGCAAACGTTCACTTCTTATTTTAACATTACCATGGTCCTCACTACAATCTACCCCATAATAACTAGAGGGCTTAATAGGGCGTATAGATTTCCAATTGCCTCCTCCTCCTCCTCCTCCTCCTCTTCCTCCTCCTCCTTTCTTTCTCTCTCTCCTTCTCTTTCTTTCTCTCTCCTCCCCCACCACTGATTCTCCTGTTCTTTTGAATTCCATACTCCTTCTTGGCAGTCCACAGTTAGTACCCACCAGAATGTCAGTACCCAGAAACAGACAGGGAGCCCTTGCCAGGTCTCTGGGGGCTGCAAGAATGTGGAAGAAATGTTTAACAATAGGATTTGCAGAGACCCCACACAAAATGTTGGCTTTGTCATTAAAGCTTTGTGAGGAAAAAAATGTATTTCTGCCAGGGATGCTTTTGGTCAGAGACTAATACTGAAATTTGAGAAAAGGAAGCAAGAAAGACCTCACAAAAGGTACTAGAGGAGGTGTAGACGATGCCCTGTCTTATTAAGCAGAAAGCACGCATGCAGCCTGTGGTGCAGGGTCTCATCGGATCTGCAGACCTGCCATTTTCTAGGAATGAGGGCATCTACTTCATCCAAGTCTGCCCAGAATTAATTAATTAACAGATTAATTAATTAATTATTTTGGTACTAGGGTTGAACCCAGGGGCATTCTACCTGCGAACTACACCCCAGCCCTATTTCATTCTTTACTTTGAAGCAGGGTCTCACTAAGTTGCGGAGGGCCTCACTAAGTAGCTGAGGCTGGCCGAGAACCTGAGATCCTCCTGTCTCAGCCTCCCGAGTTCTGGGATGACAAGCGTGCGCCACCACGCCCGGCTTGCCCAGAATTCCGACAGGTCCCCAAGTCTCATTTATCCCCTGCAGGTAATTCCATGTTATCTATATAAAAAGAGCAAAAACACAGTAATGGCCAGCATAATATATCAGGTCTTTTATGCATATTTTGATTGGGAAGTGAATGGTGACTTGGCGTTCCTTTGTACATGTCAAGCCGTCAGTTTTCCATCCACACATGTCCACTCCTGCTATTCATGACAGCATACTTGGTACTGCAGCCTTCCGAGCAGTACCAGCTACCACCCATAATTTGTTTTTCTCCACCATGATGTAATCGTTAAACTGCCGTAATGAAGATTGAAGGTTTAATAATGGAAAGTGTTACAAATTTCAATTTAATCATTCCTAAATTGATTAGCAACTTTCCCCAAATGCCTGGCCATGGAAAAACAGGGAGCCGAGAGAGAAGTCGTGTGGTCCCTGGCTTGATGAATGGGGCTTTGGCGGGGCTTTAATTGGATTATTGAATTTGCTCGTCTTCCAAACAATATTTGCATTGTTTTGGCCATATGTGTTGAGGGCCAGAGAAAGGCCATTAGAGGCTGTGGGCCGGGGGCATCTGTGGGTTACAGGGTTTTGAACAGCAGCATCGAGGTTAGTCAATTAAAAGAAACACCCAGCAAGGTGTCCCAGGGCCTCTTACCGTGGAATGGTCAGTGGCAAAATCCCAAAGGCCCATTTAAAAGAGTCTGAAGACTCTAAGTAAATGTCTCCCCTTGGCCTCAGGCTATTTAGCCCTTGATAAATGATGTGGCTGAGCCCCTGCAGGCAGATCGGAAGGAAAGGACACCTATAAACAAATCTAGCACTGGCCCTGCTAACAAAGCCAGGGTTGAAATAATTCAATTACAGTTCAGCCAGGAGGAGAGCTGGGGGCTGCATCCACCTTGCTTTACGAATGCCAGATGTGGACATTCTAACTTCCTGGTACTTTGAGGACAGTAAACCAGCATTACACGTTGCTTTTAAAACACTGGAGAAAAGACTTGTCGTTTTTCTTTTTCTGCACCTGCATAGGGCGGGTAGGTGTGGGCATCAGTACCATCGTGCATCAGCTTCCAGCCAACAGCCTTTCTGTTCTCTGGAACTGTTTAAATAGCTGTCGCATGATACAGTACTTTCTTATTTTGCTTCACTGTGGTACTGGAGATTGAACGCAAGGGCATGGAACTCAGCTATACCCCCAGACCTTTATAAAACCAGATCTCACTGTGTTCCTGGGAGTCTTGCTAAGTTGCTGAAGCTGGTCTCAAACCTGCGGCCCTCCTATCTCAGCCTCCCAAGTACTAAGATTGTAGGCATGCTCCACCATGCCCAGCTACACGATAAAGTTGTAATTTAAGGTGTGATTGTTATGAGCCCATTAGAATATTATGAGTGCTCATTCTAAACCTAAGGCACTAAAGCCAGGAGGCCCTTTGGTCTGCGTGGCCTTGGAAAAATGCCGTGAAGGAGGGGAACAGAAAAGGTCAGGGAGTAGGCAGACAGCAAGAGAGGCCCCGCCTCCTTGAGGGCAAAGCCACGGGGAAGGCTGACTGGCACGCAGCCGGCATGGGAAGGCCAAACCATGCCAGTGGAGAGCACCGCTCACTGAGAACCCACCACAGAGAACTCAAAATACGCAAGCGCAGAGGTCTTTTCCTACCCTTCAGGGATCCTTTAAGACGCCTCGTGGATTTCCAGAGCCAAAGATCAGAACAAATTCTATATATACACCAAATTCTATAGATCTGCCATGTTCCTTCCTATGCACATGCGCACGACTTACTGTCTTTTCTGTCTTCAGCTGGCTCCTACCTCCCACAGTAGCCAGCATGCCTGTGTCATGAGGTCTGACGGCAAAACCCACCTGCATTTTTTTCCTCCTTGACAATGTCACAGACAGAAGATTCGTCCTTACTATAGGTCTTAGTGACCTCCAGGTATAATTGATTTTCTTTTCATAAATCAAGAACTTCCGCTCTTTTACTTAAAGGAAGCGCTTGCTTTTCTTGGGCATGTCTGAATTGCCAGCACCACTGTTCTTGGGAGCCATTATTAAGTAGAATAAGAGCTACTTGAACACAAGCCCTCCAGTGCTGCAGGAATAGATCTGATAACCTAGACTACCGAGGGACTGACGGGCAGGTAGTGTGTACAGAGTGGACACACTGGGCAAGTGTGGGGAGCCATTAAGGTTTTCCCCTTTAAGAATACTTCTGACTGTCCTTTGCCCAGAGCCAATAAGGTTTGGGGTAACGGAAAGTTCAACGTCTGAGAGAAGCTCAGGTGGAATTGATTGGTTTGACGTTACGCGCACAGGTGGTGACGTCACGAGGGTTGATTGGTTTGACCAATACGCGCACCGGTGATGACGTCACGAGGGTTGATTGGTTTGACCATTACGCGCACAGGTGATGACGTCACGAAGGTTGATTGGTTTGACTGTTACGCGCACAGGTGGTGACGTCACGAGGGTTGATTGACCGGGAGCTGTATAAGTAGGACGAGAGTGATAAACCCGGGATCGGGCAGTAGAGATATCGACCCGGGAGTGGACTGGCGATCCTTCCATGAGAGAAGTAAGTATTCCATGAATAAAATTCTTTTCATCCTCATTCCTCTCTTCAGAACCGTACTTTTGCCAGCTGGCTCCGGCAGGCAAGGGGACCAGTGACATTCCTGGTGGCTCCCGGCTCCACCGTGCTCCTCAGTATGGGGAACCACACAAAGATTATGAAATCTTTATTTTTAGAGTTTTCCACTTCATATTTTTAGATGATGGTGGTTCTGGATAACAGAAACTGTGGGAAGCAGGCTCGTGGATAGAGGGGTACCTACTGTCCTCTAGAAACTCTGGGAGGAATGTATCACCTAAGTACGGTACGAGTATTTGAAGGTGGCATTAACAAGATACCACAACTGGGTGGCTGTAAAACAGCGGGACATGTTTTTGCAAAGTTCTGAAGGGTAGAATTCCAAACCAAGTTGTTATGGAGACCATGCTCCCTCTGAAACCTAGGGGGGGGGGCGCTCTTCATCTCTCCCCAGTTGTTGACAGTTGGCTGGCAACCTCGGGCCTTTTTTAAGTTGTATCTTTAGCCCTATCTTATGACAGTCTCCCCCCTGTCTCTTCCCATCGTCCCTCTCTGTGTCCACGTATCCCCTTTTATAAGGACACCAGGCAGACTGGACAAGGGCCCACCCCAGTGACCTCACGTTCACCGGATTGCCTCTCTAAAGACCCTATTTCCCTTCAAAGTCACATCCTGGCAATTTAGACCTCCACGTATCTTAGGAGTAAGGGGGACATTCTTCAGCACATCATAGATACTAAGTCAAAAACTGCAAAACATAACCTAAATTCTTACTATCTGGATCAGTTCAGAATAGATTTCTCCAGGATATTTTCACTATAGCCTAATGCTCTGGATATTTTAGGGGGGAGAAACAATTCTAACAGTGGACCCAAAGATGTTGTTCTGTGACCGGTTGGCTTTGATGATTGGCTCAATGGATCCCTGGGTCTTCACTTTTGGGTTAGCCATTGCAGATGGCTCTCGCTCCGTTTCACACCAAGTCTGGCTGTCTTGCTAGATGGATGTGCAGGAACGGCTTGACAAAGGGGAACTGAGCACCTCCATCTTGTTCAAGAACGTTGCCTGTGGCATATGGCAGCGGTGGCCGGGATGGGAGGATATGGGCTCTGGAGGGTGGTAGCCCTGAATCCATATTCTGTCGCCACCTCTCACCAGATGAGTGGCCTTAATCATGTTGCTACTGAAAACCGTCAATCTTACTAATTCACTCTTTAGAGCCTTTGCTCCTCCTGGATAAAACAGACTAAAGCTCGTAAATGTGATAGGAGCACAGTACTCAGCACATAGCCCAGGATTCATAGAAAGTTAGCTCCTTAAGAATCCCATCTGTCTTGTACTCCCAAAGCACGCTGGCGTAATTTCAACACTCATTAGCACTGCACTTGATAGTTTACAGAGCAATTCAACTTATTATTGCCTTTAATTTATATGTATTGATCAAGGAAATACCATTAAAACACAAAAATACTTCTTTTAAATTATTCACAACTTGGCAGTCGTAACTATGAATCTTCCTATGTTCAATATTTTCATTATTTTTTTAGCCAACAGCCACAATTAATCCTCTCAGAACTGATGTTATACCCCAGTGCAGTAATAACCACTTGGCGGGGATTTTCCCGCTTGTAACATTTAACAATATCTGAAGATATCTGGAATTGTCACAATTTGGTGGGAGGTGCGGATGTTTGCAATTGAGATCTGTTCAGCAGAGACCAGGGTGCCCCACAATGCACAGCACAGCCACCTACCCCTAAACCCAGAATAATCTGGCCCAAGATGTCAACAGATGGCATTGAAGTTCAGAAACTGCTTTAGCCCACCAAGATATTTTTCTAAGTAACATATCCAACCATCCAGTACTTCCATCAATGCATCCATCCAGAAAGTAAATGTGGCATGAAAAACACTTTGTTTTTAACTCTCATTCTTTCCAGAAAAATAGGAGGAATCAGAAATAATATTTTCTAATGTTGCAATAGAAAACAACAACCCTGTGGTTAGGTCAGTAAGTATTTGATGAAGACATACCCCTGGGTTATTGTGTGACTGACCCACAGCAGCTGTGCACAGGCCTGATGCTCCAGCGAGGCTGAATCTTGGGCTGGCCCCACAGGCACACTGTGCGGCGAGCAGGCACAGCACCACTGAGCTTAACTTGGAACCGACCAAGCAGTACCACCGGCACAGTGAAGATGCAGGCCCCACAATGCCACATGCCACCTTCCTGGTATCAAAAAGCTCGTGACCACAGTTGCTCAGAGCTCATTAATACTACCTTGAGGAATTCAGTTATTTTTTATTTTATTTTGTGGTTTTTGGGATTGAATCCAGAGGCCTTCTACCTCTGAGCTATACCCTCATGCCCTTTTTTACTTTTCTTTTTGAAGCAGTCTCAGTAGTTTGTTGAGGCTGGTCTTGAACCTGCTATCCTCCTGCCTCTGCCTCCCAAGTGCTGGGACTGCAGGTGGGAGCCAGGCCCTGGTGGTCTAGTGGCTAAGATCTCAACCAGACTGGGCCACCTTCATCATCGGGACACTCCAGCAGTGTCCCCATATCCACAGAGGCCCCTCTGTCCCTGTGTTACTTAAAAAGAGCCTGAGCCCAGTGTGGCAGCACATGCCCATCATCCCAGTACTTGGGAGACTGAGCCAGGAGTATCGCAGGTTCAAGGCCAGCCTCAGCAAGATTTCAAAACATAAATAAAGCCGGGCGTGGTGGCGCACGCTTGTAATCCCCGAGCTTGGGAGGCAGAGACAGGAAGATCGCGCAGGTTCAAAGCCAGCCCGCTGGCTTAAGAGACCCTGTTTCTAAATAAAAATATAAAATAGGTCTGGGACTGTAGCCCAAAGGTAGAAGGGTTTCCAAGGACCCCAATACCACACACACACACACACAAAAAAAAAGTAAAAAGGGCTGGGGCATGCCTCTGAGGTAAAATGCCCATTGGTTCAGTCCCCAGCACCCCCCAAAAAAGGGCCAGGGGGCTAGCAAAAATGGCAGGAAAATAGAGATGTGCAGAGCCAGCGAGCCAGGAAATAATGCTAGCAGAGGGACAACATTGTTCCTTGGGTGTTGTGGTTTCATGGGATGTGTTGACGTGAAAAGGAACAGCTATGTCGTTCTCTTATTCCTGGCGGATTCCACCTGATGGGCCATTACCTGTCTGTAGGTGGTATCGAAAGGCAGTTTAATTCCTCATGAAAACCAGTACTCAGCCTGGCTCTGCCGCTACTGCCAGAGCCTGGTGCTGAGAAGCGGCTCATGCTCTTGGGATCACCAGCCTGACCGCGAATCCCCATCTCCTGCCCCATCTCTGCAGCAGGTCACGTGGCATGTCAGACGGGGGCCGAGGGCAATCCGTGATGGTGGCTGTGGGCAATAAACTGTGGGTATCTTAGCAGCGGATCCAGAATGAGTTCCTGGGGACCCATTGTTGCCCCTCCTCAGAACCCACCCAAATGGCCTTATGAGAAGAAAGAAATAGTGCATTACGTAAGATGCACCAGGGGAGAGGGGGAAAAATCGGTTCTTTTTTGGGTTGTTTTTTCTGGAAATTCTACAGGTTCCTGCCTAGCATTTTATGTGACAAAACATTCTTTCCTCTGTTTCTTTGTTAGTTAAAACAGAATCCAGGAATCCAGTGTGGTGGTGCACACCTGCCATCCTAGAACCAGGAATCCAGTGTGGTGGTGCACACCTGCCATCCTAGAACCAGGAATCCAGTGTGGTGGTGCACACCTACATCCCAGAACCTGGGAGACTGAGACAGAAGGGTCGCAGGTTCACAGTCAGCCTCAGCAACTTAGTGATGCCTAAGTGAGACCATAAACCAAAACAACCTATTTCATTTTTTATTTTGTAAGAGAGCCTGTCAAGTTCCTGAGGCTGGCTGCAAATCTGCCATCCTCCTGCCTTTGCCTCCCAAGCTCTGAGATTTCAGGTGTCTGCCAACATGCCCAGCTGGATGTTTGTTGTTGTTGAATTAGGATGCAGTTGCCCCTCTTAGAGTCACCCTGCAGAGTCCCTGTGTTTTCAGGGAGAGGCGAAGGAGAGCCCATGCTAGGTCCTGCTGGTCTTTATGGCTCCCTCCGTGGACCCAGCCCACCCCAGACTCACGGTCTCACTAAGAACTCTCCTGTGACACCAGGGACGCTCAGCGTCCCAGCTGCAGTTGGCGTTGTCCTTCCCTCTCCACCTCCCAGGGACGCATCATCTCAAGCCTCTCACCTTTTGCTGTTATTAATTGGCTTTTAGTTACGAGCACAGATTCCAGCGCTCCATAAAGAACTCCAGAGCCTTCATTTCCTTTGACTCCGCTCATTCTCTGTGGTCCTGCCCAGGGAGAACGGTGTTTGCTTGGGGGAGAAAAGGAACTTTTGTTGGCCATTTCTGATAAGGTGCCGTATGTCCGATTTGTAAAATCTTGTTAACATTGTGTTTTCTTTGCTGGAGAATTACCCCGTAGTAGGGAAAGTGGAACTGCCAATTACAGCAGGCTCCCGCAGTGAATAAGCGGGTGCTGTAGTCCCAGACATCAGGCAGGGCAGGGAGAGAGCCCCCAATTGCCTTTGCTTTCTTGCTGGTAGACAAAGCTGTCGAGAAGTGCATAATTAGCTTGACTGACAATGAGGAAAACACAGTCTTCAGTCTCTGTTTTTATTTAAGGTCTTCTTGTATGGGAGACATATTCCATAGCCGCCCGGTAGTTCATCCCGCAGTGGAAAATTCAATCAATCGGAGAGCCAGATTTTTTGCTTTAAACCTTCAGTACGCATTTCAAAAGAAAGAGAAATGAATCTACCAAGCGACCGGAGAAACTTATGGTATATCAGACTATATAACTGTTCAGAAAGAAGCCATAAATCCCTGTGGCAGTGCAGCTAATAAATTTTTTTAAGCTGGGTCCTTTGAGGGGAATTTGGATCCTACACCAAGTTTTTAATTTTATTGGGGCAGAGATATTGCAAAAAGAAAATCGTTTCTCTGGCACTAAACACAAATAATGTACAACAATCATCGTGATTCCCAGTGGCTGTTTGCCGATGCTCGGGCCAGGTTGGCTCCTGATTGCATGGTGGCAGGGGTGAAGTTAGTTGATCCGAAGGAAAGGAAGGAGAGTAGATAGAAAAAAAGAAAGATGTTGAGATTCAAAATACAGAACTTAAAAAAAAAACACACAAGAGGTATATTTCATCATTCGTTTGAAACACACCATCTACCTGACATCTTGCCTTTTATATAATTGAAAGAGTACCAGAAGCCAGTTTACACTCAGGCAAAAATGATATACGGTGTTGATGTGGAACATGAAAGATAAACTGTAATTTATTTTTCCTCTCATTAATGAATATCGAGCAAATCGAACATTTCAAGATGGAAGAACATAGCAGATGCTTTTTTTATCTTCCTCATCACCGTAGTCACAGTGTCGCCCGAGTTTCTAGGATAGGATAACCAGGCACCTACAGACAGCTGCGCCGAGGCTCTGGCCCTGCCAGAGCATCCAAGCCACTTTTAATACCAACCCATGCAGGTGATGGATGCCTGGAGTATTCATGAGATGGTTCCTCTAGCTCGAATCTCCCTGGTAGGTTTTTAAATAACTGGGAGAAGTGTTCAAATGACTCCTCACAAGATTTCTGGGGTCTCCACTTATCCTTGGTACTCTCTACTCTAGGGTCAAATAGCTGCCTCAGTTACCTGCACATTGATGAAGAATGGCCATGCATGCTAAAAAATAAAAGCAAACCCATAGAACGTAGGCCTGGCGGTGGTTGGCTCTCGCAGGCCTGGCTGTTGTAACTAAAACAAACGTTCAGCCCGGCGTGGTGGCGCGCGCTTGTAATCCCCGCACTCGGGGGGCGGAGACAGGAGGATGGCACAGGTTCGAAGCCAGCCTTAGCTACTGAGTGAGGCTCTCAGCAACTTAGTGAGACCCTGCTTCCAAATAAAATATAAAATGGGTCTGGGAGTGTAGCCCGGAGGTAGAAAGCCCCTGGGTTCCACCCCCAGGACCACCCAAAAAAATAAAATAGAAAAATAAAACAAATGATCGCGTTTAGCTGTTAACCGTTTCCTACAATGATAGGCCAAGACCCAGAGCTGGTGTCTGTGGTTTCACTCCTTCTGAGACCAGCTGACACTGTAATTAGAACAGTGGAAATAAAACGAGTCCTTGTGCTCCTGCCCGGCTCACAGGCGAGGCTGCAGTTACATTCATTTAGAGAAAATGGTTGAGCTATGCTTGTCAGATATCTGATACGCTCCTAAGTCATGAGAAATCTCCGGTTTCCCGTGGATGGGCAGGATGCGCAGGGCCTCGGGCCTCAGAGCGTGGCCCTGTGTGGCGGTAACGAAGCTGACAGCTACTGACTGGCTCCGTGACGCTTTCAGCCACCATGTGGAGCAGACGCCCCGCCGGTATAGCCCCAGCTCATGGTGCAGGCACATGGGAGCATGAACGCTGTTGGCCCGGCCACGAAGTTCTCTCCCCTGTGAGGTATTTTGCAGTGGCAGTGTTCTTTTTTTTATTGTTTATTTTTTCTGGTACTAGGCATTGAACCCAGGGGCATTTTTACTTCCAAGCTATACCCCAGCCCTTTTGATTATTTTACTTTGAAACATGATCTTGCTAAGTTGCTGAGGCTGGCCTCCAACCTGCAATCCTCCTGTCTCAGCCTCCAAAGTACTGGCATCGCAGGCGTGCACCACCGTGCTTGGCCGTGACAGAATTCTTTTGCTCAGACTTTTCCATTCATTGTTATGTCTCACAATCAGCAAACTTTCAGTCGCATCAAACAACAAAAACAAAAGGCTTTCACAATGTGCAGATGAGAGTCGTGACAATAATGGGTTCTACCATCTTCCGTAAACGTCGTCATTTACCTAGCCAGGCGTGGTGGCACACACCTCCTGCAATCCTAATACTCAGAAGGCTGAGACAGGAGGGTCGCAGGTTGGAGGCCGGCCTCAGCAACCTTGTCATCTACTTTTTTCACTGGAAAGGAGATCCGCAAAAAGCTCTAGCAGAATGGGGTGTGTGGGCTTTGGGAGAGAGACGTCTGGCTGTGGCTCCAGCGACACCAGCAGGTCACTTTGGCAAGCTGCCTTACCGCTCTGGGCCTCAGTCCTTCCTTCTGTAAACTGGAGATAAAACAAAAAGCTAACTCCTGAGGTGGTTTGGAGATCTATAAGGTCACAGAGGTGGGGTTTCCAACATCATGTCTGTTATGCAAGAGATGGCCATAAATACTAGCTTGCCATTAAAACTTCAAATTTGTGCAAACATTGAAGAACATTGTAAGTGGGAAAATAATGTGGGTTTCTTTGGCTAAGCTCTGTATTCTGTGGGCAGCTCTTGGCGCCTTCGCTCTGTCCTGCTTCCTTTAAACACTTGCTCTCTTCTTGACTCTTTTAGCCCCAGATATAATTTCTAGCCTACCGGTGAATGGATACATTGATGCCCCCATCTTAACATCTATTTGTAGAAGACACTGTTATTTTTGTGGTACGCATCAGTCTTTGTAGTATGTCATCACTTAGAAAAGTGGGAACATGATCTACCTTCACGTTTGAAAATGAAGATGGGTGTGGTGGCACATGCCTGTAATCGCAGTACTTGGGAGGATGAGACAGGAGGATCACAGGTTCGAGGCCAGCCTCAGCAAGTGATGAGATTCTCATCAACCTAGTGAGACCCTGTCCCAAAATAAAAATTAAAAAATCAGGCTGAGGTGTAGCTTGGAGGTAGAATGTTTGCCCCTGGGTTCAATCACCAGTAATACACAACACACACACACACACACACACACACACACACACACACACACACCACAGAGAGAGAGAGAGAGAGAGAGAGAGAGAGAGAGAGAGAGAGAGAGAATGGTGAGCCTTTATTTCAAATGTTAGAAGTACTAAGGCAGATAGCTTCTAAAAAACAGATGTTTTCCCTTTTTATCTCCTGTACCAGAGGATTTGCTTTGCTTCACTTCTATCAAATTTTTTACCATGAGTATAAATCCTGATTGCATCTTAGAAGAATAAGATTGGCTCACTGTGATGAACAAGGCTAAGAAGGTGTTTGCCAACTCTGGGCAAGTCTCACCATCTGACCGCAATTACTCCACCAGTGTAGGGGAGAGGTGAAATCATTGCAAAAACAAGAGAGGCACACACACACACACACACACACACACACACACACACACACACACACCCCACATCTTTCTTCCTCAGAGATGCTCAAGAAGTCAACTTGGACTACATGGGCGGTATATTCCATTTCTACCCTAACACCACTCGGAGAAAGCGGGAACCATCTTGTGGCAGCTAGCGCTTAGCTTGTACACGTTTGTGTCCTACCACCATGACCACCGGTGTCAGTGAAGACACTCACTTGAAATGGTTATTATTTATGCAGTGTCTGTGCTCCCTCTGCTGGCTTCGTAATTAACTATTAAGTCTAATTCCCATAACTACACTGATGTCATGGGTTATTTTTGTGTATGGGCAGGAATTATACCCAAATCACCATGCTCTGTCCAGAGCTCACCAGGAGCGCCAGCAGGGGGTCAGAGGAAGGCAGTTGGCCTAGTGGAGAGTAGAGACGACATCCCTTTGTCATGGTCCAAATCTGTTTTTGTGTGGTTTTCTTCCAGAACTGGGGATGGAACCCAGAGACATCCTACCTTCGAGCTATACTCCCAGCCCTAATTTTTATTCTTTATTTTGAAACAGGGTCTCATTAAGTAGCTGAGGCTGGCTTTGCACCTCAGCCTCCCAAGTACTGGAATTACAAGCGCACGCCACCATACCTAAGCAGAAACTGTCTTTTTTTTTTTTTTTTTTTTTTGTGGGACTGGGGGTGGAACCCAGAGGCTTTCTACCTCCGGGCTATACTCCCAGACCCATTTTATATTTTATTTGGGAACAGGGTCTCACTAAGTAGCTGAGGCTGGCTTCGAACCTGTGCGATCCTCCTGTCTCCACCTCCCAAGCGCGGGGATGACGAGCGTGCGCCACCACGCCCGGCCTCAGAATCTGTCTTTTAGAAGAGACAGTTTTATGCCTTTTTGTGATGGCGCAAGTAATATGGAATAACATTGTTTTAACTAGTGTGTGACATTCCACCAGAGGTTTTGTACCTCGTGAAGTGACTGTAAGGATTAAATGAATGAACTGTGGGGCACTCAGAACAGATTCATGAGCGTGATCCGGGAAAAGTCTCTGGTGATTATTCTTAGTCGTTCTTTTCCCAACATGGAAACCACAACTCCTAATAATAAAACCTCAAACTGACTGCGAAAAGAGCAGCTCCCTAGGGATAAGGGTCCAGGTCACCAGGGAAATATGCGTGTTAGTAAACAAAGAGCTTTGAAACGGGAAGTGCTGGGTTGGGTGGGAATCCAGGAGGAACCAGCCAAGAGGGCGCAGAAGTTCACGGCATGCCTCCTAGAGGAGGGAGGAGGGAAGTCAGTCAGACCAACATCTGCTTTTGAAAATGACATCTTAGCCAGGCTTGGTGGTGGACACCTGTAATCCCAGCACTTGCGAGGCTGAAATGGGAGGATCACAGGTCACAGGTTCGAGGACAACTTACAAAGGCCCTCAGAAACCTAGGGAGACACTGTTTCAAAGTAAAAAATTTAAGTTGGACTGAAGCAGGGGGCATAGCTCAGAAATCGAATACCCCTTGGTTCAGAACATCTCCAAAATAATAATATTAATAACAATGACAATAATAATAAGAAGAAGAACAACAACAATGTAATATCCTAATAACCTAAAATTGTGATCTCAGTATTTGGGAGCCTGAGACAGAAGGATCGCAGGCTCAAAGCCAGTCTCAGAAACTTAGAGAGGCCTTCAGCACCTAGTAATCTATTTCAAAATAAAAAATTAAAGTTGGACTGAGGGGGGGGAGCTAAGAGGTAGAACACCCCTAGGTTCAGTCTTCAGTACCACCAAAACAACAACAACAACAATAATAATAATAATAATAATAATACCATCTTAATAACGTTAAATTGGCTGATGTCCCAATATGTAGAGATAAACATCCTCTAAATGTTATATATTCAGTTATCTATGCTTCTTGAAAATCTGCTTGGGTAGTTATTTGTAAAAGAACACCACACTTGTCCAGCTTGTCCTAGAACGTGCCTCTGACAGCCAGCGCCCTGCCCTGGCCATCTTTCCTGGCAGTAAATGTAGACTTTCGTCATAGTTGTGCTCCATGTTATGCTTGGCCTGCTCGGTCCTGCCACCTTGAGCATGCAGACTACACCTCCTAGCCCAGAGACGTGTTCCTCCATAATGCAGATTAATATTAACAACAGCCAAGGCCAAGCAGACACGAGGTAAATCTGAAATCAGCACAGACCCAAGTCCCTCTTCCAAAGCCAGGTACTGGCAGTCCTGGACGGTTCCCATCAGCCCCCTCTCCAGCCTTCTCTAAAGAAGGGCTCTCCGGAGGCAGCCACGTCAGCGTCAGTCCAGCTCCTGGGCTCGGCAGGGTATGAAGCCATTTCTTCCTCCCCTACTCTGAGTTTCTCCCTGCTCTCTGGCTCTCGTGGACTTAGCTGGGAGTCCTTGGCCTTGTACACTTGGTGATGGGTTCAGCCATACTAAAATCACTTGTGAACATACACACCTAGGTGGGCTACCAAGCCCAGGCTTACTATCCCGCCAAAGGACGCGCCATCCATGTTTATTTTCCTGCAGCTTGTAAAATAGAGAACTGTGTGCGAGAACCGCTTGCTGTGATCTGATCGTTAGCTATGACTTTTTACCTTCACTTGACACTGGCCCTGCCTACCCTCTGCCATGCACTCTTTAAAATTTATACTTTCAGCAGGGAAGCCCACTCTGGTGGCTGATTTAAAACATGCTGGAGGCTTTCTAATGGTTCTTTACGTTGGCTGACACTGACCTCTGTGAAGGACCTGTTGATACTGGACAAGGATAAGAGGCACCGAGCTCCGCGCAGGAAGCGGAGGGAGATCAAAAGGGAATGAGTCTGTCAGCTCGCTAACAACGCTTCCTGGTTTAATGTAGAGATCAGTCGTCCGCACGGGAGGTTCGGAGGATTGTGCTCTTTGGCCCACGTACAGGAACCAGGCGATCTCTTTTGGGAAATACGAGAGAGGTTTTTGAATTGTGCTTCTCATTACAATCTCAACATTGTTGATGTTATCAAGTCACTGCGGATTATATAAAATTATATGTCAACTTATGTATACTTAGAGCAGGAAGAAATAATTGTGCATTATTTTCTAGAAGGAAGCAAAGCAGCCAGCGCATGAGGCTGGTGTTTCTGTGAAGTAAGTCCACCCTGCGACTGGCCCAGGGTGCCGGCCTCGCTGCCAGCCTGCCTGCTGGAGGGCAGGGGTCGCCGGCTCCCCACCTCACGCCGTTTCTCCCATGTGCTCAGGGGCACAGTGTCAGCTCGCGGCCCATTCCTGTGTCATTTATCACCGTGTACACGTCAGATAGGAGACAGGAGAACACACGTGTTTGACAGCTGGCCAATAAATTATGCAGAAGAACAAGTTAAGAACAACTGCCATGGACTTCTTAAAAAACGAGTCTGTGGAAGGTTCAGGAATCCTCTGTGAAAGCTTGACACAAGTCTTTGCCGTGAATATCTTCTAAAACACCGTTAATCAGTCAACATATCCACTTAGTAAAGTATTAGCATGGTTTGGGGGGATAGCATCAGAGAAACTCAACACTAGGAGCAAGGGAAAATTTGGCGCCCCTCGAAGGGAGCTCTGGGGAGGCGCGTGTGCTTTGGAACTCCGAGGAGAGCCTTGAACCAATGCGTGCAAGCCAGCGCCAGTCGGGCTGGGGGGGTAGGTCAGCAGCAGCCCGGCCCCGCTGGGTCTGACTCGGCCGCCCTGTCAGTTGTCCTGTGAGCAGTGTAGCTGCCAGCCCGTGCCCGTGCCCTGGTGAGATCAGAGGGAGAGGCAATTTAAGTTGTATCACCTCTGCACAGCTAGAGCATGCATCCCCTTCCAGTTTGGGAGAGCGCTACACAGCAGCTATTTTGTGGTTTCTTGGAGAAAATAACAATTTTCCGTCATTGTGGTGGCAGTGGAGAAAAGAAAGATGTTTGGTGTTCAGGTTCTAGTGCATAGGCCACGCCTGTCTCCACTGGAGAACCCACTACCTACCAGCCACACGGACCGCTTCTGATTGTGCATCTCCCAACCTCACCCCGAGACGGGAGTCAGTGCCTTCTGTGTTTGTAAGTTCTGCCTGCGTGGAACATGTGCCTGGCATGTGCAAAGTCCTAGGTTTTGTCCCCAGCACTCCCCACCCGTCACACCCCCAAAATTCATCCGCACTGAATATGTGCAGATATCATCATTCCCTAAATAACACAATATAATTTGTTGTTGTTGTTTTCTGTGGTACTAGAGATTGAACTCAAGGCATTCTGCCTCTGAATATATATATATATATATATATATATATATATATATATATATATATATATATATATATATACCCCCAGTCTTTAATTTTTGTTTTGAAACAGAGTCTAAGTTGCTGAGGCTATCCAACTGCCACTTAGCACTGGGTAAAATCTCTTTCCTTCCCTAGCACATCTGCCCACCCGTGTGAAAATACGGCTTCCTTTATCATACTAACTACCTCTTGCTGACGCCAGGTAACTCCCTCAAGTCATAATCTTTAATACTGTACGTAAGAGCGTCCGTTTTCCCGTGTTGAATCCCACAGGCACTCGCGCTCCTCCTCCCTCACACAGCCCAATAAACACAGACTGAAAGGTGGACATGGGGCCGGGTGGGGGTGCACACCTGTAATCACTGTACTTGTGATCGTCCTAACTCAGCCTCCCAAGTACTGAGATTACTGCATACACCACCATGCCCAGCTCCCCTGGCCCTATTTCCTTTTATTTTGAATTGGGGTCTCGCTGAGTTGCTGAAGGACCTTGCTAATCTGCTGAGACTGCCCCAAACCTGAAATCCTCTTATCGCAGCCTCCCAAGAACGACAATAACAGGCGTGCACCCCCCACCCGGCCCCACATCTCTCTTTCAATCTGTTTATAGGGCTGTGTGAGGGAGGAGGAGCTCGAGTGTCTGTGGGATTCAACACAGGGAAAGCTGATGCTCGAATGTACAACAGCAATATTATGGCGCAAGGGAGTTACCTGGCGTCAGCAAGAGGTAGTTGTTATACTAAGGGAAGCCATATTTTCACACGGGTGGGCAGATGTGCTAGGGAAGGAAAGAGATTTTACCCAGTGTTAAGTGGCAGTTAGACAGGTAGCTGGCAGCTCAGTTCCTCTTTGCCGCCAACTCTGCTTTGGCATTTTTCGTCCCGTTTATTAACCAGGCTCCGTGGCCGTGTTTCGCTCATCTTTGCGCTGTGACCGAGGTGACAGTGTGTGGTCTCAGCTGGATGAAGCAGCGGGTCCTTTGATCTGTGGCTTGCACTCCCGTAGACGCTGAAAGGCAACAGATTCGGCGTCTGTGGTCTGCCAGTGCGCAGTTGTTATGTGGGCTGACAGACTGGTTTGAGAATTTGCATCCCAAAGTCCTTGTTCCCCACCCCTCTCACACATACATCCACATACCCACTCCCAACAACACAAATATTGACTGTGGGATCATTCATTAGCCGTAAAAATTTGAGAGCAATTATTTTTTTTTACTGCGCTTGCCCTGAAAGACACCATTAATTACTTTATGGCCTGTGGATCTGAGCCAGTTTCGGTGTCCCAGGAGCCTGCTCCCCACCCTGCGAGGTATTTGCAGCTCAGAGGAACACAGCACGGGCGTCATCTGGCAAGCAGGGTCTGCCATCCTCTGAAGTGAGATGTCAGGGCCGCTGCCTGGCGAGGCCGGCAGTTCTTGGACCTTGATTGGCAGCCACGGTAGGTTCCCCCGGGCCTCCACGCCTCAGGTAGAGTAGAGTTTGCGCAGCCCTTTAAATTTTCTCTTACTCTTTTTGCAAAAGCCTAAGAAATGTTCCTAGTCTTCCTAGAAATGGCAAGGAGGTAAAGAAGCTCCTTTGATCACAAGTTGAGATGGTCTCATCCTGGGGGTGGGAAAGATATGGCCCCATCAGGCAGCACCTGCCGGCATTCCTCTTTGGCTTTGCAGTTGCGTTTTCCACAGTGTGTTCGACCAAGAGGGAATATTCTTGAAGGTGCTGCTGGGTGATACATCAGAGCCTTCTCGAATTGAAACTGGGACTTGAACCAGACTGAATGTGCGTTTCTTCTCAATCTGGAAAACCCTACCCGTCATTTGTGTGTGAATTTGAATTGGACTATTCCTTTACCAAGAATATGCATGGAGTGTGTGTGTGTGTGTGTGTGTGTGTGTGTGTGTGTGTGTGTGTGTGTATGATGGGTTCTCTTTCCAAAAAGAAAATGCTCTTTGACTCGCTAATGGTTGGGCCAGATGAGAAGCCTCAGCTCTATCCGCTGCACTGATTCTCTCGAGTTTGGCAATTGAGCGCCATTTGCCCTTGGTGTGTGGGTGACTTATGATCAGTGACTGTGTCACCTTAAGTTCAACACCTCAAGAGTAAGCTCGACAAAGGCTCGAGACTCTTTACTAAGTTCCAGAAGTTAAAGATGGATTGCGATTGGGAAGGTTTATGAGATGGGGTGTGTCCGTGCAGGATGGGGATGGGGAAAGCTTTTACTCTGTAAGAGGCAAGATTTGCATGTTCAACATAAAAACATTTCAGGAAATATTTCCTAAAAGCCAGTGCAGTAGAACTGGGTGGGCATGCGGTGTTCCCTGGAAGGTCTCTCACTAGTAAAGGGAAAATTTGCAGTAAAGAAAAAGAAATCCTCCCAGCATTCCTTGCGGACTCTTCCTCCTGTCGCCCCCTGTACCGCAGCTGCCCCGGGCATCTTCTGCCCGGCCATGGGTGGCTGAGCATGAGCAAGGCTCTGGCATCGTCCTGGAGCTGACCTGACTTCGTTCTTGTCCTTCAGGCAATTGCTTTCCTACCAAGAGCTCCAAGACAGCCAGGCCCTTGCTGCCCCGGCCGAGGCATGTTTTATTTAGTCCGTGGAGCCCGTAATATCGGGGAGGGACGATGTTGTTTTGCGGCTCGTGCCATAGGAACAAAAGTCTAGGTCACCATGTATTCCTGTTTAACCAAATGACCGGTCCTGGCCTGTTTTGATTAAATTACATATTCGATTATTTTTGTTTGAAACCAAAAGCTTGATTATATGACTTAATGCTATGTAATTTTACACATGTCGTTTCGTCATTTAACAGTGAGTCACAGGGTATGGTTAACAGCATGACTGCCATCAGAGAGAAGCAAAATGATTTGTTTTTCCATAGACAAGCCCTCCTCATGGCTGGCAATCAATATGCATCTGTGGAGGGTCTGCTCCTGCTAGGGACGGTGGGCCTCAGGGGTGGCCGCCCTCATTTCCCTACGAACGCAAAGCCCGGACGCTTGGGTTTGCTAAGCAGGTTTTCTTTCTCTCTCTTTTTTAAAGACTGATGTTGAAGTACAACCGCTGGGACCAAAATCAGAGCATCCAGCGCCCAGATATGAATATTAATCGGGTGCCAGGCACAGAGTTCCTCGCCGAGTGTGACAGTTTAAAGGATCAGTTGGTTAATTAGAAGATGACATGGCACGCGGGGTCCCCAGGCTCCGTCCCGCCTCCTGTCTCCTCTTCTCGTTTCCCTTTTTGACAAGGTGGATTACAGCATTCCTTGTAGTTTCACTTGCTAGCCTCGCCATGCAATGAGAATATTTTAAGCTCTAATTATCTGTGGCTTCTTCCCCCATCTCAGCATAGACCAGGCTTGAAGCTCAAAGGAACACACACGAATGGGTGGTTCAAAGGCCCATGAAAGTCAACCGTCTGACTCTCGTCACTCCACATCGCTGGGTGACAGGCCCTTTCTGCCACTGGAAACTGGGCCGTAGTCGTCATGGTGATTGTCCTTCGGGGTCGCAGGTGGGGATGGACCATGTCAGTGTCCCTGTGGCTGCCCCGGCTTGAGGTGACTGTCTGTAGGGTGGCCGCCAACTGTGTCGTCCTGAGTTTCTTGTCCACTGCTGGTAGCAAAATGCAGCCACGAAGTCCGAGTAACTGCTCTGAATGTGTTTTCTCGCTGTGGTTTTTATATTTGTGTGCCAGTGGTCCATGTGGGAGCTTAGTTCATAGGAGGGAAAACAAGACTCAGATCAGTGTTCATCTCCTCAAATGAGGCTTGTGCTGATGCCCTAAATGGATTTAACGCTACCCCCCCTTTCCATCTGTAACCGAAGCCTCGTCCAGGCATGGTGGCACACCCTTCAACCTGTCATCCCAGTACTTGGGAGACTGAGACGGGAAGATTGCAGGTTCAAAGCAAGCCTTAGAGACTTCTAGGCTCTCAGCAACTTAGTGACACCTCCATATACAAATAACAAATTGGACGGGGGTGTAGCTCAAAGGTAGGATGCCCCTGAGCATGCAGCACAAAAATTAAAATAAAGAAGCTTAATGACACCATATAGTGCACGTGTCTGTGCGCCTCCCAAGACCCAGAGCTTCTCAGAGGAGAGCTTAGCATGATCTCTGGCAGACAGTAATAATGAGAATTTTAAAAAAGGAAAAGAAACTAAAATCCACTTTGCATTGCCATTAATGCTGGGAGCCAGCCACTCTGCTGAGTAATTCAGTGCCAGGTATTTCTCACCAGTCTCCACAACAGTCCTCTGTGGCTAGTTGAGGAAGTGGAGACGTAGGAAGGCTCTGACGGCATCACAGAGGCAGAGCTGGCCTTTGCAGCCAGATCGCCGTCTCCCCACTCTGCTGAACCTCGTGTGGTACAGAATGTCCTGAGATGCTCAAGTGTATCTCCAGCATACTGTGCTCCTGCTGACTGTGTGTAAAGACAGAAGAGAGGCAGGAAGGAGGCGCTGTCTGTCTCGGTGTCAAACCGACTACTGGCAGTGCACGACATGGAGGTGTGTTTACACTGACTTGGGAGACAGGAGGGGTAGAAGCAGCCTGTCTGCGCTGCAGAGGGATCTGTGGAGAAGAGGACTGTATACTGTTTGGAGGAGCAGGGAGAGACTGAGTAGGATGACCAACAAGGTCGGATGTCCCCTGGAGATACTTCAGAGAAACCGTGTTGATGTGGTAGCCAAGCAACTGGGGCCACACCCCCCTGCCGCCCGGTAGCTGGGCAGCCTCAGCCGCAGGCCCTCACCCTGGAGGACACAACTCAGCTGTCTCCAGCGGGTGGGGATTACGCTTGGGCTGTGGCCCTCACTGCCGCCTGCTTAGCTAGCTTGCACTGGGGCCTGGGGGAAGGCTCCTGTCTGCACACTTATCATGACCTAGGCGGACGGTCGGGAGAGCGGTCAGGAAGGTTGGCAGAGTGGGTGTGAAAAAGAGGAGGCAGCATGTGTAGGCTGCTGAGAACCACATAAGAAGGTCCCAAAGACTTGTGAGTCTTTGGAAATATCTGTGGGCTGGGCGAGGGAGAGAAGTGGCAGGAGGCTGGAATGGGCAGTCCTGCAGGGTAGAGGGCCGCAAGCTCATGCATCCAAAGAACCCTCATCCAGAGACAAAGGTGCCTTTCTGTGTGGCCCCGGGGAGCCAGTCAGGGGCAGGACGGCACCCAGGTGTGTGGTCAAGAAGGGCTATGGAGTCCCTTCCCCACCTGTAAAGATGGGGTGCAGAGGGGGTCAGCTAAGAGACAGATACACAGACTGCAGAGCAGTCTGTTTTCCAGAAATGGGCCAGAGGCAGGCAGCTCCAGCCCACACGAGTGAATGAAGCAGGAGTTCTTCCACACTGAATCCTGCCTGCAGGGAGCAGGCACACACGGGGAGAGAGGTGGAGAAGACCCTAGCACCTGGAGATGCGCACCAGGAAGCACAAGTCCAGAGCCCCATGCTGGACGCAGTGCGTCTGGTTTAAAGGAACTGCGCAGAGGAGGAGGCCGGGTCTCGCTCACCCGTGGCCTGGCCAGCGTCTCCTAGGAGGGACACGTCCCCATCTCTCTGTGTCTCCAGCTTCGAGGTCCCCTCTCTGGCTCCACCGTGGTGGCGAGATGCCCGCACCCAGGATCAAGTGCTGGATGATGTTGTCCGAGGACTCGGGAAGCACAACTCTGGTTTTGAAAAGCCTTAGATTATGTTCTTGCAAGTTTTTCCTCCAACAGAGGAATTCTTTTAGGACCTTGTTTTTAAAAATGTGCGTTTGCCCATTCTGTTGGCCCTTGGCCCTGTTTTCTCTCTAATGGCCTCGGTCCCTGGAGTCCAGATGATGGAGCACTATTGCTCTGGTAATTACCTGGTGCGGCAGGGCTGGCGCTGTGGCTCCAGGCAAGGGTGTGAAGGCTCACTGGCTGCGCAGGACCCTGGGTCATGATGAAACGCCTCGCCCCCAGATGGGTCATGGCGGTGGACACAAAGAGGAGGAGGCAGGAACTCAGCGCTGCCGGGGCACCTCTGCCGTGACAGGCATAAAATGGAATGAGCTGCTCACTCCAAAAAATAAACTGCGGTTCCAGAGCACCCACGTCTCTCTAGCGGGTGTCAGCCAGCACCTCTGTGCCCTGGGCGGACCACCTGAATGATGTCGAGGTCAGGGCAGCCCAACATTTGGACGCGTGTTAATGGCTTTTACACCTTCGTATGTCTCTGATATTACCGTTCCGCCTCAGCAAGCCCACTAATATCAGATATATCCTATCAGGGACTATTTTAAATCACTTCAATTTCCCCTGCCCCTGGGCCCTGGCCATAAGACCAGAATCCTAAGCAAGCGTGCGCCTGTGATCTAATGTTCTACTTGCCCCATTTATAGCAGAGGGGACTTTATTAGCTTCTTGACACACGCATATCCGTTTTAAAGATTAAGTGCAATGTCAATAGTCCTTACCTGCTCTCAAGCACATTGAGTTCTTACATTTTTCCCAGAGAATGTTAAAAAATCAGGGTCGCCCTTCGAGGAAGTGTTATTTTTCCTCTTAAAACTAACCATCGATCTTCATGGGGTGTACTCACTAATTCTCCGAAGTGCTGTTTTACATAGAAAGTAAATCCAGGGTAGAAACTTGTTGAGTAACTTCAGACTTGATGGCGCGTGGCCTTACAGGTAGGAGTGAATCATGAAGCTCACCCTGCAGTGCTTTTGATTTCCTTTCCTCAAGTAAGTCTCTGCAGTGCTGCAGGTGTGTCTTCTGAGCCATTCTAAAATATCGGACTAGCTTCTCCTGAATCCCAAGCCATCCATCCAGCGTGCGCTTCTCCAGCTCCAGCCTCCTTCAGACACATGCAGCCAGTGGCCTCTGCCTCTGTCGCAGGCTGTCGGAAAGGCCCATCTAAGCCAGGCATGGTGGCGCACACTTGTAATCCCAGCATTTGGGAGGCTGAGACAGGAGGATCTGGGTTCAGGGCCAGCCTCAGCTACTACTTAGGGAGGCCCTTTGCAACTCAGTGAGACCCTGCTTCAAAAGCAGAATAAAAAATAGGGCTGGGGGTGGAGCTCAGAGGTAGCATGCCCCTGCATTCCATACCCTGTACTGAGAGAGAGAGAGAGAGAGAGAGAGAGAGAGAGAGAGAGGAAGAAAGGAAGAAAGAAAAGAAAGGCCCATCTACTATGGGGCCCTGTGTCCAATCTGGGGCCTGGACACAAAAGAGAAAGGAGAGATGCAGAAAGATTCACTTCAGGCTCTGGGCCAGCTGAGATCCACCAAAGAAAATACGAAGGCAATTGATGGTTGGGGCACCTAATCTAAATTCGGATTTGGACTCTTCCTGCCTCTTCTCCTGTGTCCTCTCACCATTTTAGACCTTCCCCTTTGCTCCGTTGCGCACCAGCCCCAGGGCTCTCACTTCAGTGTCACTCCTGCCTCGTCCTTGGTGCGCCTTCGAGCCCCCAGTGCTGGGGGCTTAGCATGAAGGAGCATGGCCGACTCCCAGCCCCCGCTCCTTAGGCCTCATGCCTGGCTCCAGCCTGGACTGCTTTTCTTCATGCCCACAGCCTCTCCATCCTGCAAACAGTAGCTCACACCATGCTAGCTTCGCAGAACCATAGGAGTCAAAGCAAACCCAGGAGCACGGTCCTGGGTGGGGACACTGAGGGTTATAGGTAGCAATGTCCCTCTCCCTCCACTCTCTGCAAAGTTGATTTTCCTTCTCCCTTTACAGATTACTTCTGTTTCTCCAGAATAAACTAGCAAGCTTCACGAGTACAGGGACAAGACCTTACAGTTTTTCTTTCCTCCCTGTCTCTGTCAACATTCTCACTACTATAACCCAAAACGAATGACCACACAGCTCAGAGGAAGGGAGATTTATTTGCTCACAGTTTGGGAAAGTTCAGGTTCAGTCCATGCCAGGCCTTCAGACCAGAGCACATGGTGGTGGGTGGGTGCAGAGAGAGGGAGGGAGCGAGCATTGCTCTGCTCTCACAGCACGGAGGCAGCCAGCAGGCAAGGGGATTCAAAGACACACGCCAGTCCCCAAGCCCCTCGCCCAGGGAGCCACTGCCTCCACACACACCACCTGCCCAGGCCACGTCCGTAAATCCATTACAATGGCTCTATCCACCGATGGAATTACAACCGCCATAGCTTAACTGCATCATTTCTGAACATTAATACATGAGCTCTTCAGGGAACGTTCTACTTTTGTGTGTGTGTGGTGGTGGTACTGGGGTTCCTGGAAGCCCTCTACCTCTGGGCTACACTCCCAGACCTATTTTTTTATTTATTTTTTTTTTTTGGAAACAGGGACTCTTAAGCCAGCGCGGTTGGCTTAGAACCTGCGCGATCCTCCTGTCTCCACCTCCAAAGCCCGGGGATTACAAGCCTGGCTGACATTCTACTTCTGACCTTAACATCTCAGGCTGGTAGGTGTGCTCAGATGCTCAGGAAGCGCTCGCTTATTGATTAACCACTGTGATGAAACTATGCCTTGGTCATAGCCATCACCGTGTTGCTGCCTTCAGGAACCCGTAGCTCCTCTCAGAAGCAAGAGACTGGTCATGGTGACCATTCAGTCTCAAGCCCTTGACATAACATTTGCCCACCGGAATTCAGTTCTTGGAACAGATGGGCATGCCCTCGGGAAGCTGGCAGGGTGCAGACTGCAGCAGAGGCTCCGGCAGAGCAGCTGGGAGCGAGGGGTGAATCACAGTGGTGAAACTGTGGTTGGCACGAACACACATGGGACTTGAAGAATGGAGTTCAGATTTCATTAAGCAAAGGCCTGTGTGCAGGACATTCCAGTTAAAGCTCACACGGTCAATAACACATAAGGAGCAAAAGGGTCGGGGACATCCATCCGAAAGAGACCCAGCACAGCGGGGCCCGGGAGCTGGACAAGGGAGACTGGAGGGACCACAGCAGGGGCGATGGTGGCAGATGATGAGTGCCCAAGCAGGAGAAACATAGGGAGTGTCAAAATTAGGTGCTATGGAGTTGAAGGCTTTTGTTTTTTCTTTATCAGTTTTATCATATTTTACTTGTGCTATTATACTAGGGGTTGAACCTATGAGCATTCTACCATTGGGCTATATTCTTAGCCTTTCTTTTTTTTTTTTCTTTACTTTGGTACTGGGGGGAAATTATACATCTAAACTATACCCCTAGCCCTTTTTATTTTTTGTTTGAAACAGAGTTTTACTATGTTTCTAAGAGTCTTACTAAGTTGCTGAGGCTGGGCTTGAACCTGTTATCCTCCTGTCTCAGCCTGCCTCCCAAGTCATGGGATTACAGGTGTGTACTACCACACCTGGATATCCCAAGCCCTTTATTTTATTTACTTTCATTGAGACAGATTCTTGCTAAATTGCCCAGGCCATCTTCAAACCTATGACTCCCCTGTCTCAGCTTCCCAAGTATCCCCAATTGTCAGGACTACAGGCATGCGCCACCATGCCCCATGAGTTCTCTTGTTTCGAAGTTCAAATCAGTATAATAATTTTTACACATGGCAAGCAATACTGATTTTCCATTCATAGTAGATTTTATTTCAAAAGTGCACTTTCAGTAAAACCAAGTGAGTTTCTTTGAAGAAGAATATTGATGTAGGCTGTGGTAGAGATTGTTGGTTTCGATCATGGCAGGTCCCTCTGCCTGGAAGTTTGGAATGTAGGAGTGCGAAGGCCCCATGAGGGAAATGGCTGCAGAAATAGACCAGGCTGAGGGTGAGGGTCACTGGAGGCCGGTGGCTGTGGAGCCGTGGATGACCTTGGCCAGAGTTGCTGGTGTGTCTGTCCGTGGTGGCCGCGGGTGAGATGCAGGTGGTCGCTCCCTGGGGGCAGGACTGCTGAGCCTCATGATGGAAGGTCCCTAAACAGCAATGCCTGTTAATGAGGGGGAGGGAAGGGGCGGAAGGTATGGGGCCAGGCCCTTGTTTCCACCTGTGGTACAGACAGCCTCTCGGCTTTCCTCCTAACACCCAGGCTGGGAGCGGCCAGTTCCCACGCCCCCGAGTGAGCTCACTGTCAGCCACAGCACAGCCTCCCAGCAGGCGGAGGAGGAGGCAGGGACTGCAGCCCAAGCCTCGGCCCCCACTGCGCCCTTTCCCCAGGCTCTCGCTTTTAAAGGGTGATCTAGCTCTTGCCACAGGGAGCCGGCACCGTGGTGGGCTGAAGCTCCCACTGCCCCCCGAGGGGTTGGGGAGAAGCTACACACCCAGCTCCCGGGGATCCCTCACCTGCTTCTGCTTATTTTTGACACCTAGGAATGCAGGGTCCTGGGGAGCAGATCTTAGGAATTTATCAAGAGGTGTAGGTGTTTGTTTTTAAAAATGGCCATCCAGCTGGGCTTGTGGTGCACACTTGTCATTCCAGTGCTTGGGAGACTGAGGCAGAAGCATCACGTGTTTCCAGGCAGCCTTGGTGACTTAGTGCGGACCTCAGCAACCTAGTGAGACTCTATTTCCAAATAAAAAATAAAGTAAGGCTAGGGGTGTAGTTTGGAAGTAAAATGCCTCTGGGTCCAATCCCTAGTACCCCCCCAAAATGTCGACTAAGAAAAGGGGCTGTGGAGCCCCTTTATATTTCACATGACAGCTGCTAATTTGTCAACGCCCCTCTTGTTTTTATTACCACCTCATTTAGAATCTTGAAGGGACTCTAAACTGGCCCAGTGCCCAGCTCGCTACCTCCAAGTTCGTGCTTTTCACTTACTGAGATGAGCTCGCAGCCCCTGCCCTGCCCGCGGCTTTGCGGTGCTCTGTCCTCCCGGGCACTCTCTTTTGAACTTGTAGCATCTTGAGCGCCACGGCGCTGCTGCCACGCTCCCCTCAGCTCCAGGTCTGCGGCTGGCCTCCCTCCCCCCCTCCCCTGCGCACTGTCTCCCCACAGCTCCGCCTGGCTCAGGTCGCCAGTGTAAGGGATGTACTGTGTGCCCCATCACAGTTCCTCCCGCTCCTGCCCCGGCCCTTCCTGCAACTCTTCCTCTTCTCAGTCTCCAATACCCACTCAGCTCCTTTCCTCCCATAGCTCCTGCCTGTCTGGAGTTTGGGCAGCCAAAAGTCAGACCCCCATGCCAGGGGCATGAGCAGGTCTGGGGGTCCCTGCAAATCTGCAGAAACTCCCCACGTGGTCGGGCACCTGGCCTCTCGTCCTCATGCTCTGTGCCACAGGGAGATGTGACATGCTGCACGGCCCCGGGCTCAGCGGGGCCCTTGCATGCCGGGCTGTCTGACGCGCCAAAGTGTCAGAGAAGAGACGCGTGTCCACAGTGAGCTAGGGGTGCCTGGGTCCCACCCAGCAAGCCCTGCCCGCTGCCCCGGCACCCTCCCCGTCTGCCCCGCGCCTGGCCCTGCTGCACAGGCTGACCCTTACAGACCGTGCGTGCTGGTGACGACCGCACTTTGTCTCCGCACAGCGCTCCCATCGCCAGCGCCTGCTGCTCCCAACTCTGGAAGTCCCTTTGTATGGCCCCTCCCGCGCCCTGTCCTGATGGCAACTGAGGCCTGGCGGTGGGCTTCGGGCTCCTGTGCTCCCGATTGGTGGTGGGCTCTGTGCTCTGTGCCGAGTGTCTGGGCCTCTCAGAGCCTCAGTCCCCTCCTGGGTAAAACGGCCTTGCCAGCGTGCTCCCTAGCGCCTGGGCAGCCACACTTCACCAGAATCTTAGCACGTCCTGTGCTAGGCTTGGCTTGGGGATGGTAATTTGCCAAAAAAGATTGCCACCAGCTGAGCAGAGGTTCATTGATACTCAGAGGACTCCGAGGCAGCGACCCCTCCTGCCTGCTGTACCCAGGAGGGGACTGAGGCCCAGAGAGGCCCAGACACTCGGCACAGAGCACAGAGCCGGGAAGGTCTGCTTGCCAGGAGACGTGCTCAGCCATTCGTGGGGGGGAAGCCGGTGTGGATGTCTGCAGCGCCCCTGAGGACTCACGGGGCCCAAGGCCGACAGGCGAGGGCGTCCCTGGGCACCTTCCGCCCGTCCTCCACGCACCTGCCTGCACCTCGCAGTGTGGTCTTGGTGACCGTGTGCTGCACTTGTGTTTCGTTTCCATGAGGGCTGGAGGAGGCAGGGCACCGAGAAACGCACGCTGTGCTCTGGAGGGCTTGTTAGGGCAGCCGCTCACCTGGAAAAGGACAGGAAGCAGCTTTCCCAGACAACGCACGCCTTTGTGCGGCTGCAGCTTCCTTCTTCCTGGGGCAGCTGGCCTCTCAGAAACAGTTGCCTTGCAGACAGCTCCCTGCCTGCTGCCGCCGCGGGCGCGCCCTCCATGGCTCAGCGCCTCTAGGAGCAGCGCCGGCGACTGCCTGGCGGTAGCGCGGTGCGGGCGGACCTCCCTTCCCACGCGTGTCCAAGCAACAGCCTGAAAGCAAAGCTGTACTGTGGGCGTGCGAGGTGCTGTTCCCAGGTAAAGGCAACTTCTCTCCAGGTGAGCACCTTGAGAAGTCATGTTTTAGGCGTAATGAATGTGTGAGTGTCTCAGCACTGCCGATTCCAAATGGCCTGCGAATCACGGCAGCCATGAATTCCCTCCATTTCTCTTCCTACCCAGGAGCGTGGGCTGCCAGACACCTGGGCCCTGGAGCACGCTTCCTCGACAGCAATGTCCAGAGGGTGCCCAGGGACCCATGGTCATGCACAGGGTCAAAGTATGCTCCCGAAGCACCAAGACGCTCCTTTCCTCTTCCTCCCTCTTTTCTATCTTGAGGCACAAGGATTTGAACCCGGGGCATTGTCTCTCTCTCTGTGAGCCACACCCAGCTCTTGTGATATTCTATCTGCTGACTCTCAGTACGTTACTGAGGCTGGCCTCCATCCTTTGATCCTCCTGTCTCAGTCTCCATCGCCTTCATTCTTTTACGCATGTACAGTACCGTGTGGTTCTCTACAGGGAGCTTCAGGACAAAACGTGACAGGCATTTGGATGTAGAAGCGGTCCTGAAAATCTAGTAGTCTTCAGTTACACCAAACATCGGACAGCTCTGAGAAAATGAAACACTGCCCTTTTGCTCAAATAATTCTATCTTGGGAAAATACAGTCATTTCATAAAATATGCTATTTCTGTTAATAAAATATTATACACTAACATAAGTATGCCATCAATATTTACAGATTGATATGACTGAATATTAGTGTTATGGTCATGGTCATAATGCTAGGTGGCATCATTTTATGAAATTACTGTTTAGGGTGTGGCATCACTGTTTTGCATGAATAATGAACAAAGTATTTTAAATCCCTGATTGTTTCCCCTTTGATAAATATTGATGGATATTGCCCGCAGAAATATAGCTCCTTGTGGTTCTCAGCAGTTTGTAAGAATTTATAAGCTTCCTGAGTCCAAAACCTTTGACAGCTAAAGCTCTGCAAGGCGGTGAGATGTGCACTCCACTCTCGAGCTCGTTAAGAAGATCTGAAGCCGGGCGTGGGGGCGCACACTTGTAATTCCCGCGCTTGGGAGGCGGAGATGGGAGGATGGCGCAGGTTCAAAGCCAGCCTCAGCTACTTAGTGAAGCTCTCAGCAATTAGTGAGACCTGGTTTCCAAATAAGGTATAAAAAATAGGTCTGGGAGTAGAGCCCAGAGGTAGGAAGCCCCTGGGTTCTACCCATAGCACCACCACCACCACCACCACAACAAAAATTGAAAGTTTTATAATAGAAAGTACAGGGACTCGCATAGGTTCTCCAGCCACAGTTGCTTGGGGTCAGTTTGACATTTATCCATGGGTGTACCAAAGTGGGTAACTATGGTGAGGCCACAACACCTCGTGACAAAAAGAGCTTAAAGACCTGCAGGTTGGGGCAAGGGGCCCACCATGCTCAAGGGCCTCCCTTTCGGGACCCCCGGGCCCCGTTTTCTGCTCATGACAGTGCGCGCCCATGTGCACTGCGGCTGGCAGGTTCGTGAGACTGTCCGCCGCCCTCAGCTGTTCATTCTGTGGCATATATTTGGGCCCAGGCTGTGGGGGATGCAGAGTTCCAGTCTCCCGGTGCTGAAATGCTCGTGCAGGGAGACGGAGGAAGAGAGCAGCTCGTGAGTGAGTCGTGATAGGCAGGGCCCGTAAGAGGGAGGACGGCAAGTGGGTTCGTACAAGAGCCAGCCAAGGCTCCTTGGGAAGCTTCCTTCCAACTGAGGTGGGGTGCAGAGGGGGGTTCTGGCAGAAGGGCCGAGGCAGAGGTCCTGACAGCCAAGCATCCTATGGGCCCACGAAAGCTCAGGAGGAGCGCGGGTCCTGGGAGCTCCTGGAGGGCCTTCCAGCTGCTTCACAGGACCAGCCTGGTGCAGTGAAGAATGGGTGCAGGCACAGCCGACAGCAGGAGGGCGCCGAGGGCCCCAGGAGGCTCCAGACATCAGCCACACAGGCAGAAGAGGGGACTCACGCTGTAGTTTGGGGTAGAATAGGCTTAGTGAGGGACCAGAGGTGGTTTCAACACCCGTTAGAGACTGGGAAATGAGGTGCCCTTGGCCAGGAGATCCAGCAAGGCAGCAGCAGGGCGCCAGCCCCACAGGGCTCCTGCCCACGGACCCCAGGTGGTGCCGTGAAGATGCCCTCTCTCGCGGGCTGCAAGCTGGCCCCGGGCCGTGGTGCAAACCCCAAGTCCAGGAGTGGGACCCGGTGCCTCTTCAACCTGCCCGCCCACCCACCCAAGCAGGATTTTATTGCGACTGGCTCACTCCTGTCTCAGCTCCCAGAAAGAGGGAGCATTATTCTCCAGCCCTGGGACACCCCCTTACAGGGGACGTGGGGGTCATATGGGGTGCTCGAGAAGCAGCTCTGAGAATTGTTTTTTCTGTTTGGAACTGGGGGTTGAAACTAGGGGCATTCTTCTACCTCCAAGCTGCACCCCAGGCCTTTTTATATTTTATTTTTTGTTTCGAGAAAGGGTCTCTTAGGTTACTAAGGCTGGCTTTGAACCTGTGATCTCCTCTTGTCTCAGCTTCCCAAGTCCTGGGATTGATTACACATGTATGTGCCACTGTGCCTGGCTAGTTGTAAGAATTTTAAACACTGGGCATTTAGGTTGAGAAAAGTCACCTATGGATTGCATGTGGGCACTTGACAATGGTTTTAAGTTTTTTAAAAAGTGTCGAGCAGCTGGACATGGTGGTGCATACCTTAACCCCAGTACTTGGGAGGCTGAAACAGAAGGATTGCAAGTTTTGAGCCAGTCTCAGTAACTTAGCGTAACTCTGTTTCAACATAAAAATAAATGAGGGCTGCCGGTGTGGCTCAGGGGTAAAATGCCCCGGGGGTTCAATCTCTAGCGACATACATAAAAAATAAGTAAATAATCGGAATAAAAAGCTGCCCAGCTCGCTCAGAGGGGCAGAGGTCAGAGGGGGAGGCTGAAGCCGTGCAGTCGCTGCCAAACTTGCCTGCTGCCCAGGCCCCTCCAGGGCTCCTCCTACAGCTCTGCCTCCTGGACACAGTGCTAGGCAGCGCTGCTGAGGTCTGCACGGCCATGGCAGGCACCTACCACACCCGCTCAGCGAGCTGCTCTCTCAGAGTCTGTGGCATCTGTGAGCAGAGCCAGCTGCCTCTCCCCTCCCAGCTCCCCCACCAATACCGTCCTGTCTTTGGGACTGAAGATGCCTTTTGGTAAGGACGCCGCAGCTCACCTAGAGGCGGTCCCTCCCCTCCTACTCTTCAGCTACCCTGCGTACTCGCAGTCTTATCTTGCAATTCAGGATTTTGGTTTTTATTTACATGCGTGGAATATTTTTCCTGCAACTTTGTTGGGCATTCAGTATTCTAGAAACATGATTGGATACGAGTCCTTGCCATAAAGTCCCTTTAATGTGCCATCATCATCTGCAGCATTAAATACATTTTATATCACCGAGAATTTTATGATGATATATTTAAAAATGAATTCCTACTTGGATGAAGCACGCTTATCCTGAGAGACCTTGCTTAAAAAAATGCAGTCATGTTTATTTGCAACTGCCAGGAAACGGTTTGTAAAATTGCGAGTGTCTTTTATTATTCCCTACCACCAGAGCACTTGCTTGTTAATTAGAGAAATTTCAACTGTCATAGTTGGCAATTATGGCTTCTGTATCATTGTCTGTTATGAATAGTCAATGAGGGCTGATTAATATGCATGAGCAGCAGTATATATAGTGTGTGCATTGGACCAAGCTCCAGCTGTCAGTCGCTCGGCGGAGGGAGCGGAGTGTGCGCCTGCCTGAGCGTGCGAGTGTGCCCGCGTGCACGCCGTGGAGGAGGAAGGGCAGCGTGGAGGGGGCCGAGGGCTGCTCTGCGGCTGCGAGCAGCGCACATGGGAAGGGCCGCTGCCGCCCGGCTCACCTGAGGCTCCGGGCGGGGGAGCCTGTCAGTGCCTGCGCGCTCAGGGACCTGCTCTTCCCGGGCGCTGCCGGGCACTGAAGCCTAACTCTGACATTCCTCCAAAAATGGGATGCAGCTTGTGCAGCCTGCAGAAGCGAGAGGAGCAGTACAGATTACTCTACGAAGTTTGTCAGGTAAAGTGCTGCGTCTCGTTCCGTAAACGTGGACAGGCACTCCTGGTGGAGGGGAGCCTGGAGGGCATTTAGCGAGCGGGGGTCGCGTGTGCGTGTGCGTGCGTGCGTGTTGCATCCTGAGTGAGCCAGCCTTTGGAGCAGCTCTGTATATCTGCCACAGTCTCTTGGGCAGTGTCCCTCCCAGCGCCCCTCGGTGCCTGCCTCTGAGAATGTAAATAGACGAGGATGCTTCTAAGATGGGTTGCCAGCAATCCTGTCACAAAGCCCCTTACTGCTCTCTCTCCGGAGCGAACGGTGGGCGGGAAGGGTCAAGCAGTGGCCAGGCACCCTCTGGGCAGGTGCCGGCAGGAGGGGGTGTCTGTTTACATCAGTCGCGAGGTGCCCTGCCCACTCGCTGCTGCCTGGGCGCCCTCTCCTGACTCTCCCGAGGGGGTCAGGAGCTCAGGAGCAGGTGCGGAGCCCGAGGCCGTCCCCCTCAGCGCGCCAGTGCTGGCAGCCCGGACCTGAGCTGAGCCGAGTGGGTGCTCACAGCGCAGCCCAGCTTCCCTCGTGTCTGTGTTGGTTTCTTTTTAAATATACAAGTCCTGTAGCGAATGAGCAGGTATGATATGGCTTTTGGTAACCTGACTTGTCAGTTAAGGATTTCCCTCTCAAACCAACCTTTACATTTCCCTTTACTAATCAGAAAATCTTAAATGTGTAAGTTTTAAAATCATCCCATTAGCGGAATTTGTTATTGCCAGCCTGAAAGAAAGACTGTGTGTCCCTTGATTTATAGTAATAGTGGAACAGTAACCTATTTTGTACTTTTATTGGTGTATTGTAATTACACATCTTATTGAGGGTCAAACTCGTAGACGCACACATATCCGGGTCTTGGCATGAGTCCCTGCAGGTCCTGCCCCACTGCATCCCCCCAGAGTAACAACTAGGCCCGTAGTGGTACCTTAAACATGGGCACAGTATAATTTGACACGTGCCCATCATCAATTCTTCCCTTTCCACGGAATACCTTTTTTAAAGAACCAGACTTGAATTGGCTTAGCAGTCAGTTAGGTGTCAGTTTTCCCTCAGCCACCAGGGGGCGTGTACCATTACTGAGACAGCTGAGAGCAGGCAGCTTCTTTGGGCAACAGCTGACCACGGGACAACCCTGGGTGAAGGGGAGGTGCGTCTGTGTACACGTGGGCCTGCCCTCTGCAGTGAGGCACAGAAAGGGCCCAGACAGACCTCCTGAGGCTTGGGCCTGCTGTGTGCAAAAGCTCAAGCATCTGAAAGAAGTCTCAGAACTCCATCTCTTTTTATTTTTAATAATACACACTTTTATCGGTGCACCGTGGCCTCACTTCAGAATGTCGTTCAGAGCAACAGGGCCATACATACACAGGGCACTTGGCAAGCTCCCCAGCTTCCCCCCTTCATGCTCAGGACTGCACGGGGGACATTTCCTTTTCAAAGCAGCCTGGGAGCCAGAGGAGGCTGGCAGGGCAGAGCTGGGCTTCCTCAGAGGAGCAAGGCACTGCGTTAGACTCAGCCACCGCACAGAAAGAGCCCGCTTCTTATCATTGTTGTTAACCACCCATGAACAAAACACACGATTTCACAAACCCCGGTCATCGTGACGTGGCGCCCTCCACAGGTGCCCGCCACGCTGCTGCCCCATCCATCTATCCGTCAGGACCGCGGAGGCTGCCTCGCCAACCCGGCCCCCAGGAGGAGCCCAGACTCTGTTTGTTTTTTACTAGGTGAATTTATGTGGAAACATTTCTGGCTGAAGCCTTGTGCAGTAAATTGCTGATAAATGACTTCTATCTGGAATACACTTTGTCAGCAATTTAGGAAGCCATGCAGATTTATCTTTCAGAAAACCCAAACTACTTTTAGGAGCCATTACCTTGTGCCAACTAAGTGAAAACCCCCCTTCCTCCTTTTCTTCGTGAGTCCTGAACCATAGCATAAAGGAATTCACCAAACACTTGCAGGGGAATTAATCATTGCATTCTTGCAAAGCTTTATTAGAGGAGAGAAATCAAGGTTCCCATAAATGACCATTGCAGAAGGTCCAGCAGGTCGGGCTTCAGTGAGCCCTCAGAAGAGGAGCACAAAGAGGGTCGAGTACTCCGGCTCAGACTTTATCCTGTCCTCATCCAGACAATTCAAAGGGCTGCTCTTCATCGGGGCCAGGGCTGCTGTGGGTGTGATGTTGCAGACCAATGGCGGTGAGGAAGTAGAGGAAGGAGAGAGGAGGGAGTAGAGAGGAAGTAGTACTCTCTAGGAGAGAGGAAGAAGAGAGGGAGGAGAGGGAGGAAGGAAAAAGTGAGGAGAGGAAAAAGAGGAGAGAGGGAGGAGAGAGGAAGGAAGGAAAAAGGGAGGAAGGAAGAAGAGAGGGAGGAAGGAAGAGGGAGGAGAGGAAGAAGAGACAGGAAGGAGGAGAGGAAGAAGAGGGAGGGAGGGAGAGAGGGAGAAGAGAGGAAGAAGAGAAGGAAGGAAGGAGGGAGGGAGAAGAGAGGGAGGGGAGGAAGAAGAGAGGGAGGAAGAGGGAGGGAAGAGGGAGGAGGGAGAGGGACAGTAAGAGGGGAGAGGGAGACGGGAGAGTGTGAAGGGAGAAGTGAGAGGGAGAATGAGAGGGATGAGGGAGGGAGGAGGGAGAGTGAGAGGATGTGAAGAGGGAGAGTGTGAGGGAAGAGGGAGAGTGTGAGAGGGAGGACAGAGAGTGAGAGGAAAGACGGAGAGAGGGAGAATGAGAGGGAGGACGGAGAGTGAGGGAGGAAGGAGAAAGGGAGAGTGAGAGAGGGAGGACGGAGAGAGGGAGAGTGTGAGGAGGGAGAGTGAGAGGGAGGACGGAGAGTGTGAGAGGGAGGAGGGAGAGTGAGAGGGAGAGTGTGAGAGGGAGGATGGAGAGTAAGGGAGGACGGAGAGTAAGAGGGAGGAGGGAGAGTGTGAGAGGGAGGAGGGAGAGTAAGAGGGAGAGTGAGAGGGAGGAGGGAGAGTGAGAGGGAGAGTGTGAGAGGGAGGATGGAGAGTAAGAGGGAGGACGGAGAGTGTGAGAGGGAGGACGGAGAGTAAGAGGGAGGAGGGAGAGTGTGAGAGGGAGGAGGGAGAGTAAGAGGGAGGACGGAGAGTGTGAGAGGGAGGAGGGAGAGTAAGAGGGAGGAGAGTGAGAGGGAGGACGGAAAGAGGGAGAGTGTGAGACGGAGAGTGTGAGAGGAGGACGGAGAGTGTGAGAGGGAGGACGGAGAGCAAGAGGGAGGAGGGAGAGTGTGAGAGGGAGGAGGGAGAGTAAGAGGGAGGACGGAGAGTGTGAGAGGGAGGAGGGAGAGTAAGAGGGAGGAGGGAGAGTGAGAGGGAGGACGGAAAGAGGGAGAGTGTGAGACGGAGAGTGTGAGAGGAGGACGGAGAGTGTGAGAGGAGGACGGAGAGTGTGAGAGGGAGGACGGAGAGCAAGAGGGAGGAGGGAGAGTGTGAGAGGGAGGAGGGAGAGTGAGAGAGGGAGGACGGAGAGAGGGAGAGTGTGAGGAGGGAGAGTGAGAGGGAGGACGGAGAGTGTGAGAGGGAGGAGGGAGAGTGTGAGAGGGAGGAGGGAGAGTAAGAGGGAGGACGGAGAGTGAGAGGGAGGAGGGAGAGTGTGAGAGGGAGGAGGGAGAGTGTGAGAGGGAGGAGGGAGAGTAAGAGGGAGGACGGAGAGTGTGAGAGGGAGGAGGGAGAGTGTGAGAGGGAGAGTAAGAGGGAGGAGGGAGAGTGAGAGGGAGGACGGAAAGAGGGAGAGTGTGAGGGAGGAGGGAGAGCGAGAGGAGGGAGAGTGTGAGAGGGAGGAGGGAGAGTGAGAGGGAGGACGGAAAGAGGGAGATGTGAGAGGGAGGAGGGAGAGTGAGGACGGAGAGGACGGAGAGTGAGGGAGTGTGAGAGGGAGGAGGGAGAGTAAGAGGGAGAGTGTGAGAGGGAGGAGGGAGAGTGAGAGGGAGAGTGTGAGAGGGAGGATGGAGAGTAAGAGGGAGGAGGGAGAGTGTGAGAGGGAAGACGGAGAGTAAGAGGGAGAGTGTGAGAGGGAGGATGGAGAGTGAGAGGGAGGATGGAGAGTGAGAGGGAGGACGGAAAGAGGGAGAGTGTGAGACGGAGAGTGTGAGAGGAGGACGGAGAGTGTGAGAGGGAGGACGGAGAGTGTGAGAGGGAGGACGGAGAGCAAGAGGGAGGAGGGAGAGTGTGAGAGGGAGGAGGGAGAGTGTGAGAGGGAGGACGGAGAGTAAGAGGGAGGACGGAGTGTGAGAGGGAGGAGGGAGAGTAAGAGGGAGGAGGGAGAGTGAGAGGGAGGACGGAAAGAGGGAGAGTGTGAGACGGAGAGTGTGAGAGGAGGACGGAGAGTGTGAGAGGGAGGAGGGAGAGTGTGAGAGGGAGGAGGGAGAGTAAGAGGGAGGACGGAGAGTGTGAGAGGGAGGAGGGAGAGTGTGAGAGGGAGGAGGGAGAGTAAGAGGGAGGACGGAGAGTGTGAGAGGGAGGAGGGAGAGTGTGAGAGGGAGAGTAAGAGGGAGGACGGAGAGGGAAGAGGGAGGACGGAAAGAGGGAGAGTGTGAGGGAGGAGGGAGAGCGAGAGGAGGGAGAGTGTGAGAGGGAGGAGGGAGAGTGAGAGGGAGGACGGAAAGAGGGAGATGTGAGAGGGAGGAGGGAGAGTGAGGGGAGTGTGAGAGGGAGGAGGGAGAGTGTGAGAGGGAGGGAGGACGGAGAGTGTGAGAGGAGGGAGGTGAGAGGGAGAGTGTGAGGACAGAGAGAGAGAGAGAGAGAGGAGAAAGGACAGAGAACAAAGAGTGTGAGAACGTAGGAGGAGTGGAGAGAATGGGACACAAAGATCCCCCCCACACATATATACCCCGGGGGGGACCCCGGTGCGAACCACTCTTCCTCCTGCAGGAGGATCCGAACCTCGGACCTTGGCCTCCCAAGGCAGGGATTACAAGCGTGCGCCACCACGTCAGGCCATATTCGGCTTTGACTTTTATCGCCTTTATCTTTCTTCTCCTTCTCCTCCTCCTCCCCCCCCCTCCCTTCTCTCCTCGTCCTGTAACTGAATGCCAATGGATGCGCCCAAGCCCTGTGATCGCAATGATCGTGGGCGCCATTTTGTGTAATGGAGATGTGATGCTAATCCCAGGAAGGAAGGCTGTCATCCTCGGATGTTCTCAACATGTTACAAGGCAGCACCAAATGTGCCCGTAGAATGTGGCATGTCCTTGGCATGTTCTTACCATGCATCAAGCGTCCTCATAGTAGTGCCAGCTGTGGCCACAGATTTTAGCATGTCCTTAGCGTTTAATGCTACTGTGCACATAAGCATTCTGTATACTACATACATAGTGCATATATGTATGTATGTATGTACATATGTACTTAGACTTTTCTCCTCTTTCTTCTCCTTCTCCCCCCTCCTCTCCTCCTAATGCTAGAAAATCCCGTGTAATAACAGAAGCGGCCATGTAATGATAGTCTGTGGAGTGAAATACTAGAAGAGCCATGTAGTCACAGAAGAGAGCATCTCCTACTGCAACAGGGAGTGTACACTGAATAGTCCTTAGAGGGAGACAGGATGACAGGGAATGCCTTGGGATAGCAGACTGCGAGGCATAAGAATGGAAGTCTATGGCACACCACATACTACTGAACATATCATGTAATAACAGACCACGAGTTGTAGTCATACAACAGTGTATGCGTTGTAATAATACAAGTAATATCAGACTAGAGTGTACACAGAATAGTCTATAGGGTACAATCACAGAAGAGGACATGCAATAGTACATTACTCTGAGGTGTACACAAGGTTTGAAGAGACCAGTGGTCATATATTGGTACACTTAGGAAAAAGGTAAATGGGTTTTGAGATGTGATATATTTAAGTTGGACATGAAGACAGCTCTTCTCACAAGAAAATCTAGCCGGGTATGGTTTCACACACCTATAATCCAGTACTTGGGAGGCTGATACAGGAGGATTGCAGGTTCACAGCCAGCCTTGGCAACTTAGACCCTGTTTCAAAGTAAAATAGGACTAGAGGCTGTAGCTGAGAGGTAGAACATCACTGGATTCATTTCAAGATGGAAGGAGAGGAGAAGGAAATCCTCAAACTACAAACTTGTCCGTGCAAGTTGCTTGCAGTAAAGAGCAATCTTGGGGTGTGGAAAAGCCATCCGTTTGCTTTTAGGACTGCCCATGGTACACCCCACCGAGACCCCGAGATTAGACCCCAAGCCAGACTTCAGTCTGGGCATTGCCCCAGCCCAGTTTCACACTGGATCTGAGATCCATCAGGGTTATGGACTCTCAACACTCTGGAAGGAAGGACGGTCTGTAGGAAGACAGCACTTCACGGCTCCAAGGCTCACGTCCAGTCATTCTGGCTTCTTCACTGCCGTGTCGCCCACATCTGAGGTAAGCTTCCTCCCCTCCATCGTGCCCTGCAGCAGACAACACATTTGAAATCAATCAAGACATAAAGCACTTTCCTGAATCAAAAGGGTTTTTTAATGCTTCGTAAATCATGACCTGAAACCTTTTACTTTTCTCTGTGTACTTTATTACCATCTATTGCTTCCAGTGGAATCTAAGTTTTAATTAGTTTGAAAACATAGGTGTGATATTTTACAAAATGAAACCACTGCCCCATAAAAGTTGGATTTTTCACCAGGGGCAAAATTTATAGTGATCTGAATTTTAAATTGCATTAGCATTTTATAGTGCGGTCTTTTGAATGTGTAATAGAGAAGTTATTGTAATATGCCGCCGATCCTTAGAATGTCTGTACTGGGGGAACTCTTAGTTTCTGATTTCCAAGTCAAAACTTATTTTCTACAATAAAGAATATGGTATAACCTTTCGTGTGTGTGTGTGTGTGTGTGTCACTAGAGATGGAACCCAAAGGAATCTCTCCATCCCAGTTTTATTTCTTATTTGGAAACAGAGTCTCATGAAATTGTGGAGGGCCCCACTAAGTTGCTGAGGCTGGCTTCAAACCTGCGATCCTCCTGTCTCAGTCTCCCAAGGAATGGGATTACAAGCATGCGCCACCACAGCCAGCTATAGTATGTTTTTTCTAAAGGTCCCTTTGGAAAATACTAGCTGGGCATGGTGGTACAATGCCTATAACCCCAGTACAGGAGGATCGCAGGTTTGAGTCCAGCCCAGCAAATTAGCAAGACCCTGTTTCCAAGTGAAAAATAAAATCAGTCTGGGGTGTACCTCTGAGGTAGAATGCCTCTGGATTCAGTCCCCAGTACCCAAAACACACCTTAACACTACAGAGAGCCCTGAAGGCGACCTGGGATCCTGGGTCTTGACTGGTGATACTATCTGACCATAGGAACCATCCCCAAATGGAGTAGCTGCCACCTTGACGTTAGCCCTCAGGAGCAACTGCAAAGACAGACACAGCCCTTCCCACAAGGGCGGTGGCAGCGCTGTCCAGGTGGAAATGTAACCCAGAAGGGATGGCTCCACGCACTCACTTTCCCTGTCTCGTCAAGGGAGAACCTGCCGAAGCACCTCTTCAAAGGCTTCTTGGTCGCCTATCGTACTGGAAGCGGTGTTGTCTGAGCAAGACTAAATGAGTGGATTTTCACCATAACTGCCGCTCAGGCTCAGGGGACCAGTCAGAGCCGTAGGTGAAGAACTCGGGCACTTAACTTATAATAAAGATAAAGTTCACAATCAGCATTTCTTATTCCAAAACATTCCATTTACTTGGTTTTAGAGCTGCATAAACTGGTTTAAAGGCAATCTGCTCAATTGGGCGAGTTAATGATATTTAATTTGACGGGGACCAAACGTCACTGGATGCGCATCGAGCCTGTAATCGCAGTCATCATGGGTGCCGTTTTGTGTAATGTACATGTGATGCTAATCCCGGGAAGGACGGTCGTCGTCCTCGGATGAGTGCCAGCGTACGCTGGAGTCATCACCTCGCCGAGCTCTCAGGGACGTGTTTCTGAGATGACGGTGTAATAAGTTACTGTAATGTGCACAAGGTAATTCAAAACAAATTTGGCTGCAGACATAAGATCGCCTAGGAGAGCAAACAGCCACCCTGTCTCGGGCGTCTCTCTTAAGAGAACGTAATGATCCCTAAAGTACCTTGTCAAGAAGCCTGCCTGGCAGGGTCAAGTCCTGCAAAATTTATCTCTTGCGGTCCCCACCTGAGAGCCCAGCACGGAAGGCTGAAATATTCATGTGTATGTTTGTAGCTCGGGAGCACCGAATGGGCAGGGGGTTGGAAGCCTTCCACTCTAAATGTCTCTTAAGACCACCTTATCGGGCTAAAATTGGCTGTTTTGATTTCTAAATTGTTTTTTCCTACGAAAAGGGGACTATTTAGACTATTTAGGTTCCTTTTTTTTTTCTTTTTTTTTTTTTTTTTTTATCAGGATGGGGGCATCCAAAGGCATTTCCCAGCCAGCCCCGGGCCTCTGTATTCCTGTGTTGGAATGACTAGAGACCCAGGGGAGTGCACTACCCCTGGGGATCCTCTTAACTTGGACTCATCCAAGTGGGTCCTTCTGACCTCACTTTCTGTGGACCACTTAAATGTCCCTAACACCTACCCCAGTCCAGCACATATGAGCAGATTAGCACGTGCCTCTAATCCCAAAAGCGTGTTCAATAGTTTTTAATATACATAAAAGAATGCCTTTAAGAACCACTAAAAATGTACTGTGCCTAATTTTATGATATGTCTATGGAGTGTTTACAGCTGTTAGGGTATTGAGATGCCAATCAAATGGCCCCAACGTACATGGAACACATTCTTGAATATAACAGCCTGCACAGTCGGAAGATAGAGGCCTGGCCAGTTTATCTGCTCAGTCATCTCACCAGAGCCCCAGTTATCCCAGTTATCCCTTCTCTCTGTTCCACCATTCCTAGACGGGACTGGTTCCCCACATGGCGCCACGATGCTGCCCCAAGTCCAAGCACGCACACACACGCACGCCCACACTTGGAGGGCTCCCCAGGGCCCCACAGGGCTGCCCCTGCTCCTGTCTCAAGGACGTCACCCTGTGACTGACTCCTAGCTACCCATTACTGCCTCAGAGAGGCTCTGAGCCTCAGGCTGCTCTTTTCTTTCACAGACAAGACATTCGAGGAGGAAGCCAGACTCCCCTGCTGCGAGACTTAGTATTGAATGCCAGATCTGCGCACCTCCAGTCTTGCTCCCTCCCACCAGACATGCTTTGGGAAACCAAAACCCAGAAAATAAATCCAGGTTCTCTGGTACCCCCAGCATGGCTCTTCTATTGGGCCACGTGCACTGCACCCAAAAGCTCTCAAGCCAAGCTTTCCAAAGAATCTGCTTATTTTAACCCTCTGCAACCTTAAATCTTTCCCAACAGGTCAATGGCAAAGACTTATCCAGAGCAACTCATGACCAGGCTGTGGAGGCATTCAAGACAGCCAAAGAACCCATCGTGGTGCAGGTGCTGAGGAGGACGCCACGGACCAAGATGTTCACCCCTCCCTCAGAGTCGCAGCTGGTAGACGCAGGCACACAGACGGACATCACCTTCGAGCACATCATGGCCCTGACCAAGATGTCCTCACCAAGCCCGCCTGTGCTCAACCCCTACCTTCTGCCAGAGGAGTAAGTCACCCCCTCATCCAGCATGGAAAAAGGACCATGCTGAAGCTGACTTCCTTCCCTGCAGGGAAAAAAAAATTAACACGGCTTATAATTTTCCCCCAAGTAGCCTGTGTTTAACTTTATTGTTTATGAAGGTAATAAATTGAATCCTGCTCCAAACCACTCTGACATATTAACGACTTTATTATAACCCCGGAGTGGAGTTATTCAAATGATATTTCGAGAACAGAATTACTTAAGAATGTTGTAAAAGTTATTTTCGAATGAAATTTAATCACCACAAACGGTAATTTGAAGATTTTGTAGTTATCACTGGAGGGAATGCTGATTGTTCTGTTAAATAGAACAAAGTCAGTCGTGAGAGTAAGAACGGGCTCGGCATTCGGCTCCCAAGGTCTCCTTTCAAGCCCACATCCTCGCCAGAGGCCCACGCGAGCTCCAAGGAGGAGCCGTGTCTACAGCTCAGCAGCAGCTGTGCTTCCCGCACCACAGCCATTTATCCACATTCCCCTCCTCTCTTGCCTTCTCTACCCGAGTCTGACCAGTTCGGAACCACATCAGATAAACCTGATGTTCAAACTAGTTTCTAGAAGTGATGCTTGGGTAATTTAATCTATTCCCCTGGGCTTTTTCCCCTATCCTATATTAAAATAACCATGAAAATATTGATCTCAGACTTAACTGACAGGGGAGAAACCATGATCAGGAAGGTGGCGAGTGAGGTGTATCCACTGCACTCCAGATGCACTGCCCCCTGTGAGTTCCCCAAATGTGGGAAACTCAACTGCATATTTTGTGGTAGTAGGGGAGTACGTTCACGCTTTGCCCTTATAGACAGATAGATGAACAGATGGATGGACAGACAGATGATAGATCAATCTCAGGATGGTCAAGGACTAGGTGAAGGAATGGATGGGAAGCCCTTGGCCTGGCCTGGCATCGGATAGGATAGGCGCCCAGTAAATGGTAGCAGCCATCATGAGTTTGACGTAGAAACACTCAGGAAAAAGACAAGAGTGAGAAGCTTTCTGAGATGGAGTGCTGGCTTGAAGCTGCCCCACGGGTGACTCTCCAGGTCCGAGGGACAGCCTCTCCAGCGGGGGTGAGGGAGGCACCCCTGTCTCTTTCCACCCAGGCTCTACTTGGGTTCAGAGAATTAATGGGAGGCATGATTGCAAAGTGCCTCTTGGCCTCTGGCAAGGAAAACCCCTGAGCTGTCTGCAGGTTTCCATTAGTAACGCCATAGCCAGAGTGAGCACAGGTCCTTGTGTCTGTCCACTTCTGCCTCGCTGTGGTGGGTGCAGTCATGGAGGGGAAGAGGCTCGCTCGGTGTACAAGTGTGCAAAGCTCAGCCACTTCCTCTACTTCCCGAGCAGCTTCACTGCAGACTCACTCGGCATCCGGCGATGGTCCTCGCGTGGAGGGGCTGCTGTTTGCCTGTCCCTGAGACAGCAGGCCCACCCACAGAGCCAGTCAGGGGCCAGACCTGCCTCTGGGGCCGCTCCTCCCCTCAAATGCAGAACTGCCGCACGGATGGGCCTGTTAAAAGCCAAACTCCTGATTTCCTGCACGTCTAGTCAACATGGCATGACTTTTCCCCTGGGCTGACATGAGAAACTTCAGAAGAGTCCAGAGGCCAGGCCTCTCCAGGCTGTGGCCGCAAGGGCAGAGGGTGTTGGGAAGCCCAGACCATACAGCAGTGACCACAGGCCCACAAGCCCTTCAAGTGCAGGCTGTATATGTGCAGAAAATTGCTAGCCAGCCCTTCCTTGTTTGAAGGACTGCTCAAGTCTGACCTGTGGTTTTGAAGCTCAGTGCTAGGAGGCAGGAGCAAAGCCTGCAGATGGCTACTGCCCCCTGTGCAGCTTGGGCCCCAGCCAGCAACCCCAGGCCAGGCTGAAGCACCCCATCTGCATGAGGCTCCGTTCGCGCTCCTGACCGAGCATGCTAGGCCTACAACCCTTGCCCTAACGGATTTGCTGCTGCTTTTAGAAGGCTGTGGGCTTTGTGATCTGTGTTTCACACACGTTGTCCTAGAGGAACAGAAGCCCCTGGTCTCCCAGCAGAATGAGCATGTGCATACATGTACACGTCTGTGCCCACCGGGGTGTGCATCCTTGACAGATGCCCTATGACTCTGAGCTCCAGAGCTAGACACCTCCTGCCCTGGGCATAGTCCAAAGCACGCAAAAGACCCTGTCTGAAATGATAGTGCAAGTGTGTGTGATAGTGACCCCAGAGGCCAGCACACATCTTCGCGTGTGTCCTGAAGTCTGACATCAAAAAGCAAGCAATGAATTAACAAGCACTAAATATGGCTTCGTCTCCTGCCTAGAAACTGATTTAAAACTTAGACACCTTGAATCCAATGATTCCAGGCTAGGGGATGGTTTCTGGACACAACAAAGGTTTCACCTTGGGGCTTAAACTCTTCCAGGAGAAACAGACTTTGAGGAGCACAGCAGAGGTGTGGGGCTGTTTTGAGGTGCTGCGGGCCACACCCCAGGGGCAGGGACCTGAGCAGCAGTGCGCGGAGAACATGGGGAGGGTCATCAAAGCAATGCTCGTGCTGAGGCTAGGCCTTTCAGAGTTTCCACCTCTTTCCAGGCACCCCTCGGCGCACGAGTACTATGATCCGAACGACTACATGGGGGACATGCATCAGGAAATGGACAGGGAAGAGCTGGAGCTGGAGGTAAGACGCGCCTCCTTGTCTCCTGTGAGGGGTCTGGAGTGACACAGAGCGCTGCAGAGCTCTCCTGTAAGAGCCAGCGTAGTCTTCAGGTGCTGGCAGACGCCAAGCAAAGAAGGACCGCTTTCAGAAATGCTGTCTGCAAGGCACAGTCAAGCCTTTTCTTCCCCCCTTCTTTTCAAAACAGATTTCAACTCCCTAAAACACAAAGATAGGACAGCGAGCCCGTCCTCCGCCCTCGAGCCCACACTGTGCGCACGGCCTTGAGCCTCCTCGCCTTCCTGTCTGCCCAGTCTGTTGTCGCCACTTTCACCCACCGCAAGTGCTCAGCAATAGCTTCCAGAATTACTAAAGTGAATGCTGGCCCAGCCCCGCAAAGACGGCTTCCATGTTCTAATACTGATCTAAGAAAACAAGCAAAGCTGTAACTCTCTTCGAGCATTATGGAAGGTCAAAAATGACTCGAGATTCTCGATGCCACATAATATCAGCAATTTCATCGAATGTCAATAATTTAAAATATAAAGTAGCCATTATGCTGGATCACTCTTGTCATTCCAGTACTTGGGAAGGTGAGACAGGAGGACTAGAGGTTTGAGGACAGCCCCAGCAATGTAGCGAGGCTCTCAGTAACTTAGCAAGACCGTGTTTCCAAATAAAAATTAAAGCAGAGCTGGGAGTATAGGTCAGAGGTAGAATGCCTCTGGGTTCAATCTTAAGCACCTCATAAAAATATAAACATCTATGTGTTAGATTAAAATATATATGTATAGATATGTATTCATAAAATATAAACATATATATTAGACACTAGAAAACAACAGTGTTTTCTTCTTTTTCCTTTTAATAAGAGTTAAAGGAAAAAAGATTAAGTTTCATGATGTAGTTAGTGATTTGGAGGAAAAATATTGTGTTCTACTTCAATATGTTTTCCAAAACAACTTGAGTATTTTATGGGCTGGGGTAATAGAGCTCATTTTGAAAAGACACCTGTTGTAGACAGGTAAGCGGTTGGCACCACCCAAAGGTGAGCCGAGGAAACCCTACTAACACTCCATCCAACTTCCTGGCCAGCGCCATGTCACCAGGCTGCCTGATCCACTAAGGCTGCCGAGCTGCTGAGCAGCAGCCGATCCCGTCTGTGACAGATGTGGCTCGACAGCAGAGAGACAGCTGCCTTCCTCGAGCACCCCAAACAGGAAAAGGAGGCCCATGCAAGCTCACGTCCAGAAACTGGACCTGCCGCTCCCCCGCAGCCATGGCCAAAGCCAAGTGCTGCCACTTAGAGGCAGGGCTGACTCGGTGGCTGTGTGTTGGAAAAGCAGACATCTCCCCTAACTGCAACGGGGTCTACACAGGAATGACAGCATTCTAACTACAAAAACTCTTGTTTCTGCTGGTTGTCAACCACTGACTTGTACACCTACCATCCAACAACTGTTCCGGGAACACAGAATCTCACTAGGTTGCTAAGGCTGGTTTTGAACCTGCAATCCTCCTGTCTCAGCCTCCGAGTACTGGGATTAAAGGCATGCACCACCAGGCCCAGCTAGTAGGGATCTTTTAAAAGCTGCCAAATACCTCCTGAGCTATACTATACTGACTAAGCGCCATAGGGATCCGTCTTCGGTGTTTATTTAAATTATGACTTTCTAGCAGTGGGTTCTGTTTTTAGGGGTTTCTAATACCTTTGAGACCCTGATGGAAGCTATAGTCTCTCCCTAGGAAAACTTTCCCATCCATCAGAGCTTCTATGTGGCTTCAGGAGATCCCTGAGCCAGCACAGTGTCGGCCCAATTGGGGCCATTCTGTCTTATGATGTTTTGTTACAGCTGAATGCCACTAGACCTGACACCTGATTCCTACTGCTCTTTCATTTCAACTCAATTTATTCAAACTAAGGTAGTTCCTACAGCACTGCCTCAAGCAGGAAGCCAGCAATGGCTGTCATAAAAAGAAAGTTCACACAATTAACGCAGTAGACACAGTCAGTGCTATCCATCCCCAGCACTGGACACCTGTCCGAGGGCCTCCAGGAGGCTGAGCATGGCCTGCTACCCTCTTTCTCTTTCTTAAAGGAGAGTAGCTGGCACTAAAGAAGTGCTAAGGCTGACCAAAACTGCCTCTGCTCCCCCGAAGAAGGTGGCTTTCTCGGTCTGAGCCACCTGAGAGCCTGTGTGTGTGGGCAGCGGTCCCTGAGGAGCCTGTTCATCACTATCCACTGTGAAGTTTTAAAATACTTAGTGGTCATCAGAACCACAGATTTCTCCTTCCACTTCGCTTTTAGTAAGAATGATAGGAGATAGATAAGACAGACCACCCCATGATGGAGTGACCTCTCTTTGCTGGTGTGGGGACTTCACCCCGCTCTCACCTGGGAGATGTAGAAGCCACAGGGTACTGACCCCAGGCCTATGCTGCCAGACCTTGCGCTTGAACAAGATCCCAGGTGCCTCTCTGCACTATAAAGTCAGAAGTAAGGAATTTAAACTCAGACAGAGGTAGAGAATTTGGGACCTGTGTCCTCGTGCTCCCAGCAAAACATTCCATCCAAGTAGCATGGTACCATCTGCACTGCCCTGCAGGGCCACATCATCATGAGCCACGGAGGACTCGGTCCCCGTAGACATGCGGCACTACCAGGAAGATTCTCCTTCACAAATAAAAGCAGAGGCAAAGAAGCCAAGTGCTTAGAAAACTCATCGAGGATTTAAAGTTAGACCTCGGATTCCATGAGACTTTTCAATTAGGCTTCTTTTTTTTTGCGGGTCTGGGGATGGAACGCAGGGGCATTTGACCTCCAAGCTACACCTCCTGCCCTATTTTTTATTCTTTATTTTGAAACCGGGTCTTACTGAGTTGCAGAGGGCCTCGCTAAGTAGCTGAGGCTGTCCGCGCACCGCGATCCTCTGGTCTCAGCCTCCCGAATGCTGGGATGACAAGCGTGCGCCCCCACGCCCGGCTTCAATTAGACTTCTTTTTCAAAGCCAGCTTTCCTTGAGCATCCTTACATTAAATCTACTGTCTGGCACTTAGAAACGCAGTTCCAAGAAGTCACCACCCAGCCAGGCACGGCGCTGCATGCCTATGCTCCAGTATTGGGAGGCTGACGCAGAAGGAGCCAGCCTTTTCAACTTAGGAAGGCCATGAGCAACTTAGTGAGACCCTGTTTCAAAACAAAATAAAATCAGGCCAGGGGTGACTCAGAGGTAGAATGCCCCTGGGTTTAACACCCAGTGCTTCACCAAACAAACAAACAGGAATCCACCACCCTCCTGTCCTTATAAGCCATTGGACTTTAGCTTTGCGTTTCCCAGGAAACCAGTCGGGACATTGCTGCCCCCTGGGACAGTGGTGCCACTCCACACGAGTGAGCACTTGCAGCGGGAAGCCTGTTTTCCCCTTCGGTCTTTCGTCTGTGAAGCTTAGACTGCGCCAGATCATTTCTGCCCCTTCGCAGCGCCTCGTGTGGTCACATGGTGCGCAGGGCGGGGCTGCAAGAGCTGCTGTCCTGAGTTCTGAGGCGGTGGCAGCTGAGGAGGTCAGCCTCTGTGCTGGAGGCCTGGCTCCGGTGTAGCCGTGGCGAGGTGACAGTATTTAAAAGGTAGGGCTTGAGGGAATTAGTCCAGGGGCACTGTCTCCAGAACGACTACTGCTCCCCTCAGGAAGGCCGTGAGCTCTCGCCAGTGTGTTTGAGGCAAGACCGTCTCCCAGTCTATGCTCTCGCCTGGCCCTGCTACATTCTCTCTCTCAAACACAATCCCACCTGTGATGCCATGGCAATACAGTGGCTGCAGTGTCACCAGAAGGCCCTCAGCAGAGCCAGAGAGATGCCAGCACCAAGCGCCACACCTCAAAGCCATGAGCTAAACCGACTTCTTTATATATCATACCAAGCTTCAGCTGTTTTCTGACAGTAGCACAGAACAGAAACAGTCTTCCTGGGGCTCACTACAGCCACACACCAACAGGGAACCCCTTTCAGAGAACAATAGCTATAGCACAGTGTCTCCGAGGTAGGTCCACAAAGGTCACCTGGTCAGCTTAGGAAGGGTAACAAGTAACTCCACTACTGATACCCGAGTTTAAAAGCAGACCCATGTCTCAGGGAGACTGCTGTACACCAGCCATGCCTGCTCCTCAAAGGATCTCTTAGGACAGACAAAGGTCTGTCTTCAGGACTACTCCACTGTCGGGTTCGAGTTCAGAGGAAGGGCCAGGTCGTTTGAGTGGGGGCGGGTCACCCTAACACAGGGCCCATCGTCTAGGCTGAATCTGCCTTAAGTCAGTGCCTCTTGAAAGGACAAGTTGCTCCATGGATGTTATATGCAAGGGAAATGCATACGAGCGTGTTGGGATATTATCGAAGCCAATGCAGAGGAAAACAGATGTTCCCTCTTTTAAAGTACACAAAACCATCATATTTAGGTACGTGTCAAATCCCTGTTATTGTGAAATGGCTTCAAGGGATAATTCCCAAGTATACCCCAGGGTTGAGCAGCCAAATAATTACCCATAAATTTTCAGGTACCGAACACCTGCTCTGGGTCTTCCTGTAGGCAATTAAGAAAGAAAATAGATGTCTGAAGAAGGCTTTCTCCTTCATCTATTGTTTTAATTTCCCCAGTGATCCTGTGGTAGCAGCCTACCCAGGCCGGGAAGCTGCTGTCACCGCATCATCTTCTGATGGTGTCATTCTGAGACTGGAAAGGACAGAGAAGCTCCAGTTTCAAGAGGGGCTGACATTATCCCCATGCAGGCGATGGGAATCAGGCTTGTGCTGGAGGGAATGCAGGAGGCTCCAGCCAACCTGGACATTTCTCAGTAGCTGCTGAGGCCCCCTCTGAGCACCCTGTCCTGGCCAGCCTCCTCAAGGCTCTTCCTGCAGTCAGGATCTTGACCACGTTTTGCACTGTCACCTGCAAACCGGACACATGGCCCTGCGCTCTGCAGAGCCCAGGCTTGTGCCAATTGTCACCTCTCCGGAGAACCTTCCTGATCACTGCCTCTGCCAACAGCACCGCTCTTTACAAAGGGTCTGGCCCCTCACACAGGCTCCACGAGAGCTAGACTTTTCTAATCTCTGCACAGGAACTGTCTGGCATATTGGAGGCTTCCAGAGGGTAGACACCTCAACGTTTGCAGAAGGAAGGTATCGATACTCCAATTTAAGGTTAGTAAGGGAAAAATGCAAACCTCTTCCAGACATCCCTGCAGAGAACCACACACAGACACAGAGACTGTGGAGATGATTTAAAGACACATGCACGGCAAACCCGGACCAATACGCTCTGCACCAGTGACCGGGCCCCTGGAGGTGGATGAAATATTCCAATTAGTGCTCAGGATTCCCTTGGATTACAGTGGCTGATGCTGAAACAGAGAGCTTGAGTCGTTAAGACAGAGTAGCCTTCTTAATATCCTTAATTGGAACATCGTGTCGGTTTCATCTAAAATGGCAGGCTTGGCTGTTCATTTTTATCAAATAACCTATCTAGCCCAGTAAGCAACAGGATGCCGGTGGTGGGGGTAGCCATGATCCAGAGAGTGCTAATACATAATTCATGCCAGCGTGATGAATGGTTTTCTTTGAAATCTTATCTCCATCAGCACAGGCTGATATATTGATAACCTCTCTGCCTTCCTGAGGTGCTCAGTTGGGTGAGGCTGGCTCCCAGGCAGGAAAGAAATGTCAGGTATTTACAGACCGTGCAATAAGTTTGAGGAATTTTCTACGGAATCTCCAAATATTGTGTCGTTAAAAAAAAAAAAACCTGTAGAACTCTGTATTTAGGGATATTTTCAATTTCAGCCTGAAATTTTGTTCTAAGAAAAATGTTCCCCGGTATGAAAGCAATACAGATTTGTATGAGCAGGAAAAAACCCACGGGTGCTACCATGGACTAATGTTCAACTTTTGGAACTTCATAATTCTCCAAATCTCTATCAAAATGTTGCCCAAACAATAGACAAGTACTTTTCAAGTCAGGTTTTCTCAAATTCTTATGCTAAACACTTGACATCAGACATCTACCTATTTGCTTGACAATTAGCCGCTGCCCACGAGTTCCCAAGTACTTCCCTGAACTTCTGTACCACCTTGTGGTGCCCATGAAGCACTCAGAGTAGTCATGAAGGCTGGTGGAACGGCGACATTTTTGTTCTTTCTTAAGAGATATCCTCCTTGGCAACCAGTCATTCAGAGAAACTTATGACTTGTATTCTCGCGTTGAAAAGCAATATCACAGGCCGGGCGTGGTGGCGCACACTTGGGAGGCAGAGACAGGAGGATGGCGCAGGTTCGAAGCCAGCCATGCACTGGCTTAGGAGAGCCTGTTTCCAAACAAAAATGAAAAAATAGGTCTGGGAGTGTAGCCCGGAGGTAGAAGGGCTTCCAGGAACCCCAGTACCACCAAATGAATGAATGAATGAATGAATGAATGAATGAAAGAAAGAAAGAAAGAAAGGAAAGAAAAGCAATATCACAACACTGTCTTTCTCATTTTCTCCCGATAATCTGCCGAGCAATCTCTCTGATCCATTTTCTCGTGGACCTGTGCCAGGACCAAGCAGCTCAGCAGCAATAGCACACGGCCTGTTGGCAGCAACCAAGTAGTTGAAACTATGCAATGTGCCACAAAATTTCTCTCGTTCAGACTAACTATGAGGAAACATCAAAACTGAGAGCCAGGCATGGTGGTATGTGCCTCTAATCCCGAGCAACCTAGTAAGACCCTATTTCAAAACAAAAATAAAACATCAAGCTGGGGGTGTTGCTCATAGTTAGAATACCCCTGCATTCAATCCCCAGGACAAAAAAACAAAAACAAAAAACCAAAAAAACTGAGGTAGTCTTCCCTTTGACTAAAACTCAAATGGAGACATACCTGAGGATGTGTTGGAAACATAGGAGGATGATTTGGCTATATTACTAATTATATTTTTGCTATAAAACCCAGCTACTCCAAAGGATTTGGAAACAGTTTGCTCTTGTGGTCAAATATGCCCCTTAAATACATGCTTAGCATAGTTTTCAAAGAATGAGGAAGGAATTTCTACCTAATGCAACTAAATTATCAAAAGCTAATAGGGTTTCATTTAATGAGAGTTTACCATATTGCTAGAGCTATAATTAGGGAGTCATTACATTAATTAACATATTAAGGATCAGAAAATAAACTAAAGGTTTCTTTTGTGTGTGTGTGGTACTGGGGCTTGAACCCAGGAATTCTACCTCTGAACTACACCCCAACCTTTTGTAATTTTTATTTTGAGACAGGGTCTTGCGGAGTTGCTGAGGCTGGCCTTGACCCTCCTGTCTCAACCTCTCAAGTACTGGGATTACAGGCATGTGCCACAACACTCAGGTAACTAAGGGTCTCTTAATGAGGAGGAACTGGAATGTGCCCACTCCGCCAAAAAAGACCTGTTACAAGTTGTGCCCACAGGCAAGCGCACCTGCACAGTCACAAAGAGGGTCAGGCACCATGCTAAGAGTTCAGTGGACCCATCTCCGTGACTCCCAGCAGGTGCTAGTGAGAAACAGAATGCCAGGCCCACTGAGCTGCTGCTAGAACACGGTGGCCAGGCTCTGCACGGATGTCTACCACCCGCACAGCCCTGACCCTTCTCCACACCACAGACCAGCCAGGGGACCACTAACAGCCCGTCAGATCATGGCGGCCTCACTGAAAACCTGTGGCCAGGTCCTCAGGATGCTGGAACACCTGAGCTCCTCACGCTGGCCATGGAGGCTGAATCACACTCGGCCTACCTCTGTCTCCCTTGCACAGAGGGCTATGACTACACTGGCCCAATGCCTTTGACCTGCTCTCCCGCCTGGAAAGTGCCCTGGTGCTGGGCACTCTGCCTTTCCCAGGGAAGGGCTCAAGGAATAGCCATCAAGTAACCTTTTTTACGGAGTGAGCTCATCGAGTGAGCTTTTCTACTAAGATAACTAAGTCCTCCCCACTCTCCAAAAAAGGCCACGAGAGACCACTTGGAAAGTCCCCAAAGACAGCAGCATGGAGACCCTGCCACCCTCCTAGTTGGCAAGAAGGCACTACTGTAAAACGCAGACCAAAGGATCAGCCCTTGCAAAACTTAGTCTCTGGAGGCCCTTTATGTAAGCCTGTACCCAGAGTGCCCTCCTAAAACTCCTGATTTTCAGAGCTCTGGATTCATTCTCAAGTGCAGACTAGTGGCCAAATACGGCAACACCGCTGCCCTGAGCCCCACGCGTGGGCTCACTCTTGCCTTTCTCTTAGTTAACTTGCAGTAAAAGCAGCTAAAACTTTCTCAACTGTAAATACCAAAACTACTGTGGAAAGCATTAGTTGCACACTACCACGGCACTCTCCTTTCTTGGATCAATTCATGCATAATCTGTTTCTAAGCTCGATGACTGTGAATAATTAGAGAACATGAAATAATCAACCAGACCCTGGTAACATGTACAGAAATGGCTGGCTGGTTTACGGTGTGGAAATATTCCTGTTTGTGCAGACACTGAAGGAGTGTTTTTTAAAAGCCCTATCCCTGAGGTCTTGACACTGAGTGAAATATGGGTCATTTTTCTTTAGGAGGATCAATAAAATAACTATTTTCAAAATGACTTTATATTGACTGAAAGGTCAGAAATGCCCTGGGCATCGATCTCATGTCCATAATCACTTTTTTGTTTAGTAAGTTAACTGGCTCTACACAGTTGAATGCAAAGAAATCCAGTTCATCATTTAAACTAATATTTCCCAAGCATCTGACGGGCTCTCGGCTTGCACTGCCCGCTGGAGACTCACTGGGACACCTGTCTTTGTCTAGGAAGTGGACCTGTACAGAACGAACAGCCAGGACAAGCTGGGCCTCACTGTGTGCTACCGGACGGACGACGAGGACGACATTGGCATTTACATCAGTGAGGTAGGAAGCCAGTCTTGCAGACTGTCACATCAACCCTGAAACGGATGGGTCTGGTTTTGGCTCTTATGTGTCTGCCAACCCTCACTCCTCACGAATCTTTGGGAAGACATGGACAGTATCCCCTGTCCCCTCTTCACATGCCACAGACTCTCATCTCTGCAAGGAAGTTAGTTCTGCTCCCAGTAGGAAGGCAGAATTACCCTTCAGGAGGTGCAAATCAACCATAAAATGGAGCCGTTTACATGGTTTGTGTGTTCAGCCCTGAGGGAACAGTACATCCCATTTCCCAAGTCATGTCCCTTGAGCAGAGTGATGGTCAGAATCACACTGTTTGAAATCGGTCTCCCTCTTCCTTCCGGAGTAGTATATATAATTGAGTTCATATCAGTTAAATGTAATTTATACATAGCTACCCAAGTACATATATTAAGCTGTTTTGATCTTTTTAGAAAAGACACTGCAAAGCAGTAATTTTTAATAAGGACACTTAGCCACGCAGCCCCATGCTTACAAGCACAGAACCCCAATATTGCCAGAAACTTGGCCTCTGTAAGATGAACCAAGAGATGTGCTTGCCAGACTTAATGTACCCACTGGGTAGATGCCACCTGCCAAGATTTACATTTTTTGTTTTTGTGGTACTAACGGTTGAACCCAGGAAAAGTCTAACCTCAGAGCTACACCACAGCCCTTTTAAAAAATTTGTATTTGTAAATAAGGTTGCTGAGAATCTTGCTATGCTGTGGGGCTGTTCTGAACCTCAGATCATCCTGTCCCAGCATCCCCAAGTCCTGGGGTTACAAGTGAGGACACCATACCCAGCTGCACTTTGCATTACAGCGTTTTAGGGCATCCACCAAGTGTAGACTTAGTCCCACCTGTCTCAATTACATTTCATTCTTCAAGTTATTCCCCAAAAGTTAATATAGGCATTTGACACAAAATAATCAAGGAATACTTGCTAGTCTACATAATGAAGGACCCCCTATAACCTGTTCTCCGTCACTGATTTTATTTCTCTTACTGTGCATGCAGTGGGAGCCAGCTGTGCTCCCCCTCCCCTCATCCCTACAGAGCCTGTGTGAGGTGCTGTGGAACAGGCTGGGGAGCAGATGAGGTCCCTGTATGTCTCTTTGTATGTGTGTATCTGTGCAAAACAGCAGCACGGAGCATGAGCATCGTGGTGTTAGAGGTGGCCTGTGAGGGGCTGCTGTTTGTTTTCTGGCGTGGCTGGATTCAAGCTCAGATGTCTGCTGTGTGTTCCAGATCGACCCCAACAGCATTGCAGCCAAGGATGGGCGCATCCGTGAAGGAGACCGCATCATCCAGGTAGGCTGACTTCCAGCTGGAGGCCTCGCCTGTACCTCACTGCCAAACACACTGCTCTAATAACAACAGCTCTGAGGACAGGTAGAGGAGGAGGCCACACACTTGGGTGTGCGTGCACTGAGACCAGGCAAATGCGGTTCACGGGGGAGCTGAGCCTGGGGATGAGATGCCGCACGGAAGCACAGCCGCCCTAAAGAGGGCCTCTGGGAGCCGAACCAGCGTGCCTCCTCATCGTGCATCCCATGTGGGCTGAAGTGCAAGCACCACTGAGGTCCGGGTGCCCTGATCACCCTGTGAGTCGGGGTAACCCTCCTGTTAGGTGTCTCAGAGACTCACTGTAGATGGAGCACCTCACGGTGAGTCTCAGCCTCGAAATGGGCCCATCACTGGCAAATGTAGCAACAGGGAGTAAGAGGTCTAGCCCTCGGGACTTGACGCTCAGCCGTCCTGTGGAATCGCTGCCAAGGGCGGCGTCTTCACCTTCTGCCCTGATGCTCCTGCTAGCTGCTAGGCCAAGGTAGATCAGCTGTGTGGGTGACTCAGCACCATCTGACCACGCGGCTCTCCCCTGCCTCTGTGTGTTAGATTAACGGGATAGAGGTGCAGAACCGTGAAGAGGCCGTGGCTCTCCTCACCAGTGAAGAAAATAAGAACTTCTCACTGCTGATTGCAAGGCCTGAACTCCAGGTAAGTCTGCCTCTGCAGACGAAATGAGGTTAGGATTTCTAAAGTTCACACCTCAAGTCCGAACCCTTGCAGAACACAGCCCGAGTACCGAGTCTGAACTTGAAGGGGCTCACACCTGGGCAGGGTGATTGCTAGGACTTTGAGGACTTTGAGTCTATTTTCTAATTTACCTAACTGAGAATGGTGCTAACACCCAGCCTGGTAGCTAGACCCTCTGTAGTGTCTACAATGCATGCTCCTGCCCCACAGCCTTGATAATGCAGAGATCTTAAGAAAGAAAACATAACAGGATGAAACACACAGCCAGGGCGTGACTGTCAAGATGCCTGACTCCACAAGGTGACAGGTAGTCCAGCCTGGATATGTGCAGGGCCCGTTCACCACACAGATTGTGGGAAACAGAAACCCTTTGCGAGTCCCTAGTCAATGCCCAGCCAATGGGAGGCTAAGGCAAGGAGGCTCTCAGGTTTGAGGCCAGCCTCACCAACTGAATGAGACCCTGTTTCAAAATAAAGAATTCGAAGGGCTGGGGTATAGCTTGGAGTAGGATGCCCGTGGGTTCTACCCGGCACCACTGGCATGCACACACAGGACTTCTCTAAGCATGTGTGTGCTGCTGCCTCCCCAGCTCGATGAGGGCTGGCTGGATGACGACAGGAACGACTTTCTGGATGACTTGCACATGGACATGCTGGAGGAGCAGCACCACCAGGCCATGCAATTCACTGCCAGCGTGTTACAGCAGGTAAGCCACCTCCCACCTCCGCAGCAGGGAAACCTGCCCCTCCTCTCCCCACAGTGCCAAAGGCCGTCGGAAGCCACTCGCCTGGAAGAGAGCAGAAAGCAGCTAAGTGCTTTTCTGTTTGTCCAAGCCGGTGGCCTCCCTGCCTGAGCTTTTAAGGCTGAGCAATAACACTGAGACATAGCTGACCTCCCGGCCCTGGTCAGGAAGACACCTGTGCCAGCATCGGGACAGAAGAGAACAGTAAGTCCTGACCAGGTCCCGCTGTGCACCCTGACACGCACTCAGAGCCCTACAGTTCCCTCCTGGGCCCAGGCCATTGTCAGAGTCCCTCCTGAACTCTTGTGTCGGACCTTTTCATTGTGGTAACTACTATCGTATAGATCAGTAACAAGGCTCATCTGGACGTGTCCGGGTTAGGGTGCCCAGGTATGGATCCGCAGGCTGTCAAAGGCCTATGGAATGCTGCTCGGGGCCTCGACAATCTCTACAGCGCCTGCCTAGTCCAGAAACGCTGGTCCTGCAAAGGAGGGCGGTGCGGGGCCTGTGCCCCAGGCTTCCCTCGTCGTGACTGTTCATGCTTTCCATTTTCTGTTGCGCAGAAAAAGCACGAGGAAGACGGTGGTACCACGGACACAGCCACCATCCTGTCCAACCAGCACGAGAAGGACAGCGGCGTGGGGCGGACGGACGAGAGCACGCGCAACGAGGAGAGCTCAGAGCAGGAGAACAACTGCGAAGACGCCCTCCCCGCCAGCACGGCGGCCTCCGGCGCGCTGGCGAGCCGGAGGAGGCTGACGTGCAGCCGGGACACGCTGGGCAGCGGCGAGCTGCCCTTCAGCGGCGAGTCCTTCGTCTCGGCCGACTGCACGGACGTGGACTGCCTGGGCATCCCGGTGGACGAGTGCGAGCGCTTCCGGGAGCTGCTGGAGCTCAAGTGCCAGGCGCAGCGCGCGGAGCCCTGCGGCCTCTACCACGCAGCCAGCGGCGGCGGCGGCGGCGGCGGCGGCGACCCCGAGGGCGTGGACAAGGAGCTGGAGCTGCTCAACCAGGAGCTGCGCAGCGTCGAGCTGGAGTGCCTGAGCATCGTGCGCGCGCACCGGCTGCAGCAGCTGCGCGAGCCCTGGCTGCTGCACGGCTTCCGCAACTACAACACCAGCGTGGACGCGCGCCGGCGCGAGCTGGCCGACATCACCGAGGAGCTGCCGGAGAGGTCCGACAAGGACAGCTCGAGCGCCTACAACACGGGCGAGAGCTGCCGCAGCACGCCGCTCACCCTGGAGCTGTCCCCGGACAACTCGCTGCGGCGGGCGGCCGAAGCGTGCGGGCCAGCCCCCCAGAACCTGCTGGCCATCACCGAGGACGCCGAGGCTGCCGCCCCAAACTGCAGCCCTGCACCCCGGGAGCTGGAGCCCGGCCTGGCCCTGGAGGAGCGTGAGCGGGGGCCCGGGCCCCGCAGCCAGCACTCGCCCTACAAGCACGCGCACATCCCAGCCCACGCGCAGCACTACCAGAGCTACATGCAGCTCGTCCAGCAGAGGTCGGCCGTGGAGTACGCGCAGAGCCAGATGAGCCTGGTGAGCATGTGCAAGGACCTCAGCTCGCCCCAGGCCGCCTCGGGGCCCAGGATGGAGTGGAAGGTGAAGGTCCGGAGCGACGGCTCGCGCTACATCACCAAGAGGCCGGTGCGCGACCGGCTGCTGCGCGAGCGCGCGCTCAGGATCCGCGAGGAGCGCAGCGGCGTGACCACGGACGACGACAACGTGAGCGAGATGAAGATGGGCCGCTACTGGAGCAAGGAGGAGCGCAAGCAGCAGCTGGTGCGCGCCAAGGAGCAGCGGCGCCGGCGCGAGCTCATGCTGCAAAGCCGGCTGGACTGCCTGCGGGAGCAGCAGGGCGCGGAGGACCGGAAGGAGGTCAGCATCCTGGAGCTGAGCCACAAGAAGATGATGAAGCGGAGGAACAAGAAGATCTTCGATAACTGGATGACGATCCAGGAACTCCTGACGCACGGCGCCAAGTCCCCGGACGGCACCAGGGCGCACAACTCCTTCTTATCGGTGACGACTGTATAACTCCCCACCGCCGCGGAGTGTACAAACGACAGACCACTGCGTTGGGGTAGAAGTCCCTGTCTCGTTCCCTGCGGCGAGGTTCTGTATATAGAGGAAAACGCGGTCATCGTGTGGATGTTCCAGCTGTGACGCCCCACCGGCGGCGGTGAAGGCGCAGCGCAGCCCTGTTCTGAAAGGCAATAGTGACAACGTGGCTTTTTTCAAATAGCACTGTACTTTTTTACTTGCTACCTTTTGCATAAAGTGTTTAAATTTAAGAAAAAAAACCCTTTTATTAAGCATACTTTCACAGAATAATTTGTTTAAACTATATTCATATAAGAAAGTTAAACATGCTTTTTTCCTGCCTAAAACACAAATACAATTGCCAGTTTGTATTTTTAACGGAACTCTATTTTAGAATGCTCCTTTGCTGAATGTGTTTCATACTATATGTCAAGTTTAACTCCAAACCACCAAATTCTGGGGTTAATAATTTCATATACATAACCAAACCAGCAGTGCTAACAGTCAGAATAAACTTGTAACATTTTTCTGGTTACGGTCCTAAGAGAGCATAGAGGTTTTAACACAAAGCAAAACGCCACACAGCTTTAGAGAAGTCTGAGGCATGTTTGCAAATGTTGCAGCATGTGCAGAGAAGTTGTCTATGGAAACAGTGTGTGGAATTTTAAGTGCTCAGTAGCAAACCTTTGCTCTGTAGATCTGAAGGTACACGCAAGCAAGTTCACGAAATCATGGTTAGTCATGGTTAGTTACAAACATTAAGTAAAATGGAGTTAAAATAAATTATTATTTTCTATTTGACTTGTTTTGATGTAATTCCTCATTCTGCAGTGGTGCTTATAAAATAAAAGCCTTTTGCAGTGTTTGTTTCCCTTGGTTGGATTACCTGCTACCTGAGCTCTTTCAGACCATCTGATTTAGCAAGATGGATATATATAACCGAGGTCTAGCAGCAAAAAAATAAGGAATCAAATATACCACAGATGGCCTGGCTGGCCTGGCCACAGATCGACTTCAACCTGGCCTAATGTCCTATAAATAAAAAGGATGCTGAGTAAGTTTGTCAGGGTCATGCAATGACATTTCTTTAGTTTACTCATCCTGTTCGATCCAGCTTGATCCAGTTCCGATCCAGTCCTAGCAATTTGATCCAGTTCTGACCGGTTAATCCAATTTCTGACCAGCTTGACCCAGTTCCATCTGATTTGCAGCAGTTCCATTCCATTTCAGCCTGTTTGGTCCTGTGCTGACCAGTTTGATTTGGTTTGATCCAATAGGGTCCGGTTATGACCCATTTGAACTGATTCTGACCAGTTAGATCTGGTCCTGGTCGGTTCTCTCCAGGCTGCTTCCATTTGGTTAATGGGGGGGGGGTCTCAAGCCTGTTATCCAGTTCTGGCTGGTTTGAACCAGTTCAATCCAGTTTGATCTGGTTCTGGGTGGTTTGACCCTGTGATCCTCCTGCCTCAGCCTCCATTACAGCTGTGGGTCACCACATCCAGCTGTGAATGCCCACTTTTAATATCAAGAAATAAATTTTTCCTTCAGAACCATATTCCTCAAGGCAATTAAAATTCAATTGTGGTTTTTCTCACAGCTAAATAAATTTAGTAATAAGGAGTGCCAATTCTCAATTCTCCATAGTAACTATTCTACTGGCTTGATGACTCTAGTTCACTTCTAGAATACTAAGAGAAGGAAAAGATAATTTATTGGCCATTGACAGCTACGGTGCCCAATACAGTAGCTACTAGCCAAATCTGTTAAGCACTGAAAACACGGGAAGTCCAATACATTAAATTCTGAGTTCAGTCCCCAACATCATAAAAAAAATTTTTTTTTAAATGTGGTTAGTCCAAATTGATATTTTCTGAGCACATGAATTTCAGACTTTAATTAGCAAATAATATTGAACAACATTTGCAAAAAAATCCACTTTTTTTGTGGTACTGGGTTGCTAAATCTCACAATGTTGCTTAATTTGTCCTCAAACCTCAATCCTCCTGGCTTGGCCTCCCAAGTGTTGAGATTATAGGCATGGACTACCATGCTGATACAGCGTATGAGGCATACATGTACTAACCACTGAACCTCAACGTTGATCTTACTGAATTCTTGGGCAGGTCTTCGAGGAAGGTGGCCTCACTAGCAACTTAGGCTCAAATTAAGAATGCTGTGCAGTGACTGTGGGAACCTGACTTACATCACCTGCTGCCAAACCCTGTACCACTCACTGCTGTCCCTCCATCGCCTCCTCCCAAAGCAATCCAAAGTGCGCTCAGCTTGTCTTAATATTTAAAATGCATTCATGATCATAACAGATAGGGATAGGCATTTCAGTCAGTTCTAAATGACAGAATAGTCTAACTCTCCGGGCAAGAATGCATGGCAGTGCCTTTCGATATAGGAAGGTGGGGTAGGAAATGTGCTTTTCATCTTTCAAATGGAAACAGGAGATTCCCACATGGCAAGAGTCACGAACACGATGAGGCAGCACTATGGATAGCCTGAGGAATACCAGTTGAAGAATAATTAGGATCATAAACTGAAGTATGACAATTAACCAAATCATTACCTACTTGTAGCCTTCAGAAGTAGGTTACAGGTTACTTGTTAGCAAAACTGCCCCAAACCTGGGAAAAACACATGACTCTGCCCTGAGCAACTGCAACTGCCATTTTTATATATGTTTCCAAATTGTTTGAGCATTTTAGGATTTCTGCAGAGCATTACCTAATTAAAAGGAAATCACTAAAACGAGATAAGATGCAAGAATTCTCCTGGCAAATGCTGTAGTCTTCAATTTTGACTAAATGCGAATTCCCTGAAGGGATCCAGAACAAAGCATGGTTCTTTGGGTTTCCTTCAGAGAGGTTTTTTCCCCGCTTAAATTATCCATTTTTCTTCAGCTTCCAGTTGCAACTAACACTGGAAGGGCATGGTCTACGGAGGCATGCAATTGGCCTGTACCGTGGTTTTCCCTCCCAATGGCAGAAGGCTGGCTGACCTCTAGGTATGCGACATCATTCTCAAATGAAAAATGGAGGACTCGGGACCCTTCCTTGAATGGGGTTATTGCAAGTTTAAACTTGCTCACCAATTTAGCAAATCTTTCCCCAAACCCTCAAAAGCCAAACGAAGGTCCCTAGACCTCATCAAAGCCGCTCAAGGATATACTAGTTTTAAACTGAATTCGGTATTTCATTCTCTTCTCTTTAGCCACCATCCCAGACGTGATGTGTTTGAGAAAGCCTGGCCACCCGTGTGCTACCATGAGCATGCTGAGAAGCCAGCCCCGTTCCTTCAGCCAGTCGCCACTGTGCGCACTTAGCTGGGGGCAGAGGTGAATGCTCCCAGAGCCAACAGTCCAGCAGGAAGGAAAATCATCACGCGAATACTCATAAAGTACCAGCAAGGTTGACATGGGGACAGAGAGCCAGTGCCACAGAATGGACTAAGATGAGCATGCGCTAGCTACCCCTGGGTTCATTCCCCAGTAACACACACACACACACACACACACACACACACACACACACACAAATAAAGATTTCCTCCAAAAGGAGCACTCAAAACATGCATGGCCTGGAATTCAGAGGTTTCAAGGTTGTTTTGAGGCCGCAGAGTTCCAGGGGTCACGGGGAAAGTTGTTTTCCATCTCACTTTCCCACCAAAACCCAATTCCTTTGTTCCACAAGACTCTGCTCTAAAGCCCAATGGGCAGCTTTGGTTTCTTTTTTCTGGGCACGGGCAGCTATTAGGCATTTGCAAACCCAAATTCCCGGTCTCATTTTCTGCTTCTCAGAAAATGGGAATGCTTGCATTGTACTTCACGAGGAGTTTTTACTTAGCCCCTTCCTGCTTGTGGCTCACTGGGTCTGAGGCTTTGGAGATCTCTGCAGTGGAAGATCTCAGTGGGAGGCAGCAGGGGCTGCTGCCTTCCACTTCAGAGCGGGTCACCCACTTAGCCTTCCACAGCAGGGCTTCTCATGCAGGAGAAGTTCCTTTTGGAGAGTAGGTCATCAGAGAGCAGTGTGGCTCTCACACCATGGAACTGCCTTCTTCATTATGCATTTAATCGGACAGTCTCATTAGCTCAGGTGCTCCTCTGGGGAGGGGGTGAGGCTGATAGGAAGAGCCCTGGCTGGTGGGGGAGGAAGGGACGTCCTCCTCAGCTCCCATCTGGAGCTTCATGGCAGGACCTCCCTTGAAACGTCCTCCTCCAGCTCCCATCTGGAGCTCAGACCTGGATAGGGCGGCCTGGCTGGGCTTGCAGAAGTGGGTTGCCTGGCCCTTGCGCGGTTTATCATCTGTCAGTGCTGGAAGTGGGGAGCAACATGGTTGTAAGCAGATGTCGCCCTGAGCTGGAAAAAGGCAGAGCACAGAATGCCCCCAGCTTATGCAGGTGTTAGGTACCTGCTGAGACACAGGAGCTTCTTCTGGGGGATCCATGAGCTGCCTCCCAGCAGGGACAAGTGGGGTCACAAACAATCGGTGTCAACTCCCACCCTAGCCCTGTAGCAGCTAGTGGCTTCTCTAAGCTCTCTTTGTTTCCTTATCTGCAAAATAAGGCAAATAATTCCATTCGTCGCACAGGCTCTGGGTGGTTAAGGAGTTGGTCAGCATGCATGGACATGTGGCATCGCTGCCAGGATGTCTGAAAGTGTGCGGTGTTGGCTGCACTGAGTGGGTATTTGTGGCTAGCAGACAGTTGAGTTGCTTCTCCACATGTATATTTTTTGTACTGGGAACTAAACTCAGGGGTGTTCTATCTCTGAGCTAGATCAGACCTATTACGTGTTTTATTTGGAAACAGGGTCTCACTGAATTGCTGAGGGTTTTGCTAAGTTGCTGAGGCTGGGTGGCCTCAAACCCACGACCCTCCGCCTTAACTTCCCAAGTACTGGGCTCACAGTTGTGCGACGCCGCACCAGCTTACCCATCAACTCACACATTTGCTCTGTTTCTTCCCTTACCACTCAGATGTGCCCCTACAATCCTATCTTATTTTTATTTTGAAACACGGTCTCACTAAGTTGAAGAGGACCTCACTAAATAGCTGAGGCTGGGTCCAAGCCTGAGATCCTCCTGTCTCCGCCTCCCAAGTACTGGAATGACAGGCCTGTGATACCATGCCCAGCTTGAAGGATAGATACCTTTTTACAGACACATATAAAAGCCATGTCCACCTATGTCCAGCTGGCCAGAGCCAAGACCTGTGGCACCCTACAAAGAAAGGGAAAGTATGTGTTGCTGCTATTTTTACCTAATACGTCTCTACCTGGAGCAGAAATATCTAGAGTTTTTCAGAACCATCTTCCAGTTCTCCCCGCACCACCTAAAGATTGGTTAGGCTGTAAAATCAATTATTTCCAGCAGAAAGACTCCAAGAGCTTAAAATGTGTTTGGCTTTGCTGATAAAATCATGGCATTAGGTGACCATAAGCTGTTGCTAAGAGCTGCCAGCGGAGCCCGGGGCTCAGGAAGCTAAGAGAGGAGGCGTGTTTGTTGAGTCTCCAAGAGCCCAGTAGCCTAGGGCACACAGGTAACTGACTTCTACCTGGAAGCCAGAGCCAGACAGTCACATGGGTTTTATCTGGTGCTTGGACCATGCAGTCATGGAATTAGAGGAAGGAGGCTTTCTCCATCCAATCTTCTCTCGTTTCAGTATGGGCCAGAGAGGGCTTGATCAGAGAGGGCTCATGGAAAAGCGCATGGGGCAAAGTGTAGTCCTCTTACCTTCTCTACCCCATCCTCCTCTGAATGCGGCCCCGAAGGCTGCCATGGCCAAGCACAATCAAAGAGATGCCCATCAAGGTGAGAGGCGGCAACAAGTTCTCGGCATTTCCTGAACACCTCGTGTGCCAGCCGTGGAATGGAGCTAATGAACCCACCACCTCTGGGCACCTGGGCTGAGTGACGGGCCACAGTCCCTCATGCGGCCAGGAGCAGGGCTTGATGCACGTCGGGACCAGCCGGTACCCTTGACCCCATCCATCCCTAGGGGCTGCTGAGGACCCACCGATGGGGAGCACCATTTATAGAAAAGGGGCATTTTTCAGGATATGCTAGGTGCCGACAGTCCTAGAACCAATAGCGGGAGTGAGAGGGACCTCATGAGGCCACATTGCCTTAGTCCTTAGGTCTCTGCAGAAGATGACTTAAATGTTCTTAAAAGTAGCCCTTTTTGGTGGCCTTGGTAGCTGGTTGTGGTGGTGAACACTTGTAATCCTAGTACTTGGGAGGCTGAGACAAGAGGATCTCAGGTTCAAGGACATCCTCAGCAAGTAGTGCAACTCCCATCAACCTATCCAGATGCTGTTTCCAAATAAAAAATAAAATAGAGCTGGGGGTATAGCTCAGATGTAGAATGCCCCAAGTTCAATCTCCAGTACCAAAAAGAAATAAGAAAAAGAGTCAGAGGGCTGTGAAATCCTGCCCAGCCTGGGTGGATCTGTAGGTTCAGGGCTGAGTCGTTGACCTTGGTAGAGACCAACAGCCACAGAGTTCTATGGGGTCATGGTCTGAAGCCAGTCTGCATTCCATCTGCTATATTTATTCTCTGGTCAAGAGGAAACTTCCCAAACCTAAGAAAATGAGCTCCCAACACCTGAAAACGGCTTCCACACTCTTGACAGGGCCATGCTTCTTGGATACAAACCTTTCAAACAAGGATTTGGAACTAAAAAGTAATATGTATGAGCAACAATGCACCTGTTTGCATTACAGAATCTACTCATTTCCTTTCTTATAGGCTTCTATTTTCTGAGAGAATCTAGCCTGATGGAGTTCATCCATCACCCTTACAAACTCCAGTTAGGTGTACTTAAAGAACTGATTTAGACTTGACAACTAACTTACAATCTAACTATTTTTAAAGCAATATTACAACATTACGGTGCCCATTAATCCTCACCACCTTGACACGGTGTAATTTATTAGTTACAAGAATTACTACAGTACAAGGACCGTTTTGAAAATTCATACAACTAACAAAACAAAGTTCTTAAAAAGTCAACTAATAAGTATGAAATATTTTAAAGGAAGGCTTAATTAACTACCTTTAATGAATAATCTCAAATAGTAAACAAAGTCGCCTTTAATGAGATTTATTTAAAATGTGAAATTTACAAACAAGATAATGAAGTTTATAAATTAGAATTAAAAGTTTTGAGGAAATTAGATTATAAGTTTAATACTTTATTTATTTTTAGGATTATGGGGATTGAATCCAAGGGCATTCTACCCCTCAGCTACACCCCCAGCCCTTTTTATTATTTTTTACTCATTTTTATTTTATCGTGGCTCTGGGGATTGAACCCCAGCCCTATCTTATTTTTCATTTGGAAACAGGGTCTCGCTAAGAGTGTGGCCTCGAGGCTGCAGTCCTCCTATCTCAGCTTCCCACATTCCGGAACAAGTTTAATCTTTTAAAAACAACCACCACGTAGAATTTCTACCCTCCCAGGTGTGGCGAAGCTTCGTAACCATGAGGAAACAAACCCTGTGCTGAAGAGCAGCGCTTTTAGGACGGGCTCGCGGCTGCTTTGACTGGTTGGAATCCCTTGCTGTGAGAGGGTGCTTGGCTCAGGGACTGGGTGTGCGTCTCGACATCTTTTTCCTTTTTCTGGGTTGCCTAGTCTGAACAGCTGAGGGGCCTGCTTCTGACTTCTTTAGCAGGACATGAAATCTGGAAGCACAAGCCCTGGGCTAGAGTGTGGCTGCAGTCACGGGGCGGCTGCCCTCCTCTACTCCTGGCTGGCAGCCCTGCCTGGAGTCCTGACCTGAGGCCACACCCCTATTCTCCATCCCTAGGTTCAAGGCCCAGGCCAGCCAGTGGCCTCGCTTGCCTCACACTGGCCACTGGCATTTCCCCCTGGCCCTCAGGAGCCAGGAGTAGTGCTCAGGACATAGGAGCAGCAAGTCCAAGGCCAGCTCTGCCACGTTTCCCCTGGAGTGAGGGTGGCTCCTGTGCGTCTACAGTGTATAACAACTGTCAGGCTAGGGGTCAAACTGGTTGGCTTTGTGCCTTGAAAGACAAGATTCAGCCTAACAAGTGGAGGCCCTGGATAATGACGGGGGCGCATTAATGGTGCGCTCTGCACTCTGAGGCACAGGCCCTATGTGGCTCTGCCCTGGCGAGAGAGGATAAACCCCATGCCCTGTAACAGCTCCCTGGAAGGTTATGATCGTCCTCGCTGTTGTCTGAGCCGAGGGAAAATGGATGAAAAGTATATGTTTATATCCTTGCTATTAAATCCAAAGCCATAAACGCGGAGGGCACTAAAGTTGATAGCGTGCCTGACAAATGTGTCCTTTTGAAGAGCACAGAGAAGGTTAGAACAACAGAGAGCAAGACGGCGACGCCAACAGGGTTTTCCACCCAGCCCCCCATGCCCTTCCTTTCCCCCTGCATTTCATTTGCTTTCATTTTTATTTATTTTTACAGTGTGTGTGTGTGTGTGTGTGTGTGTGTGTGTGTGTGTGTGTGTGATACTGGGGGTGGGAGCCAGGGACTTTTCTACCTCTGGGCTATACTCCCAGACCTATTTTTATACTTATTTAGAAACAGGGTCTCACTGAGTTGCATAGGGCCTCAGTAAGTAGCTGAGGCTGGCTTCAAACCTGTGCGATCCTCCTGTCTCAGCCTCCCAAGCGCGGGAATTACATGCGTGCGCCACCACACCTGGCTCTGCTTAAATTTTTAAAATACACTTCCTGGGTGCAAAGAGAGTTCATGGAACCGAATTTGTCTTCTAGGCTGGGAGTTTAGCTCCAAGGTGACCTTGGAGCAGCTTCGGAAGCCAGGCGGCCCCCCTGCGCCACAGCAGCCCTGCTCCTCATGCTGGCTCAGCTGGAGGGCAAAGTTCCTTGCTGGCTCCTTGCTGCAGTCTTAGAGAAAGCAGAAGGCAGGACTGGGAATAGGGTCAGTCAATAGCGCATTAATCTGGGCTATAAAATTTAGGGGAGAACAGAAAAGCTAAAAGAAAATATAAATAAATATTTCAATCCAATAATTTTTTAATCAAATCATTGAACTAAGCCTGGAGTGGTGGCACACAAGTGTGATCCCAGGACTTGGGAGGCTGAGATAGGAGGAGCCAAGGCAGCCTCGGCAACTTAGGGAGGATTTCCATAAGTGAGTGAGACTGGGTCCAATCCCAGCAACACACATGCACACACGTATGCACGCACGCACACACGCACAGTCCTCAAACTATGGCCCTTGTGTTAATAATCTGCTGCAAATAAAGTTTCACTGGAAGTCCAGGGCTGGAATTAGGGGAAGGTGGTATAGTTTCTATGCTTAAAATTTTGATGTTTAAATTTTTCTATGATTTTTTATGATTTCTGTGATTAATTGTCTATGAGTTCTAAAACTTTTCTATGATTAAAAATATAGTTTCTATGATTACTCTTTATTTGTGTGGCTGGGCTTTGGGAACTCCCTTAATTCTTGGACCCAAATGGCTTCCTGCCACCTGAGTCCAGTTACAGCCCTGGGAGCCCACATCCCACGTTCATTCTCATCTAACTTCTTACTCCTCATGCCTTACGATTCTCAGGTTCCATTCTAAGGACTTGGCTGGTATTCCTATTCACTTATTGATGCCCCATCCCGTGTGTAGATCAAGGAACAGAGAAGTCAAACCCCATCCACAGCGAGCAGAATATACAGAAGTCAGTATTTAACCCCTGGCAGTCTGGTTGTGCAGCTGGGCTCAGCCGCCACACCATTCTCCCGTCTTCTTCATTTTTTTCCCCTTATTTTTATCTCCTCATTTTCCTTTTTAAATTATTCCGTCCACTTTCTCGGCGCACAGTGATTTCTTAATCCAATTTACCCAGCCTTTATGCTGATAAGTTATTTCTACCGTCAGACCCAGATGGCTTTATGGGAGCCCAGAAAGCTAAGTGCGCTGCTCGAGAATGCAATAAAACTTGTTTTCTAACCCGCTAGATTGGTTCACGCAGTGAGATAAATATTGTGATAAGAGCAACTCCCAGCACACCTCGGGAGCCTCTGCCCGTGGCTGGGGAGAGCACACAGGGCGCCCTCTCCCCGACTCGGCCAGTGGCCCTGGTGCCAGGGCTCTGCCTGCTCACGACCCTGTCCTGGCCTGCAGGCTGCCACCCGAGACCTGGCTGCCCAGGGTCCTCGGCATCTACTCTCTCCTGGACACCACCGCCTCTTCCATCCCCTCCCCTGCCCTGGAGGAGGAGGATAGGAAACAATTAGCTCAGCATAGCAATCGCAAACAGCGCCTTTGGGACAGTTATAACCCTCGTCACCACCTTCACTGCTAACATGCTGATGGCCCAGTGTGTAGCAAAGCAGACCTTCTCTCCTGCATGGTGCCAGGCTTTGGACTCCCGGCCAGCCATCTTCCAGGACAGCAATCTGGCCCCAGTGCTACCCCTTCTTCTGGTTCATTCCCAAGAGCACACACACTTGCATGAGGACCTCTCATCCTTAAATAAAATTCCTTCCGCTTAAACCCAAGGCCCTCCTGACATCACAGCCTCTCTCTGCTCCCCTGCACACCAGCGGTCCAATCTGGGTCATCGTGCCATGTCCGTGTCCTCCTCCTCTGCCGTCAGCGGGGCATCCCTCCCTCTCACAGGTGAAAGGCTCCTCGGTGTCGTACCCAGGGTTCCCCGTGTTGCCCAGGCCAGAGGACTCTGCCTCTCGACAGCGTAGAGTGTCCCTGAGACTCTGTCCTTGAATGGCCACCTTGCCTCCTGCCTAGCAGGGTGCCACACTGTCCGGCCTGAAGACTCCTGCTAGTCTCCTAGGTGACTCTGCCCCTCCATGCTCACTGTCCACACCACTTGAGGTGTGGGCTGAATCCCTTTGGGGTTCCAGCCTAAACTCGCTCATTCATTGAAATACTCCCTCAACTTTGCATGCCATGATTTACCGGATGGTTCCCAAACTTCCCTCCGCACCTTGACCTCAGACTCTGGCTCATTTAAGAGACTCCTCCAAGCTGGGTGTGGTGGCTCACACCTGTACTTGGGAGGCTGAGACAGGAGGATCTCCAGTTCAAGGCCAGCCTCAGTAACTTTGTGAGACCCTGTTTCAAAATAAAAAAGTTAAAGGGCTGAGAGTGTAGCTCAGAGGTAGAACACCCCTGGGTTCAATCCCTAGGACCATGCACAAAAAAAGGGGAGGGGGACAAAGACAGGCACTATTAAACCCTGGGAAGCTTGTATTCCAACTCACTTAGGCTGGAAGACAGCAAAAGGCCACCGTGGAACAGCCAGTAGCAGACACAATAAAACAACAAAATCTAAGGCTACTAAAGCCAAGCACAAATCTGTCCAGTCAGATTTGGGGGGAAATCACCAAGCCTGGAGCACTTACAAATCACCCCCAAAGTAATCAGCCACTTTAGGACAATCCCATAAAAAGGGGGCCACAGGAGGCTGCTCTTGAGAGAGAAATGGCTTTGCAGCTGCATCTGGGGTGTGCAAATTTGAGGCTCTCAGCAGGCACTTTCTGCACGCTAACTTAGTTCCTTTTCCTGTGGACAGCTCACTGGGAACAGAGCTGTGCACCAGGGAGAGTACTGAGGTGAGGTAGGTGTAGACGCATGCCTGGCAGCTGGTCTAAGACCCCGCATGCTGAAGGCCAGCCGGGGACTCTGAAAGCCACCGCAGACAGGCGCGCCCCAGCTCTGTGCCTCACGTCTCTCTCACTGTCAACACCCAGTGCAGGGCAGAGTGGGGTGGCGTGTTAGGGACGGCTAGAGATGCCAGTGCTAATTAAAATTTTCATTTCTAGTTGGAGCACCACAGCTGGGCACGGTGGCCCACACACATCTGTAATCCCAGTACACGAGAAGCTGAAATAGGAGCATTGCAGCTCAAGACCAGCCCCAGCAACATTTCCAGGAAATGCTATCTTTACAAAAAATATATATAACTACGCACAAGGTTACACAGTGGTGTTTCTATAAAATGAAACCTAAGTCAAGCTTTTTTTTTTTTTTGGTGGTATTGGGGGTAAAACCCAGGGGCTTTCTACCTCGGGGCTATACTCCAAGACCTATTCATATATATTTTATTTGGAAACAGGGTCTCACTAAGTTACTGAGAGCCTCACTAAGTAGCTGAGGCTGGCTTCAAACCTGAGCAATTCTCCTGTCTCAGCCTCCCAAGAGCGGGAATTATAAGCGTGCGCCACCACGCCCAGCTCTAGGTCAATCTTTGATAGAAAAGATACAATTATATTATCACATTAGGATAAACAATTACAATGCACCACAAAAAAAATTTTTTTTAAATAACTCACTTTTAAAAAAAAACTTCACAAGCTGGGCATGGTGAAGCCAGGAGGCAGAGACAGGAGGATTGATGGTTCTAGGCCATTCTTTGCAAATTAAGGAGGCTCTCAGCAACTTAGTGAGACCCTGTTTCCAAATAAAATAGGGAGGGCTGGGGTGTAGCTCAGAGGCAGAATGCCCGAGCTCAGTCCTCAGCACCACAAAAATAAAATGTCTTCATAAGTTAGGGAACTCACTGTCACCAAAGATTATCCAGGTGAACCAAAGTCCATGAAGTGTCCTCCTAGGAGGCAGAAGAAGAAAGAAAAAGAAAAAAGGGAAGGAAGGAAGGAAAAGAAAAATAAAGAAAGAGAGAAAGAGAGAAAGAAAGAAAGAAAGAGGAAGAAAGAAAGAGGAAGAAAGAAAGAGGAAGAAAGAAAACCTCATATCTCATACAACACTGAGAGGGTCGCCAGATTCCACACTTGCTGGGGAGGGTCTGAAACGGCCTCCCCTGGATGGAAGCAGCCAGGCGAGGGGAGTTCCCTGGCTGTCTGGAGCAGGTTCCTCTTCCTCCCTTCCATCAGAGCTATGCTGATTGGCTAATGAGGCACCAAAAGCATGAGATTAATTAAGGTGCATCACAACCTCAGCTGTGCTGCCTCTACACAGCCCTCACTGTCCGCATCAAAAACACAGGCTTTGTCCACAATAAACACTTTCATGGGAGAAGGAGAGCAAGAAAGAGCAGATTAAGGAGTTATTATATAAAATAATGCACACATCCCTCCCAAGCTGTAGGCACCTCGGCTGAAAACGTGTGCTCTCGAATACTATGGAGTTGGACAGCTGGGACTTGCTTGCATCCAGCCATCTGCATTCATGTATTTTTAATGGGCCATTTTGGGGCTATCCACCTGCAAACAAAATGTCGGCCAGGTTTTGAATTCTGGCCAGCAATATGGAATTCTAGCTCCTCGGTTTCTTCTCCTCTGCCAGTTTACTTCTCCAGCAAGAAGAACTAAGAAAACTTAAGTTGTAAGAAAAACAAGAAGCAGAAAATATGGAATCTTAACATTTCACATTCACAAAAGTGGTCCTGATGGCCAACGAGTGGGAAAGTCCCCAGGGCTTGACAATCAGCCTGTTTGACTTGATTTAGACTTGTTTTAACTACAGAGTGAATTTCCTTCCCTGGTCGCTAATGTGTATTTTTGGATACTGTTGCAAATTAATGGTAGTTACATGGGTGGTTCATATTAGTCTAAAGTAATGCAAAATGACAACAGAAAGCAAAAATAGATCCGTGTGGGAACTACCATCAGGATGTGTTATACCACACACGTAAATAACATATATTCTGCTAGTCATGACACATTAGAAGAAAGCAAAGGTTTGCAAAACATGACTTCCAAACTTAGGTTTTCCCCACAGATTCTCTTACTATGCCATGTTTCTTTCCAGAAGCATTATCACTTTGAACATTTTATAGAATCAAAGGTAAGTTTTAAAAACTAAGGCAATTGCAATAAAAATAGAACAAAGATTTGCTTTCTCGTAATAACTAAACTATCCCATGATTAAAAAGCTTAGATGGGCTGGGCGTGGTGGCACACACTTGTAATCCTGGCATTTGGGAGGCAGAGACTGGAGGATCGTGGTTTGCGGACAGCCTCATCTACTTATTGAGGCCCTTGGCAACTCAGTGAGACCCTGTTTCAAAAATAAGACTAAAAAGTAGGGCTGGGGACATAGCTCGGAGGTAGAATGCCCCTGGGTTCCATCCCCAGTACCACACACAAACACACAAACACACACAAAAGCTCAGCTACTTAGATGGGTGCTGGGGATGTAACTAGGTGATCAGCACTCAGCACTCTCCTCTTATTCATGAGGCCCTGGGTTCAATCCTCAGCATGAGAAACATAGATGGTTTGGTTGTATGGTTTTTGTTATCTAATGTCACTATATAATAACAAAGTCTAAATACAGGTTAGGTCGATGACATTCCTCACAGACTTAAAACAGTCCTAAAACATATGAGGTGGGGTTTTTTTTGTTTTTTTTTTGTTTTTATTTTTTTTGAAGATTATAAGATCCAGAACAGCCAAAGCAATTCTGAGCAAAAACAGCTTGGAGCAATGCTAGCAGCATCACAATCCCTGCTTCAAATTATACAATACAGGAAGGCGGGCCTGGTGATGCACACCTGTCATCCCAGTACTCAGGAGGCTGAGACAGGAAAATCACAGGCTTGAGACCAGTCTCAGCAACCTACAGAAACTCTCAGGAACCTAGAAAGACCCAATTTCAAAACAAAAAAAAACAAAAAGGGTTGGGGGTATAACTCAGATGTAGAATACTCATGGGTTCAATCCCTAGTATCCTCTATACATGCACACGCATGCACACACACACATACGCACATTACTACACAGCTATAGTAACAAAAACAGCATGGTACTGGCATAAAAAGAGACACATAGACCAGCTGAATAGAAAACAATCCCACATAGACATCTGATACTTTAAAAAACCCGAACCAAGGTATACTCTGTCTCTGAGCTACACCCCCAGCCATATTTAATATTTGTATTTTGAGACAAGGTCCCACTAAGTAGCTGAGGACCTTACTAAGTTGCTAAGACTAAACTCGAACCTGTGATCCTCTTGTCTCAGCCTCCCGAGTGTGCACCATCATGCCTAGCAGGAAGGCTTTTTACAAGTGGTCCCAGGAAAACTGGATATCTATATGGAGGAGAATGACAACAGACCGTTATCTTTTATCCTGCACGAAGCCAACCTAAAGTGAACCAAACATCTAGGAATAAGGCCAGAAAGTTTGCAGCTGCAAACATAAGACCAACTCTCCAACATATAGGCACAGGCAATGACTTTCTCAACAGGACTCCTACATCAAAGAAAATAATGCCAAGAAACAATACATGGGATGCCATCAAATTAAAAGGCTTCTGCAAAGCCAGGAAACGAGAGCATGAAGAGGACCTACAGAATGGGGGAAATCTTTGCCAGTGGCTCTTCTGACAGAAGACTCATATCTAGGAAATATGTAAATAACTCAAAAAGCTTGCCACCAAAGCAACCACCAATGGGCAAGTAAACTAAATTCAAAATAAAAATATGAACGCCCAACAAATATATGAAAAATGTTGAACATTAGCAATCAAGACAATGCAAAAACTGCACCAAGACTCCATCTCACTCCAGTTAGAGTAACAAACATCAATACTATATATAAAATATATATATATATATATATATATATATATATATATATATATAAATATATGCTGGTGAGGATGGGGGGAGGACCCTTATACACTGTTGGTGGAGTTGCAAATTAGTATAATCACTAAGAAGATCTGTGTGGGGGTTCCTCAACAAACTAGTGATGGAACCACCATATGACCCAGCTATAGGAGTCCTGGGTACATTTCCAAAAGAATCCAAGCAGGCATACTATAATGATACATGTGTATCCATGGTTATAGCGGCACAGGCACAACAGCAAACTACAGGACAGGTGTCTGCTAACAGGTGAATGGATTAGAGGTAGGTAGGGACTGGGGAATTAAACTGGCCAAATCATGTTATGTACACATACAAATGTACCACAAACGAATCCCTGCTATTATACCTAATTGCAATGCACCAATAAGACTTTAAAAATAGATAAATATGAGTGAGGTGATTATGCTCATTTCTCCTCCTGCTAAGAACTTCTAAGAACTATATGGAAGTTAACATTTATTTGAGGTCATTTCGCTCTTTGCTCTTTTTAGATACTTTATCATTAATTCAGAGTGATATCTGTCACCTTAAGGTCTTGCCTATTATAAAGTCAGGTCATAAAGAGTTCAACAGGACTCTGAATGCCCAGATAATTATAAGATCACATACGTATTCAGTTGGCAGGAAAGCAATGATATCAAATGCTCTCATGCCAAGCCCCACAGTCTCCTCCTGTGCACGGTGGTGCACACCTGAAACCCCAATAATCAGGGGGCTGAGACAGGAGGATTGCAGGTTCCGGTCCAGCCTCAGCAACTGAGTGAGGCACTCAGCAACAATTTTGTTTAAAAAAAAAAAAAAGCCGGACATCGTAGCGCATGATTGTAAGCATTTGGGAGGCTAAGACAGGAGAATCCGAGTTTGCAGACAGCCTCAGCTACTCTTAGTGAGGCCACTCAGTGAGACCCTGTTTCAAAATAAAGAATTAAAAACAGGGCTAGGGATGTGACTCAGAGGTAGAATGCCCTGAGTTCCATCCCTAGTACCGAAAACAAAAATAATAGGAGTGGGGGATAGCTCAGAGTTAGAATGCCCTCTGGTTCAATCCCCAGTACTAAAAGGAAGGAAGGAAGGTTGTCTTCCCATGAGAATGATTCTCACTAAACAAATCCCTCTATTTCTAACGGTTCCTTGGAGTGACTCCATGTATGCCAGAGCAGAGCATGTTGGTTTAATCTTTCAATATTACTGATACAACCAATTCATCATTTGTTGGAAACCGGAGTTTTCCCTTTTTAATTTCATCATCAGGCCAAATTTTTATAAAACATCCCCTGTGAAAGAATATTCCATTTTCACCAAAATTTCTTTTAAAAAGCAGAAACATGTCCACACGACACTAGAAAACCACGATGTGTCTTCCTAATACAATAACAGCCACAGGTTTATGGGCCATTCGCTGAAATGGCCAAAGGAGAAATGAGATCATTTGGCTCTGGCTGCCACGTGTAATCCATCTTCCCTGTTAGATAGCGGGGATCGGCCAAAATGATTCACGGCAAAGCCCAATGGTGTAAAAACCGCTTAATGTAAGAGCACAATATGGCATGCAAACCAAACTAAAACAGCCATAAATATTTTAGGCACCTGATAAAGACTGAAGAATATTTATTCCACATATAAATTCTTCCTGTAGGATCAGCGAGACCCAGAGTCCAGAGGTTTGGCAGCCTGAAATACGAGGTGTTGGATGAGGGCCTTCTTCCCATTTGCACTTTCCTGCGAGGATTAAACTATATTAGTTGGCTAACCGCTTCCAGAGTGAGGGGGACTCCTAAGTGTCAAGCCTCTAACTGCTTCATCAGCACTTCCTGCTCAGAAAAATCGGACTTCCATGGCTTTCTTCTAGAAGTTGGGGCCAGAACCCTTGGAAGTCTACATTGTGACTCAAGTCTCATGAAGCTGGGGCTGGGGTGGAGAGCGGCACAGCCTGGTGATGGCTCAGACGCAGAGCCCCTGGCCCAGGCCAGACCTCTTGCTTCAGCAGCTGCGGTGCACACCAGAGCCTGGGAAACCTACCTCACCACCTTTCTTCTCCAACGCCTGCCACCATCCCCCACTCCAGAGGACTCCAGAGCGGTCCAAAGTGTACTTAGTGAGACAACGGCTTTGCCACACGCACAGCTGTATGAGCTTTCTTAGGCCCTGTAACCTCACTGCTGTCATTAAACAGGGCGTGTCCCTAGAGCCCCATGTGTTAAGGCTTGGTCCTCAGGGTGGCAGTATTGGGAGGTGGTGGAGCTTTTAGGAGGCAGAGCCTGGTGGGCTTAGGTCACTGGGGGCATGGCCTTGAAGGGGATGTGTGAAGCGGCCCCTCCTCTCCCACCGCTACCCACTGGATTTTGATGTAACCAGTACCAAGAGGACCTACAGTGGTGAGGGCAGGGGCTTCCATTTTAGAGAAGGTATAGGGCTAGGAGAGGCCCTGCTTAAAATGTGATACTACAGTAAAGTCCTGAACAAAGGAAAGGCACAAGCCATGGAGAGATCTGTGGCCAGAACATCCTGGAAGATGCTCACAGCTAATGGAAGGATAAGACTAAGAAGTTGCCAGGAGGGTCCCAGGCTGGGGGCCGCCACGCAGGGCCAGCAGGAGCACAGAGGGAAACCAAGTCATACACAGCCTGTAGGTCAGGACATGACTTAAGGTGGGGCGTGGAGAGCCACCTGCTCCCAAGGGCACGGGAGACACGGGACCAAGCGTGGAGTCACATCGCCTGACTCACCCCTCGGCCCACCCTTTGAGGAGCAAGTGTTACCAACCTCTCCCATCGCCTGACCCCCACAGGTGTCAAAATCATACAACAACAAATGGAGGCTCCAGAGGTCAAGCAACCTGCTCAAAATAAACTCACTGCAGCTGGCCATGGTGGCACACACCTGCAAGCCTGCTGCTTGGGAGGCTGAAACAGCAGCAGGATCACAGGTTCAAGGCCAGCCTCAGCAACTTAGCAAGGCTAGCTTTATCAACTTAGCAAAATAAGTTTCAAAATAAAAATAAATAGATAAAAAGGGTTGGGGATGTTGCTTACAGGTAGAATGTCTAGGGTTTAATCCCTAGCTCCAAAACAAACACACAAAATCAAGCTCATTGTATACAACAGACCTGGGATTTGAACCCAGAAAACTGAGTGCAGCCCCCAACTGTCCTCCCTAGAGGGAATTGAGCCTGTGATCTCTGGTCTGAGAAAACAAAAACAACCAAAGAAAATACAAAGACTTCTCAAAATGATAAGACTTATTTCTATGAAAATGAGGTTGGTGGTAAAAGTAGCAGTCAGCTTGAACAAGCTAAGAGTTCTTTTAGCTCAGGAAAGTGATTTGTGTCCGTCCCAGCTCCACTCTCCCAAATGACAAAAGTCATTATTTCCCCTAAGCCTCCTATGAGGAGCCACTGTATCTTATTTATCTTGTTCTTTACACAAACAGAAGAGACATGTTTCTTTTTAAAATTCAAATGGATTCCTGCTTAATTTCTCTCTCCTTTATTTTGCTCTTTCAGGAGTGATCTTCCTGCTCATTGGAAGGGCCACTGAGACGGAAATCCACTAGCCCCAAAGATAGCAAATGCCCACACCACTGTATCACTGGCCTCTCCTCCTAGGCCCATAGCAGACATCTTTAATCAATACCAGCACACTCTGCTTGTAGATTTCTCAGCACTTTTTACATCAGAGTCACAGACACTACAAACAGATGAGTCTTTTTAAAGTTGCAGTCCTTTCTCAGGGCCTTGGGACACTCAGTGGGTATTACAGAATGTTGCTCAGGGATGCCCTTCGAAATGTCCCTCAGGGTGAATGCAAATCTCTGGTAAGAGGCCAGTACATGCATAATGAGGACCCCGGGGTTCCCTCAAAGGGTATAGAAGGAGAGGGGCAAGAAGCAGGGACAGAACTTGGAAAGCTCTCATCCCATAATAATCCAGACAGGTGAGGAAAATAGTCAGACTGAAGAAACAACCATGGAAATGGAGGTGGTTCTATGGTGTGTTTTTCAAGGTAGGGAATCATGAAATCCATTTGCTGGGTCATGACCACTATGTCTTAAGAATGAAGTAATAAAATTTGATGAGTAAGCATGGCTCAGCGAGACCACAGACCATTCTACTGCACACATGCCCTGAGCTGTGCTGTCAAAGGTGTGTCTTGCTGTGAGTCACTCTTGGAGGTAGATCAAATAATGGTCCTGTCCAAAGACATCCTCACCCCATCAAAAAGCAACGTTGACATCAACATAAGCCCTGTCATCCTTCACCTGCAGCTGAGCCTGAAGTTACCAGGTGTGGTGGAGGCGGCCCAGAATCCCAGGTGGCACTCTGGAGGAAAGAGCGAGATGGGCTATTAGGAGCTGCAGGAGATTAGGAGCCCAGGGAGATGCTGAAGGCACTGTGCCTGACACACTGTCCCCGTAACTGCAGGCTCCCTGCAGGAGTGGGGACAATCACCATGCGCCTGGACCTTTAACACATTTCCTGTGAAGGCTGGGAGCAATATACACCTTTTACACATAGAACCCTTTTCAGAAGGAGCATAAAAGGTACAAAGAAGCCAGGTGCGGTGGCGCGTGCTTTTAACCCCAGTACTTGGGAAGTGGAGACAAGAGGAACTCAGGTTCATGGCCAGGCTCAGCATCTTAGCAAGACTGTTTTAAAATAAAAAAACAAAATAAGGCAAGGGATCTAGTTCAGAGTTTAACTTCCCCTGGGTTCAATCCTCAGTAACACACACACACACACACACACACACACGCACACACACACACACACACACACACACACTCAATATGGACCACTGTGTATATATATATGAAGGGCTCTCAAAAGAATGGGTTCAATCTCCAGTACCACAAAAAGAGAGTGGAAAGTATTCCAAATATATGCAAAAAATAGATAGTTTGAATTCCTAACCAAAATGGTTAGCTGTCCTAATAAAGAAATGTCTTAAGCCATTAAGACTGACATTCAATGACAGTTTTCTCATGGACCAGCCATCAGGAAAAACAAACAAACACAGCATCTTGGTGTTGATTCCTAAAATTATTTTGTAGGTCCACAGAGAAGTTACTTTGCATGCACCCCTAAATGTGCTGTGTCAAAAGAAGCAATACAGATGAAGGACTCCACGATGAACTTCCCAAAGTCATCCATGGGAGAGCCTGGGCCACTGATATTTTCTAAGCATGTGAATCCTGAAATTAGGGTGGACAGTAATCCAAACCCATCCTCGACCCTCCAGAGAAGCCACGCACATGGAGTGAGAAACTGCTGTTCAGAGCGTAAGTTGGCCCCACAGTTCACCCCACTCATGACTCCAAGGTCTCAAATCCCAGAGGGACAATTAGAACACAAACTGTTCCTTCCTGAAAATTATGATCAAATTGCAATCAAAAGAAAGCAAATGTGTGGATATGTGACCTTGAGAAAAGGTCACTTACAATGACAACCCCCAGGACACCAGTGTTGTTCTCCCTGTCTTGTGGACAGTAAGTGGGTGTGAGGCAGGAAACAACTTCCACAAGGTCCCAGGGAGACACTAGCAGAGCCCAGAGAGGAATCAGGGTTTGTCTGACTCCACAGACTAGGGTGGAGTAGTCCAATGAAAATCTAACATGAGCCGGGCGTGCGGGCACACGCTTGTAATCCCAGCACTCGGGAGGCTGAGACTGGAGGATCGTGGTTCGCAGACAGCCTCAGCTACTTAGTGAGGCCCTCTGCAAGTCAGTGAGAAACCTGTTTCAAAATAAAGAATTAAAAGGGGGGGCAGCGGTGTAGCTCAGAGGTCGAATGCTCTGGGTTCCATCTCCAGACCTGCCCCCAAAAAATCTAATATGGTCCCCCCCGGGCGTGGTTGTGCACACCTGTAATCCCAGTATTTGGGAGGCTAAAACACAAGGATCTGAGGTTCAAGGCCAGCCCCAGCAATTTAGTGAGGCTCTTAGTGACTTAGTGAGACCCTCTTTCAAAATAAGAAATAAAATAGGGCTGGGGGTATAGCTCAGAGATAGAATGCCCTTGGGGTTCAATCACCGATTAAATAAAAATGAACAGCTTTAGATCTCTCAAAGGTTGCAAGCTGCCCTAGAGGAATTGTTCCCAGAGCCCAACCAGGGAGAGTGAAAAACAGCTCTTGCCTTCCAAAGCAAATGTTAGCCACAAATAAAGCACCAAGCACAGAAGACAGCAACACAAACAGCCATTTCTGTCAAATGGATGGATTACAAAGCTTCAAACTCCAGTTACAGCTCAATAAAGCCTTCCTGAATGCATAAAGGAGGGGGAAAAATCAAGCCAAGTCTGACCAAAAGTCACAGTGCCTCTTAAGAGCCCCAGGACACAGACACAACTTTATTAATCTTTAGATTAATATTTGGTCACCTTATTTTAAAAATGTGGCTATCAAGCAAACTTATGAGATCTTAAAGAACAAAAAAAATGCATTTGAAATAAATAATAATCTAAACAAATAAATGTCCAGGGCCCGAAGGCCCACAATTCACAGCAACAGTTTTATTGCTCTTTTTACCACTCTCAATATCGCAAAAGTTACAATGAATAACCACCAACATGAAAGAAGAGAAAAATAAAGAAAATGTTTATGGCTTTAGAAACACTGGCACGCCCCGCTTTGCTTTGTAATGAGCCTCCTTTCTGAGTGTCACCAAGTAAAGGAGGGAGAATAAAACATGTCTTTAACGTGGCTAGGGCTGCAGCCAGATAAGCTCATCTGCAGCTGGAGGAGCAGGCTCCAAAGGCCTGCAAGGAAAGGCACGGACACCTCCCTAAAGCCATTACTGCAGACAGACAGACTCGTAAATTTCCTATCACCTCTGAGCAGGACAGGAAACGTGCAGGGCGTCTAAGTTTAAGTTAAGACAACCCAAATGCCAAAAGGGGTAAAGAGTATCTGAAGTTCAAAATTCAGACTCAGCTGGAGAGTTGCGAATTATTTTCCCTTCTGCATTCCTGATGATTCCAGAAAGAGCTGCCGTTTATTTACTCATTCCATTAAATACAGGCAAGGACTAGAAACGCTAATAGTATAAATTATTTTTAGGTGGTGGGTTTTTTTTTAAAGGGTCTTTTGTGTGTGTGTGTGGTACTGGGGGTGGAACCCAGGGGCTTTCTACCTCTGGGCTATACTCCTAGACCTATTTTATATTTTATTTGGAAATAGGGTCTCACTAAGTTGCCAAGAGCCTCACTAAATAGCTGAGGCTGACTTCGAACCTGTACAACCCTCCTGTCTCAGCCTCCCAAGCACTGGGGTTAAAGCATGTGCCACTATGCTCGACTGAAACAGGGTCTTGCTCGGTTGATGAAAGTCTCAGTTGTTGCTGAGGCTGGTCTCCAACCTGCAATCCTCCTGTCTCAGCCTCCCAAATACTGAGATTATGTGCCACCACTCCCAGCTAAAAATATTTTTTAAAGAGCCAAATAACTTAGTACTACTTAAAGTAATGCACATTGTGCAGGGCGGTGCATGGCAGCGCACACCTGCAATCCCAGGATTGAGACAGAAGGATCGCAGGTTTGTGACCAGCCTCAGCAACTGAATGAGACCGTGTTTCCAAATAAAAAATAAAATAGGGCTAAGGATACAGCTCAGAGGTAAAATGCCCCTGGATTCAATCCCCAGCACCATAAAAAAAAAAAGTAGCTCATATTAAGTCTTACCATGTAGCAGAATAGTGGGAGAGGAGAGGAAAAGAGAAAACTTCCAATCAGAATTCTTACAATGTTCTTGGTGACTGAGCCAAGGTGAAACTGAACCTGATTTTTGTGACATCTTGAATAAAACACACATGTACTTATGCATGTACACACACAAACAATAGTGTTATTCGTGACTTAGGAAATAACTTTGGCATGAACCAAAAGAATATTTTCTCAAATATTTTTCTATGGAATAATCTTTAAAAATGTCCTCTTTGGATCTTTCTCCAGCCCTGTTAAGCCATAAACCTTCCTGAGAAGGAAGGGAGAGACAGTGTCCTCAGAACGACAAAGCCGACTGTGTGGAAGACAGAAGGATAGAAGCAGGGCCGCGCCCTCTGCTGTCCACTCCCCACCTTCAGCATGGGCCTCTAATGAAGGAAACAAGGACCTTAAGGCCAGCACCCTGGCTCCCCTACAAGAGCCGCTGGGAGCTCCCTGAGAAGTGTGCAGGGTGGAAAGCAGACCAACAGGGATGAAGGGCCCAGGCCTCGACGCCCCATCTCCAAGAAACTGAAAAATCACACTTCCCAAACCTCCTTGCTATTGAGCATGACCACGCAATTTAAATTTCACAAATAGAATATAAATTCCACTTGAGACTTCCATAAAGTTTCCTTTAAAAAGCACGGGCAGAACCAGGCGTGGTGGCACTCACCTACCATCCCACTACTGAAGAGGCTGACAAAAGGATCGAAGGTTGAAGGCCAGCCTCAGCAACTTACCAAGACCCTGTTTCAAAAATAAATAAATAAAAATAAAAAGGGCTGCAGGTATAGCTTGGAAGCAGAATCCCCTGGGTGCATGTCCCAGAACCCAAACAAAAACAAAGCACTGAGCAGACACTCCTACCTAGAACCTGGCTGTGACGCCTCCACTACCGCAGCTCCTCTGGACCACGAGCGTGAGTGCAGTCTCAGGAGTGGACGACAGCGTGAAGCAGCCGGCGTCCCTGATGACCTTAGGCAGTAGCACATCAGCCTGGAGCCAATTAGCTTTACCTTGCTGAAGTCTCTGTCACTTTCCTACTGCTATAGTATACAGGTGAAACCGTCCCAATAAAGTGATCTGTGAACAATATAAGATCAATAGGAGTAAAGATATAATTTTATACATCTAACATATAACGCAATACTTTTCTCCTGCTTCAAACATATGCACAAACATCTGTATCTATCTATACAAACCTCTCTCTATATATATTTTATATATATATATATATATATATATATATATATATATGTAATTTTTTTTTTTTTGGCAGTACTGAAGATTGATCCCTGGGGTATCCTACCTCCAAGCTACACTCCTGGCCCTATTTTTTATTTTGAAACAGGGTCTCATTAAGTTGCAGAGGACTTCACTAGAGAGTGAACCTATGATCCTCCTGTCTCAGCCTCTCAAGTACAAGTGTGCACCACCATGCCCAGCTTATTTAAAATATAAAAATAGCTGGGCATGGTGGCGTACACTTGTAATCCCTGTGCTCGGGAGGCTGAGACAGGAGAATCACGTAGGTTCAAAGCCAGTCTCAGCTACCTACTGAGGCTCTCAGCAACTTAGTGAGACCCTGTTTCCAAATAAAATAGAAAATAGGCCTGGGAGTGTAGCCCAAAGCCCCATGGGTTCCACCCCCAGTACCACCAAAATAAATAAATAAATAAAATATAACAAAACATAAAAATATTTTATAATACCTTGATAGTAATTAGTAAGGGCCAAAATCCATTTCTAAAATATTTAAAATTATTTAGGCACTTTGGGGGCAAATTGGTTTGATCTTATTGTCTAGTAAGATGACAAACCGTTCAGTGTTTGACAAGCATAATAGAAACATACCTCAACATTCAACAGTTCTATAAATATGTGAGTCCCAACAGCCTCAATTAGGAGCTGGAAGTTCTGTGACCAGTCTAAAGACTTTTTCTACCTTTCCAAAAATGTTGCCCTCTGGCTCTTAAGACACAGGTGTGGAAAAGGTTCCAAGGAATTTCAATCATATACCAGTTATTCTCATTTGAACATTTTTTCCTATGTTTTTTCTACATTTTTTTCTACATTTTTATTCTACATTTTGACATTTTTGTGTACATTAGTCAAACTCACATCATACATTTTAGAAAGGTAGAAAGGAATTTAATAGTTAGCAAAATAGAAACTATTTACCCTAGAGCTTTCAAATCAAATAGCAGCTGAAATATTGCTAGTTATTTGGCGTTATTCATGTTCCTGGGAGAATAAAGGATCTAAGGTACAGGGTTTTTTTTATATGTACTAATGATAAATACAAATAGACCATAAAACTGCCTGTTAGCTGGCATAGACAATTGTATTAAAAGGAAACCTTGTAAATTTCCAAAGCCAACAAACAAGATGTGGAAAATTGCCTACGTTTATGGTGCCATTTATCAAGAGATCTCTAAGTGTCAGAAACTTATGTGTGTGCTCTCACTGCAAGAATTCACATTGAGCCTAAAATGAAACAAAACTCTCCTTTCCTTTTCAGAAAAAAAAAAAATCACAACATCAACTCTAGACCATTAGGAGGGATTCTAAATGAGGTAGATCCAAGCCTTTATTATTAAACGACTCTCGAGAACATCAAAACCTCATCTGCTACCCAGGAGAGGAGAGAAAGCAAGAAGACATTTAACTGATTGGACTTGAAAAAATGCTGAGTGGTTACTTTACAATATCGTTTTAAAAATACATATGGTTTCTGATCCTGGGCCTTATTTCAATTTCCACCAAAACAGCAAGGCTTTTTTTTTTTTTTTTTTTTTTTTTTCCCAGTAGCTGAATTTCAGTGCCCTGGAATTCAAAGTCTGGCTGGAGTTGAGCTCTTAAGTGGAGATCTATATTGGTAGAGTAAGAATAACGGCCTCAATATTTACAGTAGGAAGAAAGGTGAAACATCAGCACAGCCTGTCACTTGGGAGCTGATGCGGACAGGCTGCCCCTTCACAAACACCAAGGTCTTGGCAATGAGATGCTGCCCGTGCAAATTCTAAGCCCCCAAACTAGCCAGACCCTGTTTCCAAATAAAAATGTAAAAAGAGGTCTGGGAGTGTAGGCCGGAGGTAGAAGGACTTCCAGGAACCCCAGTACCACTAAAAAAAAAAAAAAAAGGGACTTCCGGGAAGATGGCGACCGAGAAAAGTGGGGCTTAAGAGTCCCGCTAACAACCAATCTCCATTACCACAAAAAGAGCGCCTTTCATAGCCAGAAAACACCATCACCAGAAAAACAAAAAAACCACCAGGCTCCAGAGAGAAAGCGGACTGAGAACAGAGCTCACAGAGGAGACACACGCGCCCGAGGACGCGGCAGCAGCGCCATACTGCCGGCGGCAGCGGCGAACTCAGCGGACGGCTACAGCAAGCCGAGGTGAGCCGATGCGGAACAGCCAGGCGGGATCTTTCGGCGCAGACAGCATTTAAAGCTCCCAGTGGCTGAGCTCAGCACACGCTGCAGGGATTCAGAGTGGAAATCAAAACCAGAGAAGAAAAAATACGCCAGCCTCATGGCCAAGGGCATGGCAGAGGCGCCATATTGCCACCGGCGGCGGCAGCAGCAGTGAATTCACCGAGTCCAGTACAGCTACATCTGCGTACTCAAGAACAGTGAGTCAAATTGCGGGCCACAGAAGAGAAATCCCAGTATTGTGCCTCCTGGGACTTGACCCAGTGAGGGAGTGGTGGTGGCAGAGATATCACACCATAGGAGAGCGTGCAACCTGGCACCCCCCATAGTTTAAAGCAGCCTCTATCGACTCCCTGGGTCGGAGACTCTGTGATACAACCCAGTAAAGGAGTAGTAGGGTCTGAGATAATACAGACTCGAGATCCAGAGCACCTTAAGTGAAGCCATAGTGACCCAAGGGAAGAACCCAGAGAAGGCACAAATCTCCAAAATCATGAGAAATAGGAATAACACTGAAGTAATGAATGTGCACAACCCCACAACATCAGAACCTGATAAAACAGAAAATCAGAGATTTCTAGAAGATCAAATCAGGAAAATAACTGTAGAAATAATAGAGGTGCTTCGAAAAGAACTCAGAGAGAGCCAAAAAGAGATAAAGGATGCAATTAATGAAGTAAAGGCCTCAATTCAAAGCACAAACAACCGATTAGACCACATGGAGAACAGAATCTCGCTCTTAGAAGATGAGCAATCCAAAAATGAATGCATAGTTTCTAATCTAGAAAAAGATATCCAACAGCAGGAATCTGACATTGAAGAAATATGGGCCCATCTTAAGAGAGCTAACCTAAGAATAATTGGAATAGAGGAGGGAAAAGAAAGTGATACCAAAGGGATCAACAATCTCTTCAAGGAAGTAATAGCAGAAAATTTTCCAAATATAGAGCAAGAGGTTGATACACAGGTCCAGGAAACTTATAGAACTCCCTTTAGACAGGATCCGAGAAGAGGATCCCCACGCCATATAATTGTCAAAATGACCAATGTGGAAGCCAAGCAGAGAATCTTAAAGGCAACAAAAACAAAGGGCCAAGTGACATTCAGAGGCAAACCAATTAGAATCACTCCAGACTTCCCAAACCAAGTCATGAGAGCCAGAAGGGCTTGGAGTAACATATTCCAAACTCTGAAAGAAAACAACTTCCAGCCAAAAATTTCCTATCCAGCAAAACTTTCTATCAAATTAGATGGAGAAATAAGAAGCTTCCATGACAAACAGAAACTGAAGGAATTTATGTCTTCAAAACCAGCGCTAGAGAAAATACTCAAAGAGATTAACTACAAAGAAGAAATAGGTAACACTCACCAGAACCAGAGAAACAAGAGTTTCCACCCAACAGACAACTAAGATTGGTTATCTGTGGAGATTCATTATTTATGTTAGTCTTTTACCTATCTCTAAATTGTATTGTTTGCCTTTATTGTTGTTAATTTTTAGGATTTCTAGTTGGAATATTAATATACCTTCAGATATAGCATTTGGAAATATTTTATCCAATTCTATTAGTAACTTTTAACTCTGTTTACATTGTCTTTGGATATACAATATTTTCTTTTATTTTTTAGGGAGTTTGTATATTCTTCTGTTGCCTGTGCCATTGAAATCATATCCAAGAAATCACTGCCAATTTCAATGTTGTGAGGTTTTATGACCCAGATTTTCTCCTAAAAGTTTATAGTCTTAAGATTTATATTTAGGTCTTTTATCTAGTTTGAGTTAATACTTGTATGTGGGATTAGGTAAGGGTCCAATTTTATTCTTTTCCATGTAATTATTATTTTTCAACAATATTTAGTTAAAAGATTATTATTTCCACCACCAAATCTTCGTGGAAACCTTGTCAAAAATAACTTGACAATATAGGGAAGAAGTTAGCTCTAGGCTTGTATTTAACTCCAATGGTCTATATATCTGCCTTTAGAACAGTACTACACTGTTTCAATTATTGTAGCTTTATATGGTTTGAAATCAGAAAATATACATCTTCTAGCTTTGTTTTTGCTTCGAGATTGTTTTGGGTATCTAGAGTCCATATTCCATATCAGGATAGATTTTTTTCTGAAAAATAAATATATGATAGTTTCACCTAAAAAAAAGAAAAAAATATTCTCTGGTAAGAAAGAAAGCAAAAAGAAATATTGAAATGTTATCTTTAAGTCATCAAAAGCTTGGTATCAGACAAATGAAACTGTTATGTGAGATTATCATTTTTAATTTTGGATAAATTGCTATAATACTAGATGTCAACCACTAAGCCAAGCATGGGAGGGAGGGATGGGGAGAGAATGGGGTGGGGATCGGGTGGGGGCTGACTGGGTGATGTGTGCATGCATGTCTACAAAAGTTTGTATCCCACTATGATGTATGAATACAGTGCACCAATAAAATAAAATTAAAAAAAAAAAAAAGGTCTGATCATTGGTCAAGTCCAGGAACCACCCAGCACTCACCAATGAAATGGCAGGAGACATAAAAAAGGGGACCTGAACCTCCATCACTGCCATGCACCCCTTCCCACCCCCTTACGGAGTCTCCCATAGAAAGGACTATGAAGACTCCAAGGACTCTCTCCCTCTTGAGCTAGTCCATGTTCTCCCTTCAATGTGTAGCCCCCACTTTCCTAAATAAACCTCTGTTTTTGTCTCTGACTGGTGTGTGCTGAAATTCTTTTTAGCCATAGAAGCCCAACTCAATTCTGAGTTTCTGAGGTAAGGAACAGGCCCCCAGTTGTCACCCACTTGATGACCCTAGCCTCCTCCTCCTCCTTCTGTGACACACTTGATTTTGCCTTCTTCCCTCTTCCCTCTCACACCACCACAGCCAGCACCCCATGGCCCACTCTCCCGGCCTCTCCATCACTCCACGCTACAGGCACCATGGCCCACTAGTTGCTGAAGAGTCACTGCAAAACAAAGCCTATCAGTAACTGTAATAAGCTGGGGACGAGTCGCAGTAAGTGATTACCTATGATCAGTATTTGGCCACTGCTCTCTGAAGAATACAGTATGACAACTATTCGCAATAGAGATGATTCAAAGTATATGAAAGAACACACACAGGCTCTATGCAGTACTGGGTCGCTGTTTGTGGTGGGGGTACTGAGGATTGAACTCAGGGGCATTCAACTTTCAAGCTACACCCTCTGTCCTTTTCATTTTTTATACTGAAACAGGGTCTCTCTACATTGCTGATCAACTTGCAATCCTCCTCTCAGCCTCCCAAGTACTAGGGTGACAGGAGGGTGGCAACACATCCAGCTTGGGTCCAGTGTTTTAAAGCAAGATAAGCAGATTCCGTGTCTTCTCAGGGAAATGTTGTATCTCTATGCACACCAGTAATTCACAGGCTCACGTGTGCTGGAAATGGGGGAGAATGCCTTCTTCCCATTTTGGTGTCAAGAGGCAGTGCGGGTGGTAACTCCCGCAGCTTCCTTGTCTGCAACAGTTGCAGCATCTCAAGGGCATCACTCTGCAGACCAGGCTGGAAGCTTCGTTGGGCGTTTACTAGGATTCCATACCCATCTGGTTTCCAGCACAAACTAAAAACTACCTGCCTAAAATACTGGGAGCGGGTGCCATTCCTAGCACTGATCCCGGATTGATCGTCTCTCAATATTTCATTTCCCAGTGGAACCGTCTTGCCCGTATTTGCACGCTCGGCGCCCAGCACAGTATCTAGCGGCAGGTGCTCAATAAATATTTCTCGAAGGCTAATGAAATTAAAATATATGTGTAATTTCTTGGCACCCAGAGATTTATGAGGACGACAGACCACCCGAGCATATCTGGAGCATATCTGGTCTCTTCTCCTGCCATTCGGGTAAACAATGTGTGATTACATTACAAAAGAAATCCAAACTCTCCGAGGGACAAAGGGCACCTTTCCTTAAACAAACACTGACCCTGGTTTATATAAGCACAAGCGCTGATAACAAACACTGGCTGTTATTAATAAAAGAAAATTCTATGATCCTGACATGGTCTAGTGATTTAGCACCTGCAGGTAACTTTTATTCTGAATCTTAATTTACTACCCGCTGGTGACCCTTGTATAAAAATCAGGCCAGGGGAGATTTGATCTTACATGTAAATTTTATGTTTTGTCTGCTGGCAGATTTATGGCTGGGGCTGCGACCAGCGCATTCAATGAGGGACAGCCACATAATGGTCAAACGTGTCATCGCCGGTACATTAAGCCGCCTCGCAATACCCCAGATTATGGCGGTGCATCGTGAAGCGTAGCCATTGGAAGGCAATTCATTCCACATTCAGCTTGGATTGCTTTTCCTTGACAACCGGCAGAGGCTGTACAAAAAGATCGTCGGCGCATGTGTCTGTGGCCCCAAAATAAATTCTCTGTTTTCGAGACAGTGCGAGGAGTCAGGATATTTGTTTTGTTTACAAATGCAGAGAGAAGCCTTCCCAAGATCACTTGCCCTGAGCAAAAGGAAATGGAGAATCTTCACAGAGAAGTGCGCATGGCAATGAAGAGAAGAAATGTTCTGGTCCCTTGGATCTGGGCTCTGGTGCCCCTTGGGCCTCAGCAGAATGTGCGGGCAAGCCTCTCCACATCCCTGAAGCCTCAGTGCCACAAGGTGGCTACGTGCTCACCCCTGGAGGGCGGGAGCATTGATGGTGACAGGCGCCCAGTGCTCAACCCAGCAAAGAACCCAGTGGGAGGGAGGATTTCTTCTGTTTCCTTCCTAGTCCTCTCACTGCAAACTTTCACTAAACAGCAGCTTAACAACTGGGGGGGGGGGGGGATCCATCTGTCCTTGAGGGACGACCTTTTAGGGAACAGGACCTATAGTGATCAATCAAGAGCTGTTACCTAGCTGGGCATGGTAGAGCACACCTGTCCTCCCAGCACTTGGGAGGCTGAATCAGGAGGATCATAGGTTCGCAGCCAGCCTTAGAAACTTAAGGCCTTTTTTCAAAATAAAAAAATAAAAAGAGCTAGTATGGCTCAGAAGTAGAATACCCCTGGGTTCAATCCCCAGGAACATCTCTTAAAAAAGCACTGTTATTTAAAGGTGTGTGTGTGTGTGTGTGTGTGTGTGTGTGTGTGTGTGTTGCTGGGGATTGAGCCCAGGGGCATTCTACCTCTAAGCTACACACCCAGTTTTATTTTATTTTATTTCATTTATTTTTTGCAGTACTAGGGATTGAACCCAGGGGTATTCTACCATCTGAGCTACTCCCTTAGCCCTATTTTTTATTCTTTATTTTGAAACAGTCTCACTAAATTGAGGAAGACCTCAGTAAGTAGCTGAGGCTGGCTGCAAACTATTGATCCTCCTGTCTGAGCCTCCCAAGTACTGGGATTACAAGCATGCGCCGCCATGGCCAGCCTGTTTTGTTTTTTATTTGGAGGCAGGGTCTTGCTAAGTTGCTGAGGCTGGCCCCAAGCCTGAAATCCTCTGTCTCCGCCTCTCAAGTACTGGGATGACAGGTGTGCACCACCATGCCCAGCTAATATCTTACATTTGAACATCTGCTACGGCATTGGTAACGTATCTCTACTTGTTTTCACCTAAGACCCGTGAGTAAAGTGAATGCTCCAGAAAAGTCCACACCTACACGGAGACCATGTTTATCTCTGCAATATTTGTGCAATTCTGCATAGATGTGTATTATATTTTGCTTCAATTTTAAAAACAAAGTTATTTACAAATGACTCTGGGGGGGAAACACTGGCTTCTCATGGAGCCTTGTGCAAGCCTTGGCACATTGCCCTGAATCTCTAGGAGGGCCCTCCCTGTTTGCAAGCTTGTCACTGAGGAAGCAGAATCCAGACTGGAGTGACAGCGCTGCTGGGAAATGAGTGAGCCATCACCGCCCGTTCAAGGACACCACAGAGCTGGGAGCACACCGCAGCAGGTGTGGACCTGTGCTGATTGCCAGTTTCCACACACTCATTTGGAAGCCAGCGGTTGGGGCAATTAGGGCTGATTCTGTGCTGTATTTGGAATACAAAGCTTATCCTCCACAAACTGCCAAGGCAGGGCACTAGTGCCTTCTTTCTAGGGCTGCCCTTACACACTCGATTACAAACCTTTAGCCCTGTTACCCCTTTATTGACAGCATACCCTTGGGAAGGAGAAAAACTAGAGACCACTAGGAGTACAGAATTTTAGGCTAGAACATGATTAGAAATTACAGTTACAGCCGGGCGTGGTGGCGCGTGCTTGTCATCCCAGCATTTGGGAGGCTGAGACTGGAGGATCGCGGTTCGTGGACAGCCTCAGCTACTTAGTGAGGCCCTCCGCAACTCAGTGTGAGACCCTATTTCAAAATAAATAATAAAATACTGGGCAGGGGGTGTAGCTCGGAGGTCAAATGCCTCTGGGTTCCACCCCCAGACCCACCCACCCCCCAAAAAAAGACAGACAGACAGACAGACAGACAGACAGAAAGAAAGAAAGAAAGAAAGAAAGAAAGAAAGAAAGAAAGAAAGAAAGAGAGAGAGAGAGAGAGATGACAGTTACAAGTCAGGCAAGATACTACTGGCTGTGGTAGTGTCCCAGTACTTGGGAGGCTAAGACAGGGACATTGTAGGTTCAACGCCAGCTTCTCCAACTAACGGAGACCCTCAGCAACTTAGTGAGATCTTGTTTTCAAATAGAAAATAGAATAGGATGCAGCTCACAGCAGAATGCCCCTAGGTTCCATCCCCTGTACCACAAAAAGAAAAAGAGAAGCAAAAAAATTGTAACTACAAAATCTATGAGTCCAAAGTCCATACACAAATTTCTAATAATATTAATAGGAAAGCATAGACTTTCAGGACTAGATCTATCTATAAAGTTCCTGCAGTTACTCATATTCTTATTAGAGCACGGAGCCACACAACCTTTAAGGTTCTATCTAAGCCAGGCCTGGTGGTACATGCTTATAATCTCTGCACTTGGGAGGCGGAGACAGGAGGATCGGGGACAGCCTCCCCAAATACTTAGACTCAGCAACCTTTCAAGACCCTGTTTCAAAACAAAAATAAAAAGGGCTAAGGGTGCAGCTCAGAGGCATGTGTGCACGCGCGCGCACACACACACACACACACCCACTCACACACACATACACACAATTTTGGTCTAGCCCTAGACAATCCCTAGACCATAGTACCCCAAATGGGCTTCATAAGCCATATTCTTTATTTAAAAGAGGTGGGGAGGTGGGTGAAGCTCAAGTCAAACACACTTGAGAACACATATTTGCCTTATTTTCTGCACCCAGAGCTTTGTGAAGACTCTGAGAAGTCCTGCAGCAAGTACATATGCCTAATTTTGCACTTGAGATGTGACACCAGAGAATCCACTAGAACTGGGGGAATGCTAAGTTCGCCTGATGCGCAAGGGGCTGTGGATGTCGAGGTTAGTGTGGAATTGCTAAGGCAGGAGGCTAAGGCACTGGCCTTGAGGCCACACGTGGTGCTTGCTCATGCATCCTTTGGCTCTCTGGAGTCTTGAATTGTACTTTTATATTACACTGAAGTCTTCAGGGCAAGCTGTTATCATAGGGCCTCTTCGGCTGGTAGGGATGAAAGTGACTCCACAGTCTCATGGAAAGAGAACTGTCCGGTACGGTGAGTACCAGTCACACCGTGTTTGGTAGGAACAGGGAGCGGGTTGAATTGGAAGTGGATTCTCCTCTGCACCCACCAACCTAATGAGAGCTTCCTTTTGCACCTCCACTGCCTTGCTCATTATCCTCCCTCTCTCCCAGGCCTTCCCTCCCCACTCTCACCGTTCCTTCCCGTCCTCTATCTTTACCAGTGCCCGGGATTTTTTGCATGTGATCAGAGTCGCTGGGGCTCTGCGGGCCCCTGGGTCTCAGCACTGTCACTGGGTCTCAGCCCTAACTCCCTCCTGACCTCACCACCACATGACAGAAGCAACCAGAAATAACACGCAAGCAAAACAGTGTAGCTGTGCTCCAACAAAGCACTGTTGGGAAACCAGGGAGCGGGCAGCTCCAGATCGGGTGCTGTGGTTCACCAGTCTTGACTTTGTGCTATCTCTGGCCATGTTAAGAAATTCAAGCATGCTTTCAAATTTTCTTTTAACTTCTTGAACGATGTTCCTCATTTCCTGTGGCTAATCCATTCCCCATCCTCTTTTTTATTTTTTTAAAGTCTATTCTCATTTCAAAGCTGATTCCAAATCCCACTTGCATCCTACTGAGCCTCCCCAAACTGCCCCCAGCCACCGGTTCTGATTTAGTCTTTCCTCTCACACTCAAGAGTCAATGCAAATCAACAAAATCCAGCACTCCCTGCTTGGGCTTCCCTTGGAATGTCTTCCAACTTAAAGTGCACGCATCCTCTGTCCCGAGAGCCCAAGCACTACCCAGCTCTCTCACATCACAGCAGATTCTCATGTCTGTGGCATTCTCGGGGATGTTCGAGTCTTTAAAGGAGCCAGCTCTTCTAGACATGAGAGCGGGGCACAAAAAGAAAACAGTACAGTTGCTTTCTGCGAGGAGTTTTTAATGCACATTTTCTTAGAAAGGATGATGCTGGGGCAGCGTGGGGGTGGCTCAGTGGCAGATGGAAAGAAATCCAGAAGGATATAAAGAGGACTTTTCTGCTCTCACGCCCCCAAAACACATGACCTACTTATGCGTCCACAGAGGAAGCTACAGGGCTTTCAAGAAATACCAATGAAATGTACTTTAACAGGGACTCAGTTGTAACTCAAAAAGGGAGGGGGGGGAGGCAATACCTTCAAAGGAAAAAGACAGGGCGCTCACCTTATGAGACCCTCAAAACCATCTCCCCAGATGGTAGTTTATCTGACTTGAAAGAGTCCTCTGGCTCCAAAGAGAGAAGGTATTACCAAGACCTCTTTAGCATGCAAGTTTAGAATAGACAGGAATACGCCCTGGCCCAGGCCGCTGTGAGGTACATCTTCACCATGAGAAGATGTTAATGAGATAGTTACCAAGGCTCGTCCTGGGGTAGGAAGATGGATGGGTCGGTGGATGGATGGATGATGGACGGATGAACAAACAGGCAAGTAGACTGCCAGGAATATGGTGCACCAAAGAGGAAAGGGGAGGCAGCAATCCAGGAACTAAGGAACTGTGGGCCAGTCTGAAACAGGCCAGTGTCACCAGGTGAGAGCCTCAGCTGTGCAGTTACCTGTTGCTGTATAATTCAGCAGACCCTGTGTGCTCTCAAGGGAGCTGGCTCCAGGCAGAGCATGGTGCACCTGCTACCCTGTCACCTGTACAAGTCATCTGACCCCTGGGTCTTCAGGGTCCTGTTACATGCAGGCATCAAGGGTGCTTGATGGATACCCCTGGCAGCCTCAGGGTCCTCCTCTGTGCAGAGGCTGGTGACAACCCGCTTCCAAGGGCACTGCAGAGATGACTCTGTACAGTACCTAGGACAGCTCCTGGTACTTGGCCAGTGAGACAGAAGCATTTGTGGTGATCAGTGATCCTTAAAGGCAGGTAGCCTTATAGTGGCCAAGAGCGGTTCTTGTTAGCTCTTTGGGAGCTGGCAAGATTGGCAGGGGCAGAAACTCCCCTGGGAACGCCCCAAGGACTGTGTGTAGGTATGCTTCCCTCATGCTGAACTCCATCATGATGTCTGATTATAATGCACTAGTTAAAAAAAGAATTTAAAAAATTGTAATACCTTACTGAACAGTCTCTTACTATACATGACTGCAATTTCTGTCCCAATTATTCAATTCTGCTCTTGTATGAAACACTAGACAATGAGCAAGCAAGTAAGACACAGTTACAATAAAAGGTTGTTTATGAATACCAAAATTTGAATTTCATATCATTTTCATCTATCATGAAATATTCTTTTAATTACTAAATCAATTTAAAAATGTAAAAACTAGCCAGGCGTGGTGGCACACACTTGTAATCCCGGCATTTGGGAGGCTGAGACAGGAGGATCGCTGTTGGTGGACAGCCTCAGCTACTTAATGTGGCCCTTTGAAACTCAGTGAGACCCTGTTTCAAAATAAAGAATAAAAAAATAGGACTTGGGGGGTATAGCTCGGAGGTCAAATGCCCCTGGGTTCCATCCCCAACACCACCAAAACAAAACAGGTAAGCACTGGATTGGGCTGGGACCATGGTGTGCTGACCACCGATGAAAAGTGGCAGCTCAATGTGACCTGGAGAGAGTTAAGCCCCCTACGCCTCACTTTTCTTACCTCTGAAATGGGATAATACTAACACCTACCCCCTGTGGTCAAAGACTAAATGGTCCAGTGAACTGAGTGTGGGTCACTGAGCCGCAACACCTCCTTCTGGACAAACGCCACTACACAGCGCCTGGCAGACAGACAGTGACCCCTGGGATGGTCACAGTCTACAGGAGACAGAGGTGCCGGGATCACTTGGGCACAGGCCGCCTGTTGTTCTTCTCTGGGGAAACCTGGAATTCCTAACACAGCAAGCCATGTACGCCACACAGAACACCAAACAGCCCCAGGAGCCAGACCACATTTCCCCAACTTCTCCAGGTCTATTTTGGGTTGTTCCTTTGAGTAGGAGTAGGCTTTTAGTTTTTATTGTTATTGTTTTATCCTGTTTTCTCTTTTATCCCCCTCTTGAAAATATAGAAAGCTAAATCTAGCCTAGGATTGAGGACTGAAACCAGATTAAACCACCCAGTCCTGTCTCCCCTGTGTCTTGAGCTACCCAATGTCTCCTTCTTTAACATTCCAGACAAGCTTCAGTGTCAGAAATCTCATGACTCCTAATGTGGGCATGGCGGTACACACCTAGGATCCTAGTACTTGGGAGGCTGAGACAGGAGGATCTCTGGTTCAAGGCCAAGCTCAGCAACTTAGCAAGACCCTGTTTCCAAAAAAAAAAATAGGGCTGGGGGGTATAGCTCAGAGGTAAAGTGCCCCAGGGTTTAATCCCCAGTACCACACAGGGCACAACCTGTGTCCAGCAGCACGAAGGTGAGGAGGAGATGTCCACCCACCCAGAGCCAACGGTGCAGGGAGTCTGGTACCATACACACTTCCCCAGGAGATCTCATGACCTCACACTCTATCAGCCACTAAAGGGTCTCTCAGCGCTGTGAGCGGCTGCCAGCACTGCCCATATGCCGTGGGGACCCTGGTGGGGATGGACAGGTGTCTAATTAAAAATCACATGGCCCTTATTTACCCGGTTGCATCTGAGCACCCCTTAGATGAAGGCAGATAAACAAATACCAGACAAAGCAGTCTGCAGCTCTCGAAGGCTGAGCTTTGTTTAAAGGTATCCTGCGCCTCCATAATTTATGAAGCACAGGCTCCTTTTGGGCCTGCTTGGAACCCTGGGATACTGCGACAGAGAAAAGGCGATCGCTTACTCCCTGACTGAAAAGATTTCTTTCTGTGGAAGCAGGGGAGATCATTCTGCTTTATAAGCTACAAGAAATGCTGAGAAGTTGTGTTTTTGCTCCATATGTTTCTGGATCATGTCTTACTATTTAGCAGTAAAAGGGAAATTATTCTGTGTGGTACTGAGGAGTGAAGCCAAGAGCATTCTACTGCCAAGCTGCACCCTCTGCCCTATTTTATTTTTTATTTTGAAACAGGGTCTGGCTAAATTGCTGAGGCTGGCCCTGAACCTTGGATCTTCCTGTTTCAGCCTCCCAAGTATATGCATTACAAGCATGGGGAGTATACCATGCCCAGCAAAGGGGAAACATTTTAAGAAGACTTGGTTTGTCTAAAACAGCAAAATATGGGGAGTCACTTAAACTCTGCTAAAAGGGAAAAGATTCAAAGAAGTACAACGCCATGAAATGCTGAGCTGATGTTAAGAAAAATGAGGAAAATATCTATAAATGCTGAAAACAAAATCTCTAAAACATAAGGTTAGCCAGGCGTGGTGGCGCACGCTTGTAATCCCAGCATTTGAGAGGCTGAGACAGGAAGCTCGCGGTTCATGAACAGCCTCAGCTACTTAGTGAGGCCCTCCGCAACTTAGTGAGACCCTGTTTCAGAATAAAGAATAAAAAATAGGGCAGGGGGTGTAGCTCAGAGGTTAGAATGCCCCTGGGTTCCATCCCTAGACCTGCAAAAAAGAATAAATAAATAAAATAAAATAAAACATAAGATTAAATAAAATAAAACAAAAATATATATTGAAATTAAAGATGAACTGTAATCCCAGTATGTGAAGGGTTGAGACAGGAGGATTACAAGTTTGGGGCTAGCCTTAGCAATCGAGTGAGACTTTCAGCAACCTAGTTGCTGCTTTCAAATAAAAATAGGTAGGAATATAACTCAGTGGTAGAACAACCCTGGCTGGGTTCAGTTCTCAATACCATACACACACACACACCAAAAAAAAAAAAAAATTAAAAAGGGCTGGTGGTATAGTTCAATGGTAGAATCCCCCTGGGTTCAATCCACAGTACCAAAAACAGAAAAGTAGGGGGTGGAGAGGAGAAAGAGAGGGATGGAAGAGGAAAGAAGGAAGTCAAAGAAAGAGAAAGGGTGGGAGGGAGGAAACTCCTTTTTTGCCACATGGTACTGCTACACACTTCAGGAACCAAAGACTGCACCCTCTGACAAGACCTGCAGTCACACAAGACCCAGAAGAGTGGCCGCAGACCACCTTCTTATGCGGTGGTGCTAGGTTCTGCATTTGAACACACTTTAAACATAGTTTAAATGCTGGCCTCCCTACTCTGATCCCAAGCTATCTAGGCTCTTTCACCAAACACATTTTAATTCTTTGCTTCAAAAGAAAATGCAAGAATATATCCCATCGTTCCAGATATTAGGAAAATAAACAAGTAATTTCTAAGCATAAAATATAAGATATTGAACTTGGTTCCCTGGAGCCGCGGTCTACTGCACGCGAGTAATTTTAGGAGGATGGAATTGATTTCTGACCTTATGCCTTCGTGTATTTGTAAGCATTTGTATTTGATGAAAACCAGTCAAGATAAAGGACAGTTTTATCTTTAAGAGGCTGCAGTGTGGACAAGGATAATAGGAATGCACCTTGCATATTACCTGGCAAGCAGGCAAAGGGTTGTGTCTAGGACAGTAAGCAAAACTAGAAACAAAACGAAACCAAAAGAAGTGAAGCCAACCAAACCTCTGCTGTCTCTTCTCCCCTGTCTTATTTTAACCTTGGCTGCGTGGACTTGAGGTGGACAGCTGTGTTCAATAAACACAGCACCTCGCCTTTCCTCCTTCGCCCTCACACTCTAAGGCCAATCTCAACATCATCTACTTCAGGGAAATCTTCTTGGGTTTCATGGTCCACGGAGAATAAGACTTGAAGGCTCCCAGATCCCAGCGAAGGAAAAAACCAGACAGCCAGACCTCCACATCAAACTCTCAGGTAGCCCTTATTAAGTGACGTTCAAGCAACAGAAAAACCAGGCTGATCATTCTGCACAGCAAGTGTGGCTACAAAGCCCACTTTTCCAAGACTTGCCCACAGGAGACAACAGTCTTGAATTATGGCCAAGGACCAAGGATATGCACCCTAAAAATTAAGCAGACATGGCCTTAATCTCAGATCTTGGGAGGCTGAGACAGGAGGACTGCAGGCTCGAAGCCAGCCTCAGTAATTCAGTGAGACTCATATTAATTTAGCAAGACTCTGTTTCCAAATAAAAACTAAAATTGGACTGGGGTCAAGTTCGGAGGTAGAATGCCCCAGGGTCCAATTCCCAACACACACACACACACACACACACACACACACACACACACACACAAATAATAATAATAAGCAGACTTGCTGAGTATGTTACAAAGATTCAGTCTCCTTATACACACACACATACACACAGACTTCTTTGCAATCTGAACAGGTTCACACTAGATCCAGACTCTTCCAGCTCTACAAGCTCTACAACCTTTTAGAAATTTAGATATCAAACATATTTTGCCTAAAGAAGAGAGGTGGGGGATTCAGGCAGGAGGGGAAGGAGATGAAGAGACATCACAAGCTATTATATGACTTGAAGACCTTTGATTAGGCCTTAACAAGGTCTGGCTCCCATTTCAAAGGTCCATCTCAGGGTTTCATAATTAGGGAGAGATGAATCTGATAAACACAGACTCAAGTCAGACGTAAACACAAATTGGGAATTTCATGCTCCATCTGCCCCACTGTAAATAAATCCCAGAACGGGCCGAGAAGGGGCTTTACCAACAGAGCAAAGGCAGAGGAGGTAGGAACCCGGATCAGTTCTTCCAAAGCAAAACAAGTGTGGACTGCTAGTACTGCTGGGCCTGATAAGACAGCAGCTAAGATAAGAGAGTCGAGTTTATTAAAGAAGCAGCAGTTGTGTCATTTAGTTGAAACAACCTAGAGGTTACCGAAGTGGCCGTGCCTCAGATCTGGGGACATCCTGACGCACAGGTGCCTGGCCCAAACAGGAAGCGCTCTTCTCTGGCAGTTCTGTGTACTGTCTGGATAGACTGCTCTTCCTGGCACTTTCCAATCCTGTTTCCTGCAATGACAGATGATCGTCAATGTCCGACGGCGACACCTGGGATTTTTTTTTTTTTTTTACTTCACAGTGGTGTGAAGTGATACATATTCCATAGAAATTGTACTTGGAACTTTGGGTCTGGATTATTTCCCCAGGCCAGCAGTAGGTGAGTTCCATGCTAGGAAGCTGCAAGGAACCTCAGCTCCCACACAGCCCCAAGACCATACTAGGAACAATATGGCGTCAAGTACACTGTGTTGCTAAGATAGGATGTTTGATGTATTTAGTGCTTGCTTGATTTATTTATTTATTTATTTATTTTTGGTACTAGGTATTGAACCCAGAGGTATCTGAGGGGCACCTTTCCCATCAAGTCAGGAGTCCATCTGCAGCAGATACCAATGAAGAGAGAAGTGGCTGATGGAAAAGGAAAACATCAGAAGAGACGGAGGGAAGACCTCGAGTGAGCCCTGGGATCCACCATGCCTGAATTCAGACTCACTCTCACTCTGGCCTCCTGGATGACATACACTATTAATTCTACTTTGGTTTGAGCTGCCTTATGTTGGATTTCTATCTTGTACACATCAAAGAACTCTCTGGAATCCCATGAATGGATGTTTTTGTATGTCTCCCTCACCAATTCAAAACATATTCAGCCAGTTTCACCATACTTACATCTGAAAATAGGCAACGGAACTTTAAGTTGGGAAAAAATATCAACTTTTTACAACAAGCACCTATTACTTTTGTGATTTTTCTCAGTGAAAACAGTCTTTCATAAACAGCGTCTGTGCTCACTCTTAAGGCAGGAACCATTAAATACCTTCCCTGTAGGCAGCAATATCTGAAACAGGTGAAATTGTGTATATTGTGCAAAACAGCACCTCTAGAAGGTTTGCCTGATTCAGTTCATTGTACAGCAAGCTGCTGGAAGCCAGGATCTTCCAGAAACATAATTTAACCCTCCTTCATCTTTCTGTTTCTGCTAACATGCTCTTCCTCCATGTAAATATTATCCCAGAAACCAGAAAGGCAAGATTTTCTTACAAATTCCAGCTTGCTGCTCTGTCATTTGAATAACCCCCAGATTAGGCTCCATTTTCTCACTTTATGCCAACCAGGAACAAGCAAGTTACCTCCAAGGAATACATGGCCAGAATCTGTCAGATTAAAATATGAGACAAATTAACCCTCATTAAGGGGATGCACCTGCAACACGGCCGACCAACTGTGCAAAAGCAACCGGCCGCTCGCGCCCATATTGTCTTCACCCCTCATTAAGCAACACCCTGGATTCTGCTGAGCAGCCACCGCCAGGCGAGGCTTTGCACGCGGCAGCTTAGGCTGGACTCACAGAGAAGGTTCTGCGATCCTGGAGAGACCGCTCCACCTCCTCTAAATATATCTCATAAGGGAAACAAGGAGGAATCCGATTTTAGAAACCTTTCTTCATTCTCTTGAAAAGGTGGCCTTTTAAAAGGCTGCCCGTCATGGTCTGATTTATCCTATGATTTTAAAAGCAAAAGACTTTTAAGGTAGATCAGTTTCCTTTCTGATGTGTTATGGTCCTCAGTGCCTTGGGTGGCCACAGAAATGGGTTTTGCAAAGTTAAAGGAAGGTTGCGTTTTCTATCTTCAAGTGGTATTGTTTTTCTTCCTTCCCACTGCAGAGACTTAGTTTCCAGGTAGAAGGTTCCTAGTGGATCTTCTGAGATAACAGTGCCAGTGTGAAAGCCACTGCTGATTCCACTCATTGAAGCTCCATGGCTCCTCCTAACATAAAGGGACAGAGCTCAGAGGAGTCAACAGCCCCGCCAAGTTCACACAGCCAGGACGACTTGGAGCTAGCCTCTGAAATCCAGTGCGTTTGATTTCAGATCCGCATTTGTGATTGCAAATGTGTAGTGAGGGACATGCACACTACAGTCCAGGGGCCCAGCCCAGCTCACCTCCTATTTCTATAAACAAAGTTTTTTTTAGGACACTGCCACATACACCATTCGTACTGATATGGTCTAGGGCTGCTTCTAAGCTATAACAGCTGATCTGAGTACTTGTGACAAGGACCTTGTAGCCTGCTAAACTGAAAATATATATATTTTGGGAGCATTCCCTGGAAAGGTTGCCGACCCTTCGACAGTATCATGCCCTGGTCCAGGGGAAAGGTAATGCTCAACTGACATCTTGGGAGACCACAGATATCTCTAGTAGTGTTTACTGCCAAATAGAATCCATACTTGTGACAGACACCATACCCATGTGGCAGTTTCTGTGCCATAAAAGCCCAGCCTTCCATGAACATCCAACATTATATGTGTATCTTGGCCCTGGCATAAAAGAAGGCTCCTGCTTACTGAGACCAAGAGTGAGCAAGAGCTCAAAGGCAAACAGGTCCAGAGGTCCTTGGGACCACGTACAGCCCCTTCCCACTTCTCTGCCACCCCTCCCTGCCCTCTGCAACATAAGTCCCTGGCAGGTGGGCTGAGCAAAGCCCACCCCAGATGTGGGATGGGCTCTCAGGCATTCCAACAGCATCTTCCGGGTAGGGAAGCCCTAATGGATGGAGAAGCTGAGCTACATAAAGGGCAAGAGGCAGCTCTGTTGGATATGCCCCCCAAATCTCATTAGAGGACATAGCATTGGAAATACATATTGGTACATTACAGCAGGCCAACAAAGAGAACCACCACCTCACAGCCTCACTGAGGAAAATGTCATCAAAATGTGGTTCCTGCTTCCTGTCATTTTTAAGTGAATTACAAAAGTCATATCTCTGGGCATGGTGGTGCACACTTGTAATCCCAGCATTTAGGAGGCTGAGACAGGAGGATCTGGGTTCGCTGACAGCCGCTCAGCTACTTAGGGAGGCCCTTTGCAACTAAGTGAGATTGTGTTTCAAAAGATAAACAAAAAATAAAAACAGGGTTGGGGGTGTGGCTCATAGGTAGAATGCCCCTAGGTTGAATCCCCAGTGCCACACACACACAAAAAACATTTTAAGTCATATATCAGCTGAGCGTGGCAATGCACTCTTGCAATCCCAGTACTTGGGAAGCTGAGACAGGAAAATTGCAGACTCATGGCCAGCCTCAGCAACCTCATGAGGCCCTTTGCAACTTAGTGAGACCCTATTTCAACATAAAATACAAATATAGAGCTGGAGGTGTAGCTCAGAGGTGGAATGCTCCTGAGTTCAATCCCCGGTATCACACACATACACACAAAAGCTATATATCTTAGCTGAGTGTGGTGATGCATACTGTAATCCCAGCACTCGGGAAACTAAGACAAGAGGATTACAGTTTTGAGGACAGCCTCGGCAATGTAGCAAGATTGGTAGCAGGAACCTACCAAGACCCTGTTTTAAAACAAAAAATAGCCGGGCATGGTGGCGCACACTTGTAATCCCCGCACTTGGGAGGTGGAGACAGGAGGATCGCACAGGTTTGAAGCCAGCCTCTCTGGCTTAAGAGACCCTGTTTCCAAATAAAATATAAAATAGGTATGGGAGTGTAGCCCAGAGGTAGAAGGGTTCCATTCCCAGTACCACCAAAAATAAAGAAAAAATAAAGAAGAGCTTGAGTGTGTATTTCAAAGGTAGAATGCCCCTGGGTTAAATTCCCAAGACCTCAAAAATAAAAATAAAAAATATAAAAGAGTCAATGTATTTTTTTTCTCTTAAGCCAAGAAATCAGATTCTAGAAATTCTGATTTCATTTCCTATAATAGTTATTCCCACATTTTTCACTGAACACCAAACTATATGCCTGTCGTGGGCTCAGGGAATGAATGAGATACAAGGGTCTCTGAATATATAATTTCCATTCCAGTGAAAAATAGAAATTATCAATAAGAATATTTCAGGTAAAGGCAGGTGGCTAAGAAGGACACAAATAAGCTGGGTAACATGGAATAATGGTGGTAGAGTGGATGATTTTAGACAGGAAATAAAGGAATGAATACTAACCATATGCCAGGAATAATGAAAGTACTTAGGGACACTGTGCCAGCTAGAGAGAGGGACCAGAGTCACACATCAGGCTTCTTCACAGAAAGAAGTCTCAAGCTGGGCACAGTGGCACATGCCTTGGGAAGCTGAGATGGGAGGATCGCAGTAGCTAGCCAAGCCTTAATAACCTAGTGATGCCTTCAGCAACTTAGAAGCCCCTGTTTCAAAATTAAAAATCAAAAATGGGTTGTAGTTATAGCTCAGAGGTAGAATGCCCCTGGGTTCAATCCCCAGTACCAATAAAAAAAAGATCTCAGGCAACATAACTTGACTAGCCCTGCCATGTAGGCTCATGCCCACAGTTTAGGACAAGAGCTGGTTTATTTCAGAAAAGAAACAGGAGCCTTCTCAAAGTATATCTGTATTTCAAGAATGAGAATGGAGACTTGATTCAGAGGTGTCTGATTACTGAAGTTTTCCCTGAACAGCTAGAATAACTAACATCCTGGTGCTAAATGAGGGTGTGTGTGTGTGTGTGTGTGTGTGTGTGTGTGTGTGTGTGTGTTTTCCTGGAGATTGAACCCAGGGGCATTCTATCTCCAAGCTACACTCCCAGCCCAATTTTTTATTCTTTATTTTGAAACAGGGTCTCACTGAGTTGCAGAGGGCCTCACTAAGTAGCTGAGGCTGTCCGAGAACCATGATCCTCCGGTCTCAGCCTCCCAATTGTTGGGATTCCAAGTGTGCACCACGATGCCCGGCCTGAATGAGCATTTTTATCCTCAGTCCCTTTCTTTTCTTCCTGCACTTTTCGTCACAGCTGTGCACATGGTTATCTGTGGTCTGTAACTGCTTCTGGCCTCTCAAAGTCAGAACCAAATAAAAGCAGCCGAATGCATTTCCAGTCATTTGCTGGGCTTCCGTTTTCCAATTCTCCTCCCGCCCGCCTGCTCCCCAGTGACAAACCCAATATCCCTTCACTCTCTCAACCACACACTTTATTATTATCCTAAGGTCAATACCTTTATAAACGTGCCTTTGACTGGCTTTTCTTAGATAACTTCAGGGCACTTCTTTGCAAGCAATAAAAATAACCTGGCCCGGGATGTTATCAAGACAAAAGTAATTACAAAATCCAGGACCAAACTACCTGGGAAGTCCACATCCCTTATGACTGCTAATTCTCAGAACAAGGAGGGCCTGGCTTTAGGTAACCATCAATCTCAGCCCTGCTTTGTTTCAAAGAGGCCTCGCCTTCAAAATCGAGGACACAAGAAAGTGTATTTTATTTTGATAGCAATTCTTCATCAGGTTAATATTTTCCCAAGGGCTTCTTGTGGGAACTTTGCTACAGGCAAGCAAATACTGGACTGCCCTTGCAAAGTGACCTTCACAGTCCCATTTCCCACATAGTGTCCTTTGTCTCCCAACCAGATCTCAAGCTAGCTGCCTGCTAAAAGTCTGTTCCAGTAGTGCCAAGTTCAAGGTCCACAGTGTCAAACATAATGAAAGCAGAGAAAGATTCAAGGGAAATGAGCCCAGCCCGACTTCAGGCATCTCCTGTGTCTTGATTTCCCTGCACCATAGAGATGGATGTCAAGGCCACCCGAGCTGAGCACAGACAGGACCTGTGGGCTCTGTGACACTGTCAGGGCTGGGATGCCAGTCTTCCAGAAGACAACCTCAGAATGAGCCAGCATAGGTGGAAACAGTGCTCCAGATGCGTACAGCTTGCCAACAATCTGTTAAGAGCTCACCTTTGGGTGAGTTACCACTAAGACATTCTCCAGCCATGCTACCAGGCCAAGTTGAAGAAACGGAGCACAGGTCTTTGGCCTAAAATCATGGCTATGTAAGAGTGGTTGGAGCTGAGGAGCTAAGACAGCTAAAGCACCCAGCAAGATTTCCATGGCGACAGACCTGTTGTTAGGTGGGACCCTTGAGGCTTCCACCTGCTCACCTGTGAAACAAGGGCTGTACCTGAGTATCTTCAAGACCCATATGCACCCACAGTGTATTCATCCAATTACTGGAAAAAGAAATCCCAGAAGCCCAGTTCATAATGACTTAAACTTGTGGGTTCCAAACCAAGGTCAGGACTCTACTAGCAATGACAGAGGAGACCCAGGAAACACCTAGAACATTGTTTCTTTCTTAAGCTAACATCTATTTAGTTTTTGTGTTACTAGGGATTGAACCCAGAGGCATTCTACCTCTGAGCTGCATCCCCAGCCCTATTTTATTTTTAATTTTGAAACAAGGTCTCACCAGGTGGCCGAGACTGGCCTCAAACCTATGATCCTCCTGTCTCAGCCTCTCAAGTACTGCGATTACAGGGGTGTACCACTACACTCAGCTTACATCTATTTATGCCAGAATCCAAGTATTTAACATACTTCAGCTCATCCTACCCCCACTACACACACACACACACACACACACACACACACACACACACACAGTACCAGGATCAGCCCATTTTGCAGCCGCAAAGAAAATAGATGCTTTTTCAGACATTCTCAATGAACTAATATGCAGCCTTTAAAAAGAAGAAAATGTTGCCATTTTCAAAAGCATGAATAAACTTGGAGAACATTATGCTACATGAAAGAAGTCAGGCACAGGAAGATCAGTATTCTACACCCTTAATAGGTGGCCTAAGAAAGCTGAGCCATAGAGGTAGAGAGTTGGGTGGAGGTTACCAGAGATTGGGATGGAAGACAGGGAGATGTGGGTCAAAGGGCACACACACAGTTTCAGCTAGACAGCAGGGGTAGGTCTTAGTGATTATTGTACAACACAGTGACTTTAGCTCTAAAAGCAATAAATTGCACATTTCAAAATTGGTAGGAGACATTTTACATTTTAAAATTGTTTTATTTAATCATTCTACAATAAATACATGCATCAAAACATCACATACCCTATAAATATATACAATTATAATTCATCATTTTATTTATTCATTTTACCTATTTTGTGGAACTGGGGGCTGAATCCAGGGGCATTCTACCTCTGAGATATACCCTTTAGCCATTTTTTGGGCGTGTGTGTATGTTTTGAGAGAGAGTCTTGCTAGGGTTGCTGAGTGTCTTGCTAAGTTGTTGAGTCTGGCCTCAAAACAAAGATCTTCTGTCTCCGCCTCCCAAGTACTGGGATTGCAGGCATGTGCCACCATGTCTGGTTCGTACATGGTCCTCTTACGGACACTGTTAAAATACAGTCTGCTCCGTTCAGCCTCAGAAGGGGCCTAGGCCTGCATCTCTTAAAAACATTTTGAGGAGAGATGAGAGCTGCTGGTCTGTGGGCAACACTTCAGATGGCAAGAACTTGGAAAACACAGAATAAAAGAATCTCTGCAGTTCCGGTGCGAGCAGAGGTCCTAGAATCGCTTCCCCAAACACCCTGACCTAGAAGCCCAAGACCCAGCCCTGGCTTCCCAATGGATTTGGACAGAAACCACACACAATAACCCACAAAGGAGCTGTACCTCACGAACTTATTGTCTTCCCAGCTATTCTAACTGTGGCTGTAATTAACGTCAGTGCACACAGCTCACTTTGGCATACTGGGCACACTTGGATTTTCAGCACATTCCACTACTCTGGCATCCTTGAAATCCATTTTTCAAAAGAAAAGATGTCACAGGCTATAAATCACAAGAGCCTTTATTGGGCAAAGCTGTGGACGGGCATGGGCCAGACTTTGTCACAAATGCCAGCACAGACATGTCCTAAGCACATATTGTGCTAAGACTTCAGTGCTATCATCTGCAGCACAGGAGACCCTTAAAACCAATGTGGGAGCTGAGCACAATGGCATAGTCCCATCATCCCAGGATTTAGGAGGCTGAGCTAGAAGAATCACAGGTTGAAGGCCAGCCTCAGCAATTTAGCGAGACTCTGAGCAGCTTAGCAAGACCTTGTTTCAAAAACAAAAAAATAAAATGGGCCAGGGGTGTAGCTCAGAGGTAGAACACCTCTGCATTCAATTCCCAGAACTATTAAAACAAACAAACAAACAAACAACATGAAATCACATCGGAGCTGGCATGGACTCTACATCCGCCTACTTCAAATCCTGGCACTGCCAAGTGAGGAAGCTGAACACAGAGGTAAGGGACTTTCCTAGAACCCACAGCACGCTATAGACAGGAAGCAGAATTAGTGTTCCTGAATTCTGAACTTGAAGCCTTCTATTTTCAGTCCTGATTCTCTATGGCTGTTCCTAGTCCATTAACTGCTGGCTAACTTGCCTAAAATAAGAACAGAAATTGAGAGCAAGGGTTTCAAAATGTTTACAGCTATTTGATACTGCTGAGCTGCTCCTGCACGGGCTCTCACTAAGCCAGGTATGGTCTGTGTGGGGAGCTGCTACCTCCCTGGTGAGTCAAGGGGGTCCTGGGCTGCATCTGCAATCATACCCAGTAGGATCTAGGATGGGTTGGAAGGAAGACCAAGTCCTCCACCACGGTTACCAGTTTGAGAAGCATCAACCTATGCTTGTATGAAACACCTCTAGATTTCAAGACTGTCACACACGTCACTTGGACAGCAGCCAAGTGTGGGAGGAGGTACAGCTGACCAAACACGAAGGGCCAGCAGAATCCCACTTCAGATCCTAGATCCCAGCTACAACAAGCAGCAAGGCACAGGTAGCAGCGCCTACATGTCTACTGAGGAGCAAAATCAGACCTGATTCACTAAGACCCAGTCTTCTATTGTCTCTATGGACACCTGATTTTCCCTGTCTCCATACAGAGCCTAGGGCAGGTTATCCAGGTTAAATGCAAACAAAAACAAAAAGTGACAATAGCTTGAAAATAACTAATATGAAAATAGCAACATTAAAATGCTCCCTTTGCCCTGTCCTCGCCCCCAGGGATGCCACTGAGTGACCTAAAATCTGGAGGGAGAGAGCTACAGTCAGAACAGCTCCCGTAAGCCCCTGATAGGCTGACAAAGATCTTGTTTATTTCACCCGCACACTTGGAGGTTTTCTTACTCCTCCTCCCTTCTCCTCCAAATCTTATGCCATCATCTGCAAATATCATGAGATTCACACTAGGATTTCACCCAACTAGTCCAATTCACAGGAGACTTGAAAATCTGGATCTAGGGTGAAAAATGCCTGGTTGGAAAGGCATCCCATGAATCACTGTCCTCCACACAAAATCAATACGGGTGGTGGTAACACCACAAAGAGCCGCTTCCTCTTCTGAGCAGTTACTCTTTCAGCTAATATAACATGTGAGTGACAACTTAGTAAAATTGACAGACTCGATGAACCCCAGCCATCCTTCAAGGGCATGACTATAACTCACCATATTACTGCCCAGTCTTCGATCCTGTCCCTTTGTGTTATCAGTCTTCCTGTATCCACGCCCTTCAGCTAGCTGTCCCCTGCCCTGCACTGGACAATTCTCTTACTGTTTCCGAATTCCTTTTTTTTTATTTTAATGCTCATGAACAGGTTAGACCGGTGGAAGCAACTATTGCCTCCAGTTCTAACTCAACAATAGAAAACTCTTCCACATCACCCTCCCTGCAGACTCTCTCCCCTCTATCAAACAGTCCTAGCTATAAGCAATGCGTGTGTTTCCCCAAAGCAGGGTCGTAAACAAATCCCAACCAGGGCCAGGCAGATAACTTAAGGGACCGAAGGGTCCCAGCTGAGGAAGCCTGCGCCAAGAATCCCTGCTTGAAGCACTTCATTATAATTCTCCACAAAATGAACCAAAATTCTTAGAAGCTGCTCTTCAGCAGAAGCCTCCAGCCTGTTCTCTGCTGGTTCCCCTTCTCATTATCACAGAAAACAACTCAATTAAGACTCTTCCAGGGCTACCAAAGAGCCTGTAAACAGGACTCACTGCCTAGCCTCAAACCCTCAGGAACTGGTGACTTTGCCAGACCCTACAATTAGGGGAATGAAGATGTGAATAGCAGCCAGTACCCTTTCCTGCATTACTGATTTCCACTAAGCGGGTGGCACTCTATTTTCTCAAATCGAGTGGAGATACTAGTTCCCTTAGCACACAATCGATGCTTCTTCTGCATTGTTTACAGGGCAGTTGGGAATCTGCTACCAGGAGCGGGCACACGGAACCAAAGCACCTCGGTCTTTCAACAGCCAAGTTAACCTTTCTGGCTCAATCTTCTAACTCCAGCTGGAGAAATTCCAAAATAAAATCCCTTCCATCTCTAGAGCGCGTCTCTTCGTATGCTCTCAAATGCGCTCTCTGTGGAGGACAGCGAGCATCGCTCGCATACTGTTTTTCTACCCTGAGGGGAAGAGCAGCGCAGGAGGACGGCGTAGTGGTGATTTTTCTCTCTTCATTTGTTTCATATTGACCCTCTCCAGAAATGGCAAGAATTCCTCGAATTATTAAAAACCTGGGTATCAGAGTCATGTGGAGAAGCCAATCAACCCCAGATGGAGACAGGAGCCTGACAAGAGGCAGATCCTGGGGCGACTAAGAAATGTCTGGGAACTGAAAAGCCTCTCGAGTGGCTGATCGCTCTCTCGCCCCTTGCATCCTCACACATCTGAGGCAGAAGAAGAGAGGACAGGTAGCAAGGAGAAGAAAATGTAGTTTTATATCTGAAAAAGTCCAGGAACACCCTCACCTTCACTCCACACACCTTTTCTGCCTCCAGGCCTAAATTCTCAAAAAAAAAAAAAAAAAAAAACACCTTGAATCTTAGAGTACTAAGTTCAGATTAATGATTACGACTTACATACACTGATAGCATACACAACTTTTTCCCTTTAGAATAAATAAAGTCTAGGGAAAATATTATTGGAGACTTATGATATGAGTAGATCCAATATTACCTATTAACTAGAAGATATCAACCAGAGATCCTAAAAGAATCAGAACACCATGACCCCCTCTGTGGTCCATGATTAAGAAAATTGAGCCCACCCAGCAGATGCCACTCAATGCACTTCTCATGTTCACTATTTACAAAGTTTAAAAGAAGAGCCAGGCATGAGAGAACTTGCCTAGAATCCAAGTACTTGGGAGCCTGAGACAGAGAATCACAAATTCAAAGATAGCCTCAGTAACTTAGCAAGACCCTGTTTCGAAATAAAAAATAAAATAGGGCTGGGTGTAGCTTGGGAGGTATAAAACTCCTGGATTCAATCCCTGGTCAGTCAGACATGGTGGTGCACACCTATAATCCCAGTACTTGGAAGGCTGATATAGGAGGATCTCAGATTTGAGGTCAGCCTCGGCAACTTAGTGAGGTTTCTCCGAAACTTATTAAGACCTTGTTTCAAATAAAAAATAAAATAGTTCAACTCCAGCAGCACCACTACCAACAAGAACAAAAGAGCCCACGACCCAAAAAGTGCATCCTCACTCTTCAGCACCTGCACTCCTCCTTTCCCCTTTGAGTTTATGTTCTATTTTATTGCTTGTTTTCTGAGTTAATTTCCTTGATTTCCTAAATAAATCTTTGCGTCTCTCTTAATGCAATCTGAAATTCCTATCTGTAGTATAAATCAAGAACCTTTCAGTTGAGATCCCCTTCTCCCTTCTGGTGTCCTCCTGGGCCACCTATCCAGTAACGCACTGACTCACTCTAATTCCCCAGAATTAGATGATCCTCATGAAAATGGGCTCATTTGGTCCACCACTTCAAAAAGCATTCATATGGCACTGAGCGATGAACTCTGTCATGAATAAAATGATCCATCCTGTGCTACCCAATATGGCACCCACCAGCCACATGACACCATTAGTACATCACTAATCATTTGCAATGTGCTAGAGAAAATAAGAACTTTAAATTTTAAGCTGAACTTTAAATTTTATATTCATCTTAAATTCAAATTTTATTTTAATTTAAATGGTTCTGCACAGAAAGGAAATGTGGCATGTACACTCACACACACACACAGATAGGGGACTTTACTCAGCCATCAAGAAGAATGGAATTATGTCATTAGTAGGAAAATGAATAGAAATGGAGAACATTGGCCGGGCGTGGTGGCACACGCTTGTAATCCCCGCGCTTGGGAGACTGAGACAGGAGGATCGCACAGGTTCGAAGCCAGCCTCGGCTACTTAGTGAAACCCTGTTTCCAAATAAAATATAAAATAGGTCTGGGAGCATAGCCCAGAGGTAGAAGGCCTCTGGGTTCCACTCCTAGTATCACACACACACACACACACACACACACACACACACACACAAAGGAGAACATTGTGCTAAGTGAGATAAGCCCAACTCAGACAATCAAGGGTTGAAGCTGGGAATTTTAAGCCAAAAAGGTATCAGAAAAGACAAAAAAGAGTTACTTCTTACTGGTAAGAGAACAACCAAACAAGATTTAATGATAGCAAACATTTATGCCCCAAATATCAGGACACCTGCTTACATAAAACAAATACTACTTGACATTAAGACTCAGATAAACCCTAATATAATAATACTGGAAGATTTAATACACTGTTATCAACATTAGACAAATAAATCTACCAGATCAGTAAAGACTCTTCAGTCCTAAGTAATACTATAAACCAAATGGACCTAACAGGCATTTACAGCCGAGTTCACATTCTTTGCAGCTGCTCACAGAACTTTCTCCAAAATAGATCATATTCTAGGTCTTACTAAACTCAAAATTGGATATAATACCTTGCATTTTCTAAGATCATAATGGGCTGAAGTTAGAAATTAACACCAAGAAGACACAGAACTGCATCAGTAATACAGGGAGATTAAACAAGACCATGTGTGCTACTCGGGATTGAATCCAGGAACATTTCACCACTGAGCTATACTCTCAAACCTATTTTTATTCTTTTCTTTGAAACAGGGCCTAAGTTACCTGCTCATTAAGTTGCAGAGAGTGGCTTCAAACCTGCAATTCTCCTGTCTCAGCTTCCCAAGCCCGGAGAATATAGGAGTATACCCCATGCCTGGCTTGAAGGATGCCATTGACTAGGTAATAGAAGAAATAGGGAAAGAAATTTTAAAATCTCTAGAATTAAATAAAAATTGAAATACAATTTATCAAAATCTTTGGAACACCTTGAAGACAGGAAAATTTATAACACTGAGTGCCTACATTTGCCAAATTTTTTTGCGCAAGAAACTTTATACCACTAAACAAAGGGAAACACACAGTTCTGAAGTCTTGGTAATGTATTTTCTACTGCATAATTTATAAAGTTTGAATAGTATATGTTTATATGCCCAGCAGCCTCTCACTGACCTTCTGAGCAGGGCAGTTACCTTTTGGACAATGCCACCAATTATCCTGAAATTCAAGGATCATTATTTGAGCTGTTTATTTTGTTTTTTTCTGCCTTACTGTGATATTCTCATTCTCCCTCCCACACACACACACCACATGTGCACTATCTGCTAAAAGATTGCATCCGAGAAGACTGCTGGGAGTATTATCAGTGATGGAAAGACTTCTGCGCTTAAGGAGGGGAGCCCTGCAGAGGAAGAGCCTGCTTGCTTCTGATCTCCAGATTTCCCACCAGTGCCTGTGTGCCAACCTTCCTTCTGCCTTTCCTGCCCTGCCCCTAGCAGCCGCCCTCTCGCTGGCTGTTCAGGAGCACTGGAAGCCTCTGCTTCAGCTGGAGTCTTTCTGGATACGCAATGTCCTTCACATCACTCTACTCTCACCTCCACGATACTAACAGCCTGCCAAGCCACCGCCCCTCACCACCCATCATCTTGGATTGCCTCCTTCCCTAATTTTACTGCTCTTTCAGAAACAATTCATTGAGATTAGCCTATAAACCCACCATAAAAATGGGCAATTATTGATTCCTGACACTTCCACAGCTCCACCTTTCTATAACAGACGGACTCGGGCTCCTTAATCACCATGAGTCACGTCTATATTAAATGCACCTTGGGTCCTAGCGGTGGCAGATAGATAGTAGCAGCCAGCCCAGCTTACGTGGACAGTGGCCTGGCCCCAAGTGCTCTGGGATCTACTTTCAGGTTTGTCTGGAGTTGCAGGTACCTTGCAGTAGTCACAGAAGAGAATAGGTACGTTTAGCCCTTAACTCAAGATGATTCATTCATTTTCTCATTCAATAAATACATATGCACATCCACTACCTGGCAGGTACTTGGAACAATGATAAATAAGGCAGACAAAATCAATTTCTACTTTGTGAGACATGATACTCTAGTAATCTTTAATAAACAAGAAATCAAAAGTGGGTCCAGGTTATATTGAAGGTCTACAGGCAAATAAGATAGTGTAACTGCAGGGTGGTGAAGGACTTATTAGCAACACTTCCATTAGAACACAGGGTGACTTTACGAGAATGAGGAAAAGCTACCTTTTACCACCGACTGCCAGGAAGCCGTCACATGTATATCCATGAATCCATGAAGACCGTGATGTGAAGGGGTCCCTAGAGCTGTGAGTGCTTGAACTGCACAATCTCTGTGCTGGTGTTATTTGACAGGATGGGCAACGAGGAACTCGCTGTGGGGGGTGGGGGGACATTGGCACTGAGAATCAGGCTCAGAAGGTAGCAGGGCCAGGAGTTAGGGGAGCACCCCAGACTGAGGGGACCACAGACACGCCAGCTGGAGGAGCAGAAAGGAGGCCTGTGAGCACACATGTGGGTGAGATGTGGGACCACAGACAGGGACCCAGGAGGGAAGAATGGGTGGTGCTCTAATATCACCTGCTTTTTTGTGTGATGCCGGGGATTGAGCCCAGGGACATTCTCCCTTTGAGCTACACTTCTGGCCTTTTTATTTTTTGAAACAGGATCTCACTAGGTTGTTGAGTCTCGCTAAGTTGCGGAAGCTTATCTGGAACCTGCAATCCTCCTGCCTCAGCCTCCCAAGTGCTGGGATTACAGGCCTGTGCCACCACACCCAGCCATCTCTGCCACATCGGGGAGAGTGTGTGTTGCAGGGCACAATACTTTTAGCAGGGTAATTTGATTTAGGTCAAGCTGGGGGTTCATCCAGAGCCCACCCAGAGTAGGGCATTTTAACCGTGTGTGTGTGTGTGTGTGTGTGTGTGTGTGTGTGTGTGTGTTACTGGGGATGGAACCCAGGGGCCTTCTACCTCTGGGCTTTACTCCCAGACCTATTTTATATTTTATTTGGAAACAGGGTCTCTTAAGCCAACTGAGGCTGGCTTCAAACCTACATGATCCTCCTGTCTCAGCCTCCCAAGTGCAGAGATTACAAGTGTGCGCCACCACGCCCGGCTTGAGTAGGGCATTTTAAATACGACGAAACCCCAGCCTTACCCCAAGAGGCCAACTTAGTAGATGTGGGCAAGACCTGGGGATGAGCATTTTTAAAAACTCCCCAGGTAACACACAGCTAAGGATAAGTGTGTAAAAGCACAGCTAAGGATAAGAAGCTCAGTCTAAAGCCAGGCATGGTGGTGTATGCTTGTAATTCCAGTACTTGGGAGGCTGAGACAGGAGGATTGAAGGTTCAAAGCCAGCCTCAGCAATTTAGTGAGGCTTTCAACAATTTAGTGAGACCCTGCTTCCAAATATAAAATAAAATTGGGCTGGGTGCAGCTTGAAGGTAATATGCTTCTGTGTTCAATCCCCAGGACCAAAAAAAAAAAAAAAAAAAAAGGTCGGCCTGGAGGCAATGCCATGCCACTCTGTAAGAAGTCCACAGCCCTCATGGATTTCCATGGACCGCCAAAAACGCCATGCAGGACAGGACCAGAAATACTAACCCCCAAGCTTTATCAGAGACTTGGGGCTGAGGCCCAAGACCTGGCTTAACGAACTCCAAGTAACCCTGATGCTGTAGATGACTGGGAACTTCTGATCTGGAAAATTCCTATCAAGAAATATGAAACTCTGCCGGGCGTGGTGGCGCACGCTTGTCATCCCCGCGCTTGGGAGGCAGAGACAGGAGGATCGCGCAGGTTCGAAGCCAGCCGCGCGCGCTGGCTTAGGAGACCCTGTTTCCAAATAAAAATGTAAAAATAGGTCTGGGAGTGTAGCCCGGAGGTAGAAGGGCTTCCAGGGACCCCAGTACCACCAAAAAGAAAAAAAAAAAAAAAAGAAATATGAAACTGTTCCAGGGCCAGAGTCCTACACTGGGGAAAATGAACCATTCTGAAAGCCAGGAATGATTCCCTTGCCAAGGCTCACAGAATTACAGAACAGTGACAAGGCTGCTCCGCTGCAGAGAGGACACCAAGGGCCTGTCACCAAGATGTGTGCTAGAAATGACTTTGCAGACATCGTCAGAGAAGAGGCACTGAGTTAGTGACGCCTGTGATAGTGAGTTCTAATTCCAGATCTGCAAACTGGCTCAACAAAAGCCACTCAGCACGCTGCTGCTTTTCCATCCTGTCTTGCTCATGGAAAGCGCCATCGCGGCACACCCTAATGCCTGCAACCCAGTAGTAGAGTCAGTAGTAGTGCGATAGCAGATACTATTCTTCTCATTTTCTAGGTCAAGAAACTGAGCCATAGACAGGGTAACTCTGAAAATCATGCAGCCAGAAACTGATTCTGTGGCTACTTTTGTTTTTCTCCTACCTGTACAATGCAGCTGGCTGTGTAGGCAGAGACCTACCAGCGTGCACTGCTGGGGAGGCAGTGGTGGGCCCTGCCTTGGCAGCACGGTGGAATCGCTTGGGAGCAGCTCACAAACTGCCATGGCAGGAGCTGCCCCACAGGAAGCCCATTTCAGTGATCTCAGGAGCGGTGAAAAGCTCTGGCAGGCCAATCAGCCTGCGGAGAGAGGGGCGGCAGGGGAGCTGCGTAGGGCTGTTTCCCAGAAGAGCCGCATGAAGCTCCAGGCACACACACACTTACTTGGGAGAAAACTGAAGAGAAAGCCCTCTGCCACACAGCCAGCCACAGCCTTGGGGCACAGCTGACTTTGGCAGGCAGCAGCGAGGAACAGGAGAGGGACTTCAGCGCTCAGAGACTTGAGTGGTGGTGCCTCTGCAGGGCCCCAGCTGCTCCAGAGGCCGCACCACCAAGCAGCTGGAAGGCAGTGTGCTGCAAAGAAGAGTGAAGTGCTTTGCCTGCTCGGGAGTCAGTTTCTGGGGCTCTCCAGATTAACTGCTGGGGGTGGGGGAGTGGGAGACAGCACAGAGAAAGGTTGCAGGCCCTTGGGTGGCAGCGTTTTGCTGTGTAAGATACTAGGAGAGCACAGAGGCTGCATCTGTACACCCCTGCTCACTCCGTGGCCTCGCTTCTCTTCATCGAGTCCTGTCTGGAGCTCTAAGTATATGACAGGAAGGACTTAAGATTCCCCAACTCAGGGAATCAATCCCTAGGGCCTGGCTTAAAGGGATGGGAGGGGAGAATCAGACATCCTGCCGAGAGCAGCGTCAACCCAGAAACAGTGACTGCCCCCTGCAAACCTGCTTTTCTTAATTGCAGGGTGGGGGCCCATCAGGGAGAGGTGTTCCTGGGGTCAAATGCTTTGGCGAGGGCTCCCTCTGCCTCTGAAGGATGAACTGAGAGCCCACACTGACGCAGTACAGGGAAAGGTGCTAATGAGAAGTCTCTGCATAGGTCAGGTCACAGATGCTGCACGTCTTGGAGCTGCTAGGAGTCGGGAGGCCCAGGCCGCGCTTCCAGGTATAATTACGCACATACCCTTACCTGGCTGCTAAGGGAACGTGAACCTGCCTGGGGCGCTGACCACCAGCTCTCATTTTTACTGCACACCTGAGTGGCGTATTCCTCCAGGAAGATTAGGGATTTCAGCTTTCAAGACTGTCAAAACATTTCTACTTAGAAATTTAGTGAGACTCTTAAATCATGACAAAAGCGCAGCTTCTGCTACATCTGCCCTGGTTTTCAGGGTTTCTAATATTTCCATGCTCTTCCGGTATCTTAGCACAATCGCACTAACAGGAGCAATTTAATGGAGTCCTGGGGAGGCAGAGGTTTGGAGGATTAAATTTCAACACTCAATCCTTATCAATAGAGAAACATCTTTCACAGATTCCCTGGATTCCAGCCTCCTGTGCCTTTCCCAGCAAAGCCAGCTACACTGGATCAGGGCAGGGGAATGAGAACTTTGGTCACTGCTCCTCTTTTTCTTCTCTTTCTTTCTTTTCTTTTTTTTTCTTTTTTTTTTTTTTTTTTTTTTTTTTTTTTGGTGGTACTGGGGTTCCTGGAAGCCCTTCTACCTCTGGGTTACACTCCCACAGGCTACATTCCCAGACCTATTTTTATACATTTTTATGTGGAAACAGGGTCTCTTAAGCCAGTACAGCTGGCTTCGAACCTGCGCGATCCTCCTGTCTCTGCCTCCCAAGCGCGGGGATTACAAGCATGCGCCACCACGCCTGGCCTTTTCTTTCTTGTCTTTAATCTACGTTCTAGCCAACAATAGGCCAAGGGCAGAATAAATGCTAATTGAAAATTAGCAATCTTCAGCATGAAAACAGCAATGAATCATCTCCACCAATGATCAAAATTTCTAATTTTTGTTTTATTTGGTAGTACTGGGGGTTAAAACAATGACACTCTACCTCTTAGCCCTACCTCCAGCCCTATTTTTTATTTTGAAACAGGGTCTTACTAAGTTGCTGAGGGTGTCGCTAAGTTACTGAGTCTGGCCTTAAACCTGTGATCCTCCTGTCTCAGCCTCCCAAGTACTGGGATGACAGGTATGTACCACCATGCCCAGCCTTTCTACATTATTTCATTATTTCAATAAGGAAATTAATTGTGCAATATAGTGATTATATATATATATATATATATATATATATATATATATGGAGAGAGAGAGAGAGAGAGAGAGAGAGAGAGAGAGAGAGAGAGAGAGAAGTGTGTGTGTGTGTGTGTGTGGCACTGGGAATTGAACCCAGAGTCATTCTATCTCTGAGCCATACCCCCAAACCTATTTTATTTTATTTTATTTTTTTTTTTTGGTACTGGGAACTGAAGTCAAGGGCATTCTACCTCTGAGCTATACCCCCAGCCCTATTTTACTTTTTATTTTGAAACAGGGCCTAAGTTGAGAAGTGCCTCACTAATTTGCTGAGAGTGGCCATAAACCTGAGATCCCCCGTCTCAGCCTCCCAAGTACTGAAAAGTGTGTGCCACCACACCCAGTTTTAACCAGAGTTGACTAGAATAAGCGTGCCTAGTATATGAACAGATGCTGAAACACTCTTCCCCAGTGTAGCCAGGGCTTGCATATCCAGCTTGGTCCTCGAGGTCTCTGCTTCCTGGGGAGGAAGAGGCCCCATGACTTGATGATTCACACACAGCCTGGAGCTGGTGTGCCGTGGCTGGAATCCATCTGTGGCGTTTACTCTATCGACTTTCCTTTGCCTAAATTACAGTATCATAATTTTACAAAATTCACACTCAATTCCAGTACCTTGCAATGTTGTGAGGGTCAAATGAATTAATTTTTGTGATTTTAGAGCCACTGGCAGGCATTTGGCATTACTTAACAGTGTTTATGAAATAGGAACTAAGTTGCCTGCTGTGATGGTGTGTAATCCCAGTACTTGAGAGGCTGAGACAGAAGGATCGCAGGTTCTCGGGCAACCTCAGCTACTTAGTGAGGCCTTCTGCAACTTGGTGAGACTCTTTTTTTCAAAATAAGAATAAAAACAGGGCTGGAGGTATACTCCAAGGTAGAATGCCCCTGGGTTCAATCACCAGTGATCCTCTGGAAATATCAGATGAAAATATTTACTAAAATAGTTTTAATAGGAATAAAAAAGAGGCAGCAGCAGCTGGGTATAGCAGCACAGACCTGTAATCCCAGTACTTGGGAGGCCAAGACAGGAAGATTACAGGCTCAAGACCAAACTCAGCATTTAGTGAGACTCTCAGCAACGTAGTAAGATCCTGTTTTAAAACAAAAAAAGTAAAAGGCCTAGAGTAGAGCCTGGCAGAAGGCCTCGTGTTCAACCCCCATACTACAATCAAACAGAAGCGCAGCTGTGCCACAGCTGGGTGGCTCTGGAAACATGACTTAATTTACCTGTGTCTCCGATGTTCCAGCTATAAAGTGGGGAGAACTATATAGTACCTGCTACATAGTTGTTTGAGGACCAGTGAAACTCTGGGAACAGTGCCTGGAATGCAGGAAGCGCTGCGATGACATGTTCACACTCACAGCGGGGTGGCTGATGTGGGGTGGGAGCACTTCTGCGCACGATGACGGATGCCATCTACGCGTTGCTGAGTGAAAATGCCAACGCACGTACCAGCAGGGGTGCCGCCTATGTCTGAGCAGTTTGAATCTTGGACAAACGGGAAGAGGGTGCCTGGTGACAATCTGCACAATGGCACAAAGCAGGTGACAGGTCTCACTATGGAGTACTTTGTGGAGTCCCATTTGTGTTCAGCTGAATTAATGAATACTGTGCACTTTTAAATGCATATCCATGTTGATGTGGATGGTGGACCTGACATTCTAATTCACTCTCTTGCAACTAAGTACGGCCTCAGCGACTTAGCGAAACGGCTGGAAGTGTAGCTCAGAAATAGAATGCCCCTGGATTCAATCCCCAGTACCACAAAAGAAAAGAAAAAGGAAGGGAGGCAGCGAGGGAGGGAGGGAAACATGGTTCAACAGCACACTTCTAGTCCAGAATAACCAGGATAATAAAATGTTACATTTATCAAATCACCTGACGGGTGCAAAGGGAAGGTTTGCACTTGTCTCTCTTCTCTCTCATTCAAACCGACGCAAACCGATTCAAACAGCCATTTGCAGCAGACAACTCTATTTCATCACTTAGCAAGATGCGTGCCCCGGTACGTGCACCGCAGTAAGCTTCCGCCATGGTACAAAGCTGAGAGACCTCATTTCCAAGCTCCATTCAGCCACGCTGCCAGCTTCCCCAGGAGTGCTCAGAGAGGCAGCTGTCTTATTTACAGATTATTTTTATTCCTTCTATTCCCAGCTGTGCTGTGCTCAAACATTTTCATAGCTACAGCAGAATGGTAAAGTGTGTGTGTCACACACACGCGCACGCACACACACACACACACACACACACAGTGCAGAAGTACAAACCAGATAAATACAGATCCGACCCTGCAGACTGCCAGGCTGATCAGGACATGTGCACCGGTTCCACAATCTCCAACGTGCTAAAATAATTTAATTGGGTATTTCATGGCACATTTTGCATTATTATGGCTCCCTTTAGATGCAACACATGATTTGCTTCGGTAATACAGGGTCCCAAGTAGCAGCATTATGTGATTAAGTAAGTGAGAACACCAGCCATTAAATTCAGTTCAGCCATGCTCACATCCATCTTATTTTTTTTTTTATCATTTAAATTTTCCTGCCGGCCTCTAGTCACCAGAGACCATTTTTAAGCAATCTGTTTATGAGAGTACCTCGCCTTGCTTTTTCATCCAATTGCTACTAACTACCTTTAGAGTTTTGGAACTGCAATTTGTTTCTCCTTTGTTAAGTGAATCGACGGCCTGGTTATGAGGCACAAACATACCATCTTTGATTTCCATGTTTACAGTAGCTCTCCAAAAGTATCTCAAAAGGCTTGTTCTCTGGATCTCATGGCAATTCCAGTTTATGAGACTTAGACACATGATAAAAGGTGCCTGGTCATTACACAGTGGTATTAATCACCCTATTAAGTTCAATGGTCTATTGGAAGTTAAAGGGAAACATGGAGAAACGTTCAGAAGCAGCTTGAAAATTTCTGAATCTTGCTGAGACTTTGGCTCCCTCAAGAATATGATGGAAGTCGTAGACCCTCTCCCCAAAGCAATGCAAACGTATGTAACAAAGTTTTTCTGATGTTATTTTAAGGGGTTCACACATACGCATCCTCCACAGAAGCTCATAGAACTCGGCTTCAGAATCCCTTTCTCAAGCACAGTGATTCTCAACCAGAAGCAACCTGGCTCTCCAGGGAACATGTGGTCGTGTCTACACACACTCCTGGTTGTTAGAACTAAAGAGGGTGGGTAAGCTGGCCATGGCGGCATGCACCTATAATCCCAGTACCTGGGAGGCTAAGAGAGGAGATCACAGGTTCACAGCCTCAGCAATTTAGGCAGACTCTCGGTAACGTAGTGAAACTCTGTTTCCAAGTAAAAAATAAATAGGCCTGGGAATGTGGCTCAGAGGTAGGATGCCCCTGGGTTCAAGGGGTGCTGGGGATGCTGTCAGAATCTTGTGAGAATATCCCTGAGATGATGCTAAACATCCTACAGTGCATAGCAAATTCCACTACGATGAAGATGTGCTTGGTCCAACATGTCAACATGCCCAGGCTAAGCAATGATGCTCTAGAGAGTGTGGTGCATGTTCTTATGGAGCCGGCACAGGGGTGCACACCAGTACTTGGGAGGCTGAGACAGAAAGAGTTCAGATTCAAGGTCAGCCGCAGCAATTTAATAAGACCCTATTTTAAAATAAAAATAATAATAATAATAGGGTTGGGGGTATAGCTTGGAGGTAGAATGCCTCAGGGTTCAATCCCCAGTACCATCAAAAAAAAGTTTTTATGGAATATTGAGATGTTCCTCTAACCCAGAGAAAATACACCCAGACAGAACCAGTAAAAAGCACAGGAAAATACATTTTTCACCTTGATTCACTCATTCAACCAATGACTCCAACAACCTTGCTAAATGCCCACTCTGTGCCAAGTGGAATATTCACTGTGAATCCAGACATGAAGGAAGAGCCCCTCCTATCTATAAAGGTCACTCTTTAGAAATACAGTCTGTTAAAGCCAGGTGTGGGGAGGTATGTGTGTAATCCTAGTACTAGGAAGGCTGAAAACAGAGAATTGCAGATTCAAGGCCAGCCTAAGAAACTCACGCCCTCGGCAACTTAGCAAGACCCTAAAAAGGTCTAGGAGTATAGCTCAGAGAATGTTCCTGAGTTCCACTGGCCTGGAGGCTCCCGCTGGAGCTCACATGACTTTGGAACTGTCATGAGTCCTGACTCTTCAATAACACACAGAGTAGAAGGAAAGGCCGTTGATGAGCAAATGGCAGGCGCTACAGAATTCACTCTGCTCAGAGTAACGTGGGAGACCACTGGCTGAAAGTGTTTACTAAGTGCTGCACACAGTGACCCAGCAATATCAGCAGAATCATACATCACTGCTACATGATTCAGCATATCAGACTGCAGACTGCAAAGAAAGGACTTGCTTACATCCCAGCAATTCACCTAAAGGAAAGCAACATATTAACCCTTAAAGCCAAAGGGTAGCCTTATAAAAAAAAAAAAATCTACATAGCATGTCATGATTATTGACATGCTCTCAAGAGTTCTTTATATATTTTGAACACAAGCATCAATCTGACCAAGCCACAGGATGCCTAGCTATCTGGTTAAAAGTTATTTCTGGATATGTTCTCAAGAGTAGTTCCAGAAGAGACTATCACTGGATTGGCAAAGCAGACGGTCCTCACGACATGGTGGGCAACCTGTAATCAGCTGAGGATGAAATGGAATGAAAGCCTGGAGGAGTGTTGAATCCCCTCTCTGCCTGACTTGAGCTAGAATGAGTCTTCTGTCCACAGCACTCTAGTTTACAGGGCTGTGGAGTCAAGTTAGATAGATTCATCATTAGGACGACATCACTTGAAGGCCTGTAGACTTCATGCCTTCAAGCTGTACCACGGTCTTCCCCGGTTCTCCAGATGAACTGCAAAAGGCAGAAGGTGAGACTCAACCTCCCTAACTGTGCCAACCAATGTCTCATAATAAGTCTCACTGGAAACACAGATATACAGACAGAAACTTCCCCTGCTGGTAAGTTTCTTGGAAGAATTCTGGCTGATACAACCCCCTCCCATGGGGCAGTGCAATCCACCCCCGCAGCTCTGGGCCAGAATGCCACAGCCGGCCTCTCCTCTGACCTGAGTCTCAGCAGCTGTTCAAGCCTAACAAACATTTCTCCAATTATCGTGTGCCACTGGTTTGTTCCCAACACACCAAAATGGTTGCTTTTGTCCATTTTTTTATGCATTTGCAGGTGCTTTTGGGGGTAAAAGACTTGCTGAACTCCTTAGGCAAGACATACATGAAAATCCTGCCAATAATTCAATTTTAGAATTACACTCTTGTAATTACACACTGAGGGTAGCGATGGGATGATTTGTAAGGCTATGAATGTCTGGTGGAGGATATCATGACAGACTGATCCATCAAGTGGGGAGGAATGGGAGAGGTCAGAATGGCTGATCACATTCACATTACTATGAGCCCGGAGCATAATTTACAAGTCAAAAGGGTGGTCTGAAGCCATTTATATATTTTGGCAGGTGACAACTCCTTTAAAGCACTGAATTGCAATTCTTCCTATACAGTTACATATTTATGGATATATTAAGTGTGCACACCTATGCACACATCATACCTAGCAGAATATATACATGTGTATACAGATACAGATACAAACATGAGCTCAAACTGCCTTCCTTAGGCTTTATTCCCACCATTGTGATTGTTATAATCAATTTGTAAAAACTTATATGGATTACTTGGGGAGGTTGTTCATTTGTTTTGTGTATGATACTGGGGATTGAACCCATGGCTTACCACTAAACTATAGCCTCAGCCCTACAAAAAAAAAATTGTTTTTCTCTTCCTCCATTCCTCCCTTCCTTTTTTTCTTTTTCTTTTCTTTTTTTTTTTTTTTTCTTTGTGCTGGGAATTAAACCCAGAGGTCTTTTTCCTTCAAGCCACACTCCCAGCCCCATTATGTTTTTCTTTTTTTATTTTGAAACAAAGCCTCATTAAATTACTGAGGGTCAGCTAGGCCCACACTTGGGAGGCTGAGACAGGAGGATCACACAGGTTTGAAGCCAGCCTCATCTACGTAGTGAGACCCTGTTTCCAAATAAAATATAAAATAGGTCTGAGAATGTAGCCCGGGGGTAGAAAGCCCCTCGGTTCCATTCCAGTACCAAAAAAAAAAAAAAAAGTACTAAGGGTCTGGCTAAGTCACTGAGACTAGCCACAACCAGCGATCCTCCTTTCTTGCCTCCAAAATCTAGAATTACAGTGGTGTACCACTATGCCTGGCTCCTTTTAAATTTCAATTTTGAAACATTCTTATTAAGTTTCCCAGGCTGGCCTCAAACTTGTGATCATCCTGCCTCAGCCTCCTGAGTAGCTGGAATTATAGGTATGTACCACTGTGCCCAGTCCTGGTTTATTGTTAATCAAACACTAGTCAAATTCCTAAAACTCTATGTATATTGTCCAATATGAAAACAGAAGAGATATTTTAAGGATGCTATTTTCTACTTACAGGCAGAAAAGCCTATTGGGTAGACATTCAAATGCTAATGTAAAGCCAAATGTGGTTACACAAGCCTATAATCCCAGGGCTTGCACACAGGGCTGAGATAGGAGAATCACATCTTCAAGGCCAGCCTCAGCAACTTAGTGAAACCTTGTTTCAAAATAAATTGTAAAGAGCTGGGCATGGTATTGCACGTTTATAATCCCAGCATTTGGGAGGCTGAGACAGGAGGATCACGGTTTGCAGACAGCCTCAGATCCTTAAGTGAGGCCCTCTGCAACTCAGTAAGACCCTGTTTCAAAGTAAATAATAAAAATAGGGCTGGGGTAGGAATAGCTCGGAGGTAAAGTGCCCCTGGGTTCCATCCCCAGTACCACAAATAAATAAATAAATAAATAGTAAAAAGGGCTGGAAGTGTAAGCTTGGAGGCAGAATACCCTTGGGTTTAATCCCCAGTACCATAAAAAAAGGTAAGTTCAGCCCAATGTCACGAAAATTAAGCTTACAGCTATATTAGTCTGCAGCTAATTTCCAGGAAGATGTCTACAGTATTTAATTATCCAAAACAATAGGACTAGCTGTCTCCACTGCTTTGTGGGTGAAGCAGGCCAGGCCTGGAGTCAAGATCCCTGAAGTAGTCTAGGGTTTTAAGCCAGCAGAAGGAAATAAAGAGCTCAAATTAACTTCAAAGCTCAGGTGGCTTCGGTGTGGAGATTTCATGCTACTCCATGAACAATGTCAGCTGGCTGGAACTCGCTGCTGAGCGTCTCTAGGGGATCTGCAAAGCCCCCGTTAATCTTCACCCTCTACCCAAGAGTTCTCCTTCGCAGCTGTTACCACCTGTCACCATCCTTTCCGCCACAGGGTGGGCTTAGTCAGCAGGGCTACCAGGAGCAAGAGCAGAAGAGGGGGCAGTGACAGAGGCTGATCTGAGATGCAACTGAAACGTTCTCTGACAAGGCCCTTCCTGGAGGCAGGGGTAGAGCCGCGCCGTTTGTGTGCTACCAGCCTGAGTGGTGCGGGGCAGGCTTTGGTGGTGCCTGGGGTTGAGGTGAACAGGAAGGGGAATCGTAATGTAGCACAAACAGGCACCACCACAGCACCCCGTGTCCGGCATGTGTCATGGCTGCTGGAGAGTAACTGGAGCTTTGCATCATGGTAGGACGAATGCTGCTGAGAAAGACCCCTGCTCTGAAGGTCACCTTTCTGACCTTGGGTCACCTTTGTCTACTTTTGTACTTCACCCAAATACACAGTATCTAATCACTGCACCTATTTTGTACGTGTGGAACTGGATTTGAACCCAGGAGAAGTCTACCTCTGAGCTACACCTCCATCTCAATTTTATTTTTTATTTTGAAACAGGGTCTCACTGTTTTGCAGAGGGCCTCATTAGGTTGCTGGGGCTGGCCTAGAACCTGTGATCCTCCTGTCTCAGCCTCCCACGTACTGAGATTACAGGTGTGCACCACAGGGCCTGGTCACACCTACTTTATGAAATGGGTCCTGATATTCAGCTTCTTATTTTACAGACAAGGAACCAAGAATTCAATCTGATATGCCCTCGACTCTGCCTCAGCCACTGAATTCATTGCTTAGAGCCTTTCTACTGGAAAACAGCTCGCACTGTACTGCTTTTAATTTGGCCAACTGTGATAGAAAACAGAAAGACACCACAGTAAAGGGACTGCCTTGAGTGCTGGAGATGATATGAAACCGGCCTACATTTGATCTTTAGTGGAGGTATCCATGGCTTGGGTGGAGACGAAAATATGTGGCAGAGGCAATGGGGAAAATTGTGTGTGTGAGTGTGTGTGTGTGTGTGTGTGTGTGTGTGTGTGTGTACAGTACTAGGAATGGAACCCTGATCCATTCTACCTTTGAGCTACACTCAAAGACTGAAGCAGTCTCACTAAATTGCTGGACATCTCACTAAACTAAGTGCTCGGCTGACCTCAAACTGGCAATCCTCCTGTCTCGGCCTTTCAAATATTGGAATCACAGGTGTGCACAGCATGCCCAGTTAAAATACTAGTTTTTAAAATGATTTTAGAACTGGGCAAGGTAGCGCACATCTGCAATCCTAGTACTTAAAGGCAAGGACAGGAGGGTCATAGGTTGGAGGCCAGACTCAGCACCTTAGTGAGACTCTCAGCAGCACAGCAAGACCCTTGTCCTGGCCAGCATCCTGCGGCTATAGTATAAAAGATCTACTATATACCTTACAAGAAAAAAGATTTATTTTCATATGGTTTCCTGTTCAGTCCATGTGAGGCCAGGGACCACGGAACTCAGGACATGGGGGCAGGATGGAGAGACAGGGAGAGCACACGGGCTGCGCTCGCATCATGGAGGCTAGACACCAGAGAAAGGCAGCAGGGGGAGGAGGAGCCACACATAATCTCTAAGGCTGCACCCCAGGGACCCACTCCCTCCAGCCACACCCTACTGGCCCAGGCCATACCCAGATAAATTCATTACAATCAGTTTATCCCCTGCTAAGATGACACCCCTCCTGACACAATCACATCAGCTCCAAACATTAACAAACGAGCTCTTTATGGAACCTTTTATATCAAACTATAACATTCTACCCCTGGCCCTTAGTCAGCTCTCCAAGAGTTCCCAGCTGTAATAGTTCCAGCATTGCTGAAAAGCCTCAAAGCCCAAAATCTCCTCTGAGACTCAAGGTGAACTCTTGTGAGCCCTGTAAAGGACAACAGAGATCAAAACATAAAACAAGTTACATGCATTCAATATACAATGGCAAAGTATAAACATTTACAGTCCCAAAGGAAGAAATAGGGCCGTAAAGAAGAAGAGATAGGACCAAAACTTCAACAGAATCTGGCAGGGCAAGCACTTGATCTTGGGGCTGCACTTCTGGCATCCAGGCACATGGCGGTGAGATGCGATCTCCAAGGGCTTGGCAGCCCCGCCCCTGCAGCCTGGCTGAGTGGGAGGGGCAGTTGACTGCCTCTTCCAGGCTGGCTCTAGCTCTCAGCCAGCAGCCTTTCCTCAAGGTCGCTCCACTACTCTGGCATCTCTAATCTTGGGTGTTTTTCCTGCGAGCTTGGCTTCACCCTCACAGCTTCACAAGTGTCTTGTTTGGGCCTGCTTGCAGGGCTTCCGACCCTGGCCCATGTTGCCTAGCTCCTCAAGCCTTCCTTTGAAGTCTGGAGGAAAGCATCTATGGCCCACTCTTTCTAGCAAAGCTAGCGTTACGTGGGTTCCAAGATGGGCCACCCACAGAAAAGGTAGCAGACCCTTCTTAATCACTGCCACTGGGGCCTTTCACAGCTCCCAGGCCTGTTCCAGCCAGGTGGCCACTGGCTCCAAGTCTGCCTGCTGCCTCCATCATGGCCATTGCCATTGCTGAACCACCTCATCACGGCCACGCCTTCCTCCTTCCTTCAGCCATCTTACTTCCCTCCATGACAGCATCTCTGAGTCTGAGCCACAGCTTTACAAATGCCTTTCCTGCCAACTGCAAATCTATAGTCTCTCTGCTTTACTATTACCGATATTCCATGTACAATTCACTGAATGTGGACATTAATATCCATATGCAGTTTGGACATTTTGCTGCCTTGATATTTCCTCTGCCTGTTTTTTCAGCCCAGTCTTTAAATTCAGCCTCACACAAAGTTTAAGGACACAAGCAAAATGAGGATAAGGATAAGTTCTTTGTGAAAGTGTAACACACGTGGGCTCTATTTGATTTCCCTATGGAATTCTCTAACCACATTCTGGCCCTTCCAATTTCCTTTCACAAACCAGTTCCAAAAAGTCACAATCCATATTAGTCATTCTTAGCTACAACAGCAATCCCACTTCTGATATCATTTTCTGTTCTGGTCAGCATTCTTCGAGTTATAATCTAAAGAACTGATCACATAACTTAGGAGGAAAAAATTTATTTTCTAGGGATGGTGGTACCAGGGACATTCTACTTCCAAACTACACACCCCAGGCCCTATTTTAAGTTTTTTATTTAAAATTCTTTTTATTTTTTATTTTTTTGCAGTAGCAGGGATAGAACCCAGAAGCATTCTGCCTCTGAGCTATACCCAGTCCTATTTTTTATTCTTTTATTTTGAAACTCGACTGTCAGCAAACCTCAATCCTCCTGTCTCAGCCTCCCATGTGCTGGGAATACACGTATTTCCTCCACGCCTCCTTGCATTAATTTTGTTTTGAAACAGGGTCTTGCTAGGATGATAAGAGTCACACTATTTGCTGAGGCTTTCCTCAAACCTGTGACCCTCCTGTCCCGCCTCCCAAGCACGCACCACCATGCCCGGGGCTCAGTAAGTGAGCTCTTTACGGGACAATTTATATTTAACTATAATAATCTGTTTCAAAACAAAAAAATAAAAATAGGACTTGGGGTGTAGCTCAAAGGTAGATGCCCCTGGGTTCTCTCGCCAGTACCTCCAAAACACACACACACACACACACACACACACACACACACACACACACAAGTATAAAAAATAAAATGATTTCTAAATTCAAAATCAAGCCAATGTGATGACACTGACATTATTCATTCCTTACTTCATTCATTCACTCATGTAAGTATTTATACCTACTAGGTGTAAGGATTTTACTAAACGTGGGGAACATTTGTGAACCCCATGCTTTGCTTCAGCCTTGGGAGCAAAAGAGCAAACTAATCAGGCAATTAAAATCGATAGGCAATAGGCCTTGGTAGGAGAATTACAGTGTTCTATGGGAGGAAAACGACCCCAAATTCTTATGTTTTCAAAATTTTTCCCGAAGTGTATTTCTGAGACCAAAGGAGCCTTGTCCACGTGAATTTGGGGTGACAGGTAACATTCCAGGGAGAGGAGAATTTTCAAGTTGGCATTTTGTGAACAAATATAAGTGAGCAACGACAAAGATGATTCAAGGAACAAAAAGAAGTTGCCTATAGCTCATACTTGGTGTACCAGGAAGAAGCAAAAGATGGGATTAGACAAGTCAAAACTGGGGCTATTTTTAGAATAATAAAATGAGAAATGCAAACTTGCATATCCAAAAAGAGTCCCTCGCTAGGAACAATGGGATGCAGAGACCTAGGGAAACCACTCCCAAATGGTGAGAACAATGGGGTTGGGGTTTTTTCTTTTCTCCTTTTGGTACTCAGAGGTAGTCTACCTCTAAGCTACAACTACAGCCCTTTATTTCTAGGGGTGTGTGTATGTGTGGGGTGTGTGTGTGTGTGTGTGTATACATACATACATACATACATACATACATACATACATTTTCATTTTGGTTTTGTTTTTCTGAAGAAGGGTCTCACTAGATTGCTGAGAGCCTCACTAAGTTGCTGAGGCTGGTCTCAAACCTACTATCCCCTCCTGTCTCAGCCTCCCAAGTCCTGGGTATGGTGTGTGCCACCATACCCAGCCTGAACACTGATTTTTAAAAAATCAATTAAATAGAAATGCCTTTATGCTCACATCCTAAACTCAAGTGTGGCTCCTGATACAGCCCTCTCTCTGCACCAGTACATTCTCATGATTCCTTCAAAATGAGCCAAATATATAAAGGGAGATGTCATCTAATACAGCATTTAATCTAGTCTTCCTGTCCTCATCAAAGGCGACCCTTTGGAGAAAAATAAAAACAGGAATCACAGAACACAATTCTCATTTTCAAAGACAATGGAGAGTCTTTAGGAGACCAGGGACTGGTGAGTGATAGGCCAGTGGAGATGGAGAAAGCGAGGACTTGGAACCAAGGCTCGCTGCTGGAAACGCTGATATCTATGAAGCTCCTCTGCCTGCCAGGCAATTTGGAAAAGGAAAGACTTTGGCTGTGATATAAAACAGGAAGAAAGATCACCACGGTAAAAGGACTGCCCTGAGAACCGGGAATGAAACCTTTTTATAGATGCCATAAACTGAGCTTGCTTGTCGGATGAGTTTATCTGCTCCGTGCACCAGGGTCAGGGTGAAACTCCGGTGTGCAAGAGAGAACAGGCTCGTTGTCCAGAATATGCCTTTGCTCCTCGAGGGCTGACACCCCAACACTCAAGCCTTAGCTCATACCATTTCTTGCTATTGTTTTGCTAAACACTTTTCATCCCCAGGAAATGTGAAGACTGCTTGTCAAATATTCCTGCAGTGTGACTTCTCACCTCTGTGCCCTACTCACAACTCTTACTCCAAGAATCTTTGTAAACTATGCCTTGTCTATCTGGTAGCCTCGATGCTCCATGAGCCTGGGCCCTGGGATGTCTTGTTAGTCATTGCTATCCAAATGCTTTTTAAAAAAAGTTATTATGTCTTAATTCAATAAAATGTAATTCAACTTAAAAACTAACACTTGGCTGGGCACAGTAGTGCGAGCCTGTAATCCCAGTACTCTGGAGACTACAAAAGGAGGATTACAGGTTTGAGTCCAGCCTCACCAATTTAACAAGCTCTTCAGCAACTTAGCAAGACCCTATTTCAAAAAATAAGAAATAAGAATTCAAAGAGGCCAGGGATGTAGTTCTGAGGCAGAATGCTCCTGGGTTCAAGCTTTAGCACACACATCCTCCTGGCCACTCTCCCCCACCACACCAGCTGACTCATTGGATGAACTGGAAACCCAGCAGCCCAGTGGAAGCGCAAGGAAATCCCCAAACCACAGCAACTGGCAAACAAATGGCTCTGCATGGGCCCAGGTTACACCCAGCATAAATCCAAACAAAGGCGACCCAAAATCTTTAGATTTAAGCACCGGTTATAAATGCATCTTTCCCCATGGCACCATCCAGGCAGTTGCTGGGCCTTCACTCCAATATCAGCAAAAGCTATTGATTGGTACCTATTTAGTGCCCACATGCTTCTGGTGCCAGACAAAAGATTCAGCTCCACTTGTAAAAGCACTCACTCAATACAAGGGTCAACATTAATATAAATGCCAAGTTGCAGTCCCATGACCTAAAGGTCACAGGAGAGAAGAGCCTGATGATTCAGAGAAGAAGCCGGAAGGGCATAGTCCCTTCCCAGCAGATAGACAAGGGGCTCAAAGAACACTGAAAGCAAAAAGGCTGTGATGACTATTAAAATAAATGTTCTCTTTAAAATACAATGGAAAAGCAGTGCTCTACTTCTGTCCTGTAAAGTAAAGGTCATATCTTCATGGTTTTCCCCAAAGATGAAAGCTAGAATTCCAAATTTCAAACTCTTCTGGAAAAGACTCTCAAAGGCAATATGGTGGCACATCTTTGTTATTACAGTACTTGGGAGACTGACAAGGAGGATAGCAGGCTCAAGGGCAGCCTCAGCTACTTAGTGAGACCCTACTTGAAAATAAATAAATAAAATAAGGCCATTAGGTATAGCTCAGAGTTAGAATGCCCCTGCATTCAAACCCCAGTACCCCCCCCCCCACACACACACACACAAAGACTCACAAAAGGAAGGATTCTTCCACAAAGTAGGGATAACTTAGCCTTTGGAAAGTTATGCATGTTTGGCAGCAGGAAGCCGGCAAAGCAGTGGGGGACAGAGACAGGGTAAATAAAACCCCCTTGCCATCTATGGGAGGCTGCTTTGATGGCGATGGTGACATCTGGAGGGGGAAAAAACAATACTTCGATTCCAAATGATTCCAAATTGGTTCCTGAACCGTAAGTCATTTCTAGGAATAACTTCTCATTAATCCCAGGAAACATTAATGTCTATGAAGTTGGAGCGGTTCTCCCATCCATTTATTGAGGATTTATAATAAGGGAGCTGTCATTTTCCAGCGAGGAGATGATATGCCCGTTGATTCCATTTCTCTTTCTGGCACGGGAGGAAGTGTTGAGTAATGAGGCTCACTGCGTGGGGAATGAATCAAGGATGGCAGAAACAGACCCAGACTTGCAAAGGAGAGCGCTGGCATTCTGCTTGTTACCCCTTCCCCATGACAGCCGACCCACGGCAGTACGTAAGTGTGCATGCAAGACAAGCAGTCCAGGATACAGCAGCATGGCAGGGCCCTCCCTCCAGGGCCCCTTTGTGTCTCTGTGACAGGTCTGCTTGACAAATGGGCTTCCTGATGCTCTCCATCTCATTAGAGGACAATCCTGCCCTCAAATTCTTAATGGACTCTACAAATTGCTCCCCCTCCCTCCGGTGCAAGATGATGATAATTTTATTATTCATTGCCAGGGACGAGTTGCCAAATATGACAACATGATCAGTGCCACTGGCAGACACGAGTACCATCTCCCGTGACATCTTCAGAAGGGAACCGTCTGAAATGATGTCTGATCTTTAATTAGGAAGAAATGATTGGCCACCTTTCAAGTAGGAGAAGCGGGACTCCGTGGGAGGCTGCCCAATGCTAGAGGCAAACGCAGAGTGAGCTCATGCGTGCCCAACAGCGCCCGTGTTGGGATAGCTGCCATGCGCAAGTCCAACGCTCGCGCCGTCAACCTCATTCTATGTCATGAGTCAGAAGGTCTGGGCTCAGCTATCAGATCTGACACCATGCTGTGAGGACACACAGCCAACTCTTCTGGCCAGTTTCCTCCTACGTAAGAGAAGAGGGTGAAGCAATGGCCGCTGGGTCTTTTCACTTCTAAGACTGTACCGAGGGCTGACACTGTTGGTGACCAACACAGCAACTGTTCACTCCTGCCCTCTGTTTCATAAGTGACGCCCACCTCCCCCAGGAGATGGGAGTGCAGCCTCCTTGCAGCTGGCAGTGGTCGTGAGAGATGATACTACCAGTACAACACCAGTGGGTCCAAACAGGGTGGGGAGTGTTTGGGATTTGAAGAGAGAGACAAAGAATGAGCAAGTAAAACACACTCATCTTCTCCTCCTTCTTCCCACGTTGATGCAGTGGTCTTAGGATGTGAAATTGGAGCACCAGCAACCATGTTTGAATAGGAGGGAAGGGTAAGACATCTGCAGGCAATGACCTAGAGCCATGGCCTCTGGACCTGCAGAGTCAGCCTGCAACCCCTGCCTCCAGACTTGGAGGCAGAACATATTTCTCAGCAGTTCAAAGTTTCCAGTGACTGTAAATTCAGCTCCAACTGTCCCCTTCAAGAGAATGGAGCGCTAGTTTCTTTCCTGCAGCCCAAAACATCTCAAATAATTCACTACCCCCAGTCACCGTGCCCCCTCTTTTCATAGTCTGTGCACAGATGACAGCTGCCTATCTGACTCAGATGGCTCCAGCTGGAGGCCCACACAACTCCGAGGGAAGGTTGGGGAGAAAACGAGGGATCCTTCAAGAACAGAGACCCAGCCTGAACTAGGACTAGGAGTGACTTTTTAATCCCCTCTCCTATATTTTTGATGGTACTGGGGATGGGATCCAGGGGTATTCTACTTCCCAGCTATACCCCAGCCCTAGCTTATTTTTTATTTTGAGACAGAGTCTCACTAAGCTGCTGAGGGCCTTGCTGAGTTGCTGAGCCTGGCCTCAAACCTGTAATCCTCCTACCTCAGCATTCCAAGCACTAGGGCTACAGGTGTGTGACACCATGCCCGACTCCCCTCTCTTATTCTTTCACCTCATGATTTTAGTTTCTATTTACTTAGAACCTGCACAACTACCAAAGTGCTCCTGCACTCTTTGCTTCCTCATGATAGTTCAATATTTCGGTTTAAAATAAAAATCTTTAAGGAAGTATCTTTACAGATGTTGCTCAATCTTTAGACAAAAAATTTGCAAAGCCAGCACAGTGCTGCATGCCTAGAATCCCAATATTTAGGAGGCTAAGATTGGAAAATCACAAGTTCAAGACCAGAGTCAGCAACTTAGCAAGGCCCTCAATAACTTGGTGAGACCCTGTTTTAAAACAAACAAACAAAAAAAAAAAATCAAAGGGCTAGGGGTGTAGCTCAGAGGTAGAATGGCCCTGGATTCAATTCACAGTAAAAAAAATTTTTTTTTTTTGTTGAAGTATTGCAAAACAGCATTAGCAAAACATTACTGAAAGAGAGACAGGGAGACTGAAATCTACTTGAAGAACTGTTTCAAAATTATTTTTTGAACCATCTTAAAACTTTCAAAAGTCTATTCTAGACCCAAAATATGGAAAGAGTCGTAAAAGAAATTAAATACCTACCTCTGGATCACAGAACTCATGAATTGTACCAGCTAATTGTTCTTTAAGTGCTGTACGAAGCCAATTGTGGTGGCTCAGGCCTGTAATCCCAGCAAACTGGGAGGCTGAGGCAGGAGGATCAAAAGTCTGAAGCTAGCCTGGGCTATTCAGGGAGATCCTGTCTCGAGATGAAAAAATAAAATGGGCTGGGGAAGTAGCTCAGTGGTGGAGTAGCCCTGGGTTCAATCCACGGTATCCCCAGAAAAATGGCTGAACTAAAAAACTTGAACAACAAAAAATAAGCCCTAACACTGAGTAACTGAGATAAAGGGTCTGAACTAGCCTAATTTCAACATAATTTTTACTCATCTCAGACAGCAGCAGCGGCTTCTCACAGATCTCATACCTGATTCGCTTCCGAGAGGGAAGGGGACAGCTGGAGCTGAATTTACAGTCACTGGACACTTTGAACTGCCTGCTCCACACCAAAGCCACAGGGGCTGGAAGCATGTGTCACTATGACAACCATTTATGTGGCTGAAATGGAAGAGCAAGGTTTGATGGGAAGGAAATATGTGCACCTATAACTCTCAAATACATGGTGACATGATGTGCTTTTTTATAAAACTAGACCCAGCACCTGCCCCCTCCCCACCTCCACGTACGTGTGTGTGTGTGTGTGTGTGTGTGTGTGTGTGTGTGTGTGTATTAAAAGGGACCATTATGAAACCATGAATAATAAGGAAAGGCTTCGGAAGAAATACCGTGGGCCTCCAAATGCGCTAATGCACGTGTCTTAACCGGCTGCTAACCAGCCACCTTCCACAGGAAATGCATCTGCTCTTTCCCACTGTTTGTTATTTTCTTCCCCCATCTGAAATATGTTCTGCCAAAACCCCCACAGCAAAACATTCAAGATGTCTCATCACTGCCTAGTCAACACAACAGACAGGTGAGTGATGAGTGATTTCAACGTGGGCTTGGCAGAGCCGGCCCGTGAAAGCCCAGGATGCACAGGGGCATCGACGATCTCCATAGCACCCTTGCCAACTCGTCCCCTTTGTTCTGACAGAGTCCCCGAGAAGGTGCCACTGAAACAGCAGCTGGACATGGTGGCACACACCTGCATTTCCAATACTTGGGAGGCCGAGACAGGGAGGATCGCAGACTCAAGGCCAACCTCAGCAATTTAGCAAGACTCTCAGCTAGATGCGAGACCCTGTTTCAAAACAAAAAACCAAAAGACTGGGGTACAGCTCAGAGGCAGAATGCCTCTGCGCTCAATCCCCAGTGTCCCCACAAAAAGGAAAGGAAAGAAAAGAGATAGCTCTCACTTAAGGGAAGACCACGGGGCTCACTTTGCCACTCTCTTGGCCTGAGTTTCTAACATCTGAATCTCCAGGAAGGACAAAGTCTCATAGGCAAACGATTTGGAACATCTATGCTATTTTTTTTTAAAAAGTGTTAGGCAGGTTTTAATGTTACCAGAGCCTCCCAGCACGAGTACAAATGGAATTACATTTATGTCTGCACGACAAGGGCTCTGCAGGCCCCACTTCAAAAGCTCCCATTATTGAGGGAGTCCTTTTGATGTCTCTTTTCTGGTGCCTCTTAGGCACCCTGGATGGAGGGCCCCGCACCCCTCTCCTCTGCTGCACTAGGAAGGCTGCTTCTCTGCCTAGGCTACCATTTCTTCAGCGCTCCCAAGGGTGCCGACCATCAAGTGCCATGTAGCCCGGAGCTGCCCTCAGTCCCAGCTGCCTGAAAGCTACACTTGCATTCCACACAAAAAAGGACAGCCTGCCCCTCCCACAACTGAGTCCTGCTCTGCTACTGAGGCTGAGGACAGCCACGCTGGAGCCCCGAATCATGAGTCCCTCCACAAGGCAGATGTTCCCAAGGCAGAGCTGGAGAATCCCTCCAGTGCCCTCCCACCCTCAAGGGGTCAGCCCTAGTTTCTTCCTCAGGACAGCTGTCTCAACCCCACGTATAGTCAGAAGACACTACAGCCTTTGGACAGCAGCCCTCGGCAGGCAGCCCAAGTGACTCTACCTTGTAAAGACACGTCATTTTGCAAGTTTCTTTGCTGACTAAAAAATCTCAAGCTTTACTCAAATACACCCTTCCCCCACTAACCAAAATGTCCCCACTGTCTTGCCTAAGATATGCCTGACTAGCCCCTTGATGACTGCATCCTTCTATGAAAAACTTCCACTGTCCTGCTTAACCTAGCTCTAGTAACCCAACTCACTCCCTTCACAGCCCCTAGCACGGGCTAGCCACTGACCTCCCTGCCCTGTAGAACCTCCCCGTAAACAACCTACATACGCTCCTAGTCTGTAAGCAGACGTGGGCCTCAGCCTTTCCTGGAGAATCCCCTCTGCAAGCTTTGTCCCAGGAAAGCCTTTTCTGTCATAGAGCCTTCCCCGGTCTTCCTCCCTGGGCCTGTCACTGAAGAAGGCTCATGGGCCAAGGTGAGTTTATTCATCCCTCTCGCTTTCTCCAAACCAAGGAGTCATGGCAGTAAAGTAACAACAATCATCATTTGAAACCGGGTCTCACTGAGTTGCAAAGGGCCTCACCAAGTAGAGGAGGCTGTCCGCGAACCTCGATCCTCTGGTCTCAGCCTCCCGAATGCTGGGATTACAAGCATGCGCCACCATGCCCGGCTGCTGTTTTCACCTTTAAACACAGCCACTGAAGTAGCCAGAGATTAGTTTTACTTGGGCTGCATCAACCGTTCTGCTCAGCTTTCCTAGGACCAGCCACATTTTTAGACTTGATGTTTTGTTTTATTTTGTTTTTTGTTTTTTAGTTCTAGGACTGAACCTGGGACCGTCTTCCCACCTGAGTTACATCCCCAGCCCTATTTTATTTTTTATGTTGAAACAGGGCCTGCCTCACTACGTTGCTGAGGCTAGCCTCCAACTTTCAATCTTTCTGTCTCAGCCTCCCATGTACTGGGATTATAGGTGTGTGCCACCACACCCAGCTGAAAATATGCTTTTTAAGTGAGGGTTGGCAAAAGCAGGAGAGTTTTTCTTGAATAAGATGACAGTTCCCTCCTTGCCTTGCTGCCAGGTTAAAAAATAAATCACTGACTTGGTTATCAACTGCAAAGGGAAATATAGTCACTTTACAGAGAAGAAACTGAGTAATTACCAACTTAACCAAATAATCAAGGAAAATCCTCCTGTTTTAAGACGTATGAACATTATGAACTCTTTCATTTAATACACTGCAGACACAAGATTTTTGTGGAATTCTTGTCAAAAAAAAATGTACGGCCTCAGTTAAATCATAAGAAAATACCGTGGCAATGCAGGTTGAGGGCTATTCTACACAGGAAGTGGCCAGTGCTCTACAACAGTGTGAAGGTCACAGAATACGAGAAAAGATGGAAGAAGCTTCTAGACTTGAAGACACCAAAGAGGAAGAATGTTGAATGCAATGTGGAGGCCGGGCGTGGTGGCGCATGCCTGGAAGACTAGTAACTGAGAAGCTGAAGCAGGAAGGATCACAGGTTCAAGACCAGTTTCAGCAACTTAGTGAGGCCCTCTGCAATTTAGTGAGACCCTGTTTAAAAAAAAAAAAATAGGCTAGGCTGTAGCTTAGAGATAGATGCCCTAGGTTCAATCCCACTACCAAAAAATCTAAAATGCAATGTGGGGATATGGAGAGAATCCTTTGACAGAATAAGGCTTTAGAAGAAAACTGGTGACATTTGAAGAACTGAAGCTGAGTTAATAACATTGTCCTAATGTTAATTTTTTGTATTATAGTTATTAGGGAATGTGAGGTGAGAGATGGAAAAAAAACTCTGCTATTTCTGCAACTTTTCAGAAAACCTAAAATGATTTCATATTTTAAAGTTTTCTTCAAAATACCACTGGTTCACTTACATGGACGGGAACCCCATGAAATTTCCAATCACTATTCGCACAGCATAGCTGGGTAAGCAGACAAATCCAAAGGGCCTTTTCTGAAAAATGAAGAGTAGAAAGCCAATAATCACAGGCACCAGACAGGTAGAATTGAAACACAGAGCGAGGCTGGAGGAGGTAGGTTAGACAATGGGGCCCAGTGACGGAGAGGTGAGAGGTTATCAAAAACCAACAATGTGGACTCCCTAGTAGACCTAGGGAGGGAGCTCAGTTTACAAGACAGAAATAATAAGCCTCCTTCAGCCACCCACACCTCAAACAATACCTGCTCAAGAGCCCACAGCTAAGTCATCCTGGTTTCCTCCTTCACACACACATTAATCAGTCATCAAAATGTGGTGATTCCATCTCAGTATTCTTTAGCCCTCCTCCAACCTCCTCAGCAATGCCCTGCTTTGCTGCTCTCCTCTTGTAAGTCACCAAAGGCAACTGGCCACTAACAGTGGCCGGGCTATGTTGGTGAACGCTGGGAAATTAGTGTTTAGAGGCCTTTGAGAGCTATAGGGCTCCTCAACCCTCTCCTGTTCGCCAGGCAATGTGTCACAGTGAAAACAACCCTCGGACTGAAAGCTACCACATCTATGAACCTTTACAAGCACCCAGGTCCCCTGAGAATCAGACCATCTGGGCCTTCCTGAGTATCTATTCCCAGGTTTCTTTGGCACTTTACAGGACATTTTGCGTGGAAGAGTCACCCTGAGGTAAGCACTGCAATGTTCTAGAGTCACCTCCCATCTCATCCAATGAGGCAATAGAAGTCATCCTTGAGTGGGAGATGTGCACTCCTCAGACTTCTGGATCTGTATGAGCTTTATTATTAAAAGCCCATTTTGCATCGGTAGATTCTAAACAGTAAGATGCCTTGAACACAATTTATTTCCCTAAAAAAATGATTTCTATCATTTTTATGTCAACAGACCAGACAGTGCAGATTCAGACAGAATATCAAATGGCTAATCTGGAGTGTGGATCCATGATAGATTAAGCCAAATGTTTACTACTCCTAGATCTTAATTTTCTCTCTTTTACTACTAGATATTGAATCCAGAGGCATTCTACCTTCAAGCTACACCTCCTATCCTTTTTATTTAGTTAGTTATTTTTGAAACAGGATCTTATTATGTTGTTGACGTTCTCACTAAGTTGCCGAGGCAAGCCTTGAACCTGTGATTCTCCTGTCAGCCTCCCAAGTACTGAGATGTATACCACTGCATTTGGCCTAGATTATAACTTAAAGGTAACTTATACCCACATGGAGAAACCTATCCAATTGTCCATACATTTTAATGTATTTTCAGTAAAATGAAGAAAAAATAACTTCCACATTGTGATAAGTGCTGGGGATAACTGCTGAACTGAAAACACAGGGACCCTATGCACAGGGTACACACTGTCTATCAGGTAGGTACGCACCAACACACAATCGCACCACACTTCTGGTTAGTGATAAGCACATCTGGCTAGGGATAAACACATCACTAGCCAGAAGTGTGTGTTCAGAAGAAACTGGGCGCCATTCTGGGAGAACCAGTAACAGAGAATAGGGCCTTGTGGAGAGCCAAGGAACACAGGAACTGGGCAGGTTTCTGAAGCATAAAATACTTGTGAAGGGGAAAAAGCTACAGGCAGAGGGAAGTGTCTGTCCAGGCAGAGGGTTCTGGCAAAGAGAAGAGCAGTGTGGCTTGAGCAGAGGGAACTCTGACCTAACCTACTGCTCTCAGGTCCCCATCTTTATCGCGTTCCCACCCACCTCAGTGCACACACTTCAAAGCACTAGTGATCTGCACACCACATTTTGGAGTCATAATAGTCTCCTGCTCTACTGCCTACCTGGACTTTTCCCCCACTCAATAGACTCACTTTTTGTACTTATACAAAAACATAAAAGGAAACTTTGCAACACTCTCTTTGTATAAAACCAGTATCACAATTTCCTTTCCATAGAGGAAGAAAATTCTAACATGCAATATAATGTAAATGACATTATTAATTTTATGTTAGAGGTGGTCCCCACAGAAACCTCTGAGCCTCAGGTCTGTTCTCTTAGCTAATAAAGCAGATGAGCAGGAGTTAGGATGGCATTAAAGAAAAGAACTCTGAATTGAGATTTTTTATCATGGAATTCTTAAAAGGATTCAAAGCAAAACCAAAAGAAAGAGAGAGAGAGAAGCTAACATCTTACTCTGTAATAAAGTATTCTTTAGTCTGCAAAATACCTAAAACCTTCTAAACTTACCACCAACAGCCTGTGTGTTTCATACTAAGAAGCAGTGCTCAAAGTATATTACAAGAGACAAAAAATTAGAGGCCTGAGGAAAGAGGTGCTCTGTTCTCTTCTGCAGGTAAGAAGGTCAGATTGAGAGGGTGCACTGCACCCTGCATGAGGTCACGCAAACAGGGTGTGACAGAACGGGACTGGAGCCACGGAGTCGAACTAGAGCAGTGACCTTCCTACCCATGAACTTGGTTCATCATACAGTACTTAAGAGCTGAAGAGGAGGAGAAGAGAGGAGAGAGAGGAGGCAGAAGAGGCAGAAGAAAGGGAGGGAAGTGGGTCTTAACTAAAGCCCACTGGCTACATTCCCCACTTTGTCTCGTGCCCTCCATCACACTAGAGGGACACAGTGGTCTCCACACTTGCTTCCATGGCCATTCTACAAATGGAGAGCTACTCCTCCTACCTGGGATCCAAGCAGACACTAACTGCTGTGGCATTCTTGCCACTAAGCCCCACTGCCTCCTGGGAATCCTTCCCAGCACTGCACTCCAGGACCCTGGAAGAAGGATTCCAGTGGGCAATGGAGACAAAGCCTATATTGCCAGTCTCTCTCCTGACTTGTCCATGTCTGGACACATCCTTGACTTTCACCTAGCTCAGTTAAGCGAGATGAGAAAGTGATAAGAAGGTGAACAAGGGCTGTTTTATCTTGTACTTTTCAATACTTAGCATCTGTTATCAAGTTTCTAACATTCACCCTACAAAATACCCATCTAATTTTCCCAAAGAGCAGCTTTCTCTCCTTAGGCCTATATTAGAGAAGAAACATTTCAAGTGCAGTGACTTCCAAGATATTACCTTGCTGGTTTCCTTCCAGCCAGGGGATTTTCACAGGGTGATAAAGGGAGAGAGAGAAAAGAAATCAGCAAGTCCCAAGTAATGCCCTAAGATCAGAGAGATGCCACCTCCTGGCTGATCCTGACCGTGTCTGTGGTCCGGGGTGTGCAAGACTCAGAACCTCTCTACAATGGACACCAACTACCATGAGGGCCTGTGCACTGACCTACCCTCCCAGAGCCTGCCTGGGCACAACAGGCCCCTCCCTGACAGCAAGAGGGAAAGGTCCTGGCAGGTCTACATCCCTGGGCACCTTGAAGAAGCTATAGGAAATGGACCATCCCTATTCCTGAGATGATTTCAGGGCCTCTATCTCTTGAGGGGGAACATTTGGTAGTTAGAGACGAGCAGGGCAGGGAACGGAATGCTACAGAGGACCTGGCCAGCCCTTATGAGAAGAGATAAAAAGATTCACTGCCTGGTGGAAATCACCATTTTAGACCCACTCATCCATCCTATTTCACTTAATCACCTGAGGTGAAGCTTCCAACACAGTAGAAACAGCCTAAGTGCACTAAGCTGTGGTGTGAAAAGAAATAGTTTCCTCCCCTACATGCATATGCTTAAGGGGGGAGACTTCCAGAAAAAATAAATCCCACCAGGTGGGGAACTCACTGCCATTTTCCCCTTCTGGAAATAAACTGTTCTAGATTCTTTCCCTGGAATGTACATACCCCTTTATCATGGCCTTCTCTTAAGCTGTATCTCTACTTCTCTAAAAAATAAAAAAACTCTTCTATTACCCTTGACAAACAAACAAACAAACAAACAAGCCCATAAGGAGTCTCCTGCACATTCTAGATCAGACTTACTTGTACCAATGGAATGTGCCTATGGCCTTCCAGCAAGTGAGCCTGTGGATTTGTGAACACCTTTGTATTCTCTGTTGCACATCAATCTGGAGTCAATGTTCTTTTCCCAGGCCATTAGCCCCTTGTTCGGCTTACCCTCATCGTACTTTGTACAACCTGAAATTACATTGAAATTACTTGCAAGTTTACTGTATATTATCTTCAGAAAACACTCAGGCCCTGGAAGGCAGGTGTCCTGTCACATAAATTTGCTAATTCTCAGACCCTAGAGCAGAGCATGGGGTATGTGATGTCTACATAAATGACCTGGGAAAGAGCCTGGAGGAAGGTCCATCAGCAAACTCTGAAGGCCTGGCCAATAAGAATGCGTGAGCTCAGAGGTGGCTGACAAGAATTCACCCCCATCTCCATTACTGGCATGCTGAGACCTCTGTTTTGCCTTCCAAAAATGGGGATATATGACCCACTGCAAAGACTTTTGGAAAGAACAAAATGAACTCATCTATGGAAGACATTCAGTGTCTGCTACAGAATAAACATTCAATAAAAAATTAAGTCACTAAACAAGGCCTTAACAAGCTTTAAAAAAAAAAAAAAAAGTCCAGGGAGAATCATGACAGCACAGCACACAGTGAATCTGTTCTTCCTCCTACAGACATCTAGAACAACAATGTCTAGCTAAGCTCGTTGGTTTACAAGCTGGGAAGGCTCCCTGTGAATCTAACGTCTTCTTAAGAGAATTCCTGGGGCGATGAGGTAGTGCTGTAAGTGCAGTCCATCAGAAGCCTGGGAATGTTTGTTCTCTGATCCTCTGGTGAAGGCACTCATTTTCCCAGCTATAGATATTTGCTCTTGACCATCTTCAAGGCCCATCAAGTCGCATGAAATCTTCTCATCACTTGAATGTTTATAAATCACACTTCAATTTGCTGATTAGGAACCTAGTTGATTTTATCACCTTTCCTATAATTATATACCCCCCCATCCTATAGGCAGATCTCATTCGACTTGTTACAACAAGTTCAAGGGCATGCCTTCTATTTCAAATATAATAGCAAAGGTATTGAACATCTCAGAAGTCCATTTCTAAATTTTTCAGATTTATCAACTGTTAAAAATTCGAAGCATACAAGCAACAATAAGTGCCCAAGAAGAAAAATGTTAAAAACTTGTACACTGCCTATAATAGATTCACAAAAAAGAAAACAAAAATTTATTCTGATATACAAAATTAGGTAATTAAGCCTTTTGTACAAAAAAAAATCTGGTGTAAAATTTTATTTGAGCAGTCTTCTTGGCAAAGAGATGTTACTATTTAAACAAAAATGAGTTATGAAGGTTGTGTCAGAAATATTTAACTCAAAACCAGACCCACTACAGCAAGAGAGGCAGAGAAACAAAGCCCAACAAAGAAGTGAGAATGAAAGTGTTTCAGTTTCCAGATTTTGATAACTTTCATGCTTCCAGAAACAGAGAGAAGTGATATATGGGCACAATTAAGATACTCTACGTGCCATTTATTAAATATTGTGTGACATGCGGCTGTATGGATTTCTAGCTTAACCAATCACAAATTTAATCAGAGCAGTTAACACTTTGTCTTGATGGTGCTTTGGAGAATTCAGCTATCGATTAAAACATATTTATGTGTGCTTTCACAAAAATCCATTTTAAGAGTCTTTGATTTTTTTTTAAGAAGAAAAAAAAACATTTAATTGTGGCCTCAATGTTCTAACGAGAAACATAAGCTTGAAATCATATCTCTGTTCCAATCCAATGAAGCAGACATGCAATTTAAAAGAATTTAAAAAGAATTAATCACAGCTGCAAGACTGTTCTACAGAGACTTTTACTTAACCAAATATTAATGCAATTCACTCAGCTAATTCTATTTTCTCTTTGGAGGGGAAAATATTCATGTAGACTTGCAACAGAAGATAAACACTAGAATTTGTTCAAGAATAACAACAACAACAACGATAGCAAAATTCATTTATTAAGTACTGGCTTGGCGCCAGGCACTCCTCCAAGAGCTTCATGCACCACGTCTTGTTTACTAACAACAACCCTGGGACATGGAGGCACTGTGGTCAGGTTGGTCATGGTCACTCCCTCCTTTCCCCTGAGACCTTTCAATGCCGCCAACGACAGGACATAGCGCATGCCTCTGCTGTTTGCAGTGGGCTTGCCAGGTGATGTGAGCCGGCCAGTGGAATGCCAGCAGGCCTAACTCCGTGGGGAGCCTCCGATGTTCTGGAATCACTTGGCCTTGGCCTCTTGTCCTTCCATCTTCTGGGAGCAGAGCACACCCCAGAATGTGATCTGCTTTACAGGAGATCTGAACCCAGCCGGCCTAGAGTTTAGGAAAGCCACAGCCAATCTACAGGTCCACCAGCAAGAAAATACAGGTTGTGTGCTGTAAATCACTGAAACTCGGACATTGTTTGATATACAACATCACTATATGCTCATCTGGCTAATTCCACATATTTATTTGCTAGGGTTACTACAAGCAGACAAACTGGGTAAGCTTAATTCACAGAAATGTGGCATCTCACTTTTCTCCAGGCCAGAAGTCCAAAACCAGGGTGTCGGTTGGTACTGCCCAGGATTGGGAGAAGAGCCTCATTCCAAACCTCTCTCCCTGGCTTACTAATATTCTCCCTGTGTCTCTCCAGTTGTCCTCCTTCTATGGGTGCCTGGTGGCCACATGTCTGTCCCCTTTTTATAAGGATGCTAGATTAGGGTCCACCCTAGTAGCCTCACTGACCTTTATTGCTTCTACAAAGTCTACTTTAAAATGAGATCATGTTCTGATGTGAGCAATGAGAACTACTTGCAGATTTTGGAGGAACAAGTTCAACTCCTAGTATTCAGGTATTACTATTATTATTTTTTTTTTTTTTTTTTTTTTGGTGGTACTGGGGGTGGAACCCAAAGGCTTTCTACCTCCAGGCTATATTCCCCAACCTATTTTATATTTTTTATTTGGAAACAGGGTCTCACAAAATTGCTGAGAGCCTCACTAAGTTGCTGAGGCTGGCTTTGAACTTGTGCGATCATCCTGTCTCAGCCTCCCAAGCGCTGGGATTGCAAGCGTGTGCCACCACACCCGGCTCAAGTATTATTTTTAATATCCAGTAGAATTTAAGTTTTAGAAAAAGTAGCTTTTCAAGATCACACACGACGGGGTAGGTTTGAAATGAGAAATCAGACAAACTTTTTACTCTTAAATTTGCACTATACTACCCATCCATTACTTTCCCAAATGCCCAGGGTGATTTTCTGAAAATGGTGGGTTTATCAGTTATTCTCAGGCAAACACATGTACATTTCTTTTCAGTACTGCGAATTGAACCCAGGGGAGTTCTACCTTTGAGATATACCCCCAACCCTATTTTATGTTTTATTTTGAAATAGAATCTCACTAAGTTGCTGAGACTGGCCTGCAACCTGCAATCTTCCTCAGACTGCCAAGTACTAAGATTTCAAGTGTGTACCACCACACCCTGCTACATATATACATAGGTATATACCTATGTATAGTGCTTGCTGTATCAATTTTATCAAAATACAGCCCTAAATTAGAGCTGCTAGAATGTAAGACTCCTCAGGCATTAAATACTTCCCTCAACTCTGGTTCCCCAGAGTAAAAGGGGTATTTTCTAGCAGGATGGTGCTCACAGTCCAATGCAGGTAGATCAAACCATTTCTCAGCTCCTCTGAATCCACAGTTATGATCAGTGATATTGTAAAAGGGAGTTATGGGATCTATAAAGTACCGAAGATTCAAGAGTCGTAACCTAGTCAAGAGAGGCCCAGAGCTCTAAGAAACTTCAGGTTTAAAGAGAAACCATGTCAGCACAGGCATGGAAGAAGAGAGGGCATGGACTACGCAGAGATCCATAGCTCACGGCAGCCCAGCATATACAGAGAATGAAAACAAGTCTGGAGCACACACAGTGACACACTCCAAGGGGACATGGTGGAGATGCATCTGGCAAGGTTTGCATCATCTTGTCCACTATGCTCAGCAATCCCGCCCAGTGGGTACCAACACCACTCTAATGGGAAACTCCAATCAGTTGGCATATGGTGGAGGAGGGGAGCAGACCCACGCATGGGTAAAGGCCAAGCACTAACCAAAACACTCTACTGTCTCCCAGCACAAAAGAAAACGAAGACTGGGTTTCATGAAATGGCTACTATAAAAACCACCAATACCTAGATCCTAGAGATGCCCCCTTTTAACTTATTCATATTCTGTGAGTAGTGATATGCTGGAGAATATTTTCACCATTTTATTTTATGATGTCCTTGTGCAAAAATATATTAAAGAACCTTATAAAATTTCTATTTTTATGGATTACTATTAGCCGTGCCATGTTTTAATGTAATCCATTTAGTGATGTAAATAAAATGTGTGAACTGCAGAATAAAACAATCATAAAATGTACAGGTGTGGCGGCACCGTGCAAGTGAAGCAGCAGAATGTCGCCAGTGTTCCAAAGACTTCCCCTTCGTGATGACCTGAAGCCAGGGACGTGCCAAGGGTAGAGGTGACCTCCTTGGAGCCAAGAAGAAGACAAGGGTGGCATCCCTGAAAAAGGACCCATTTTAGATGCAGGTATGCCAGCTCTCTACTTCATGTGTCTTCTCAGACATAGTGATTACCCACTGGAGGGGAGGAAGGACACCATTGAAATACTTCTTCAGCACTTCCAACACTGCCTAGCTTCCAGGTCATTTACACCAACTTAGCTTTTTCCAATGGGGGAATTTCTCAGAAACTATGACAGCCCTGCTCTCTCCTTCTGGAAGAAACCCCCAACTTCTAGCCCCACCTGAAGAATAAATCACTGTGGCTGAAAGGTGAGGCTCTGAGCTGGCCTCATCCCTGGACCCAGGTCTCTAGGCTGCTGCGCTTTCTCTGTGGCTGTGGGCCCAGCACGACAGCCGGAGCACCTGCGTGTCTAGCTTGGCTCTCAGCAAAGATGCACTGAAGGCTAGGTTCAACACGGCTGAAACACAATTAGCTTTTCATTTGACGTGGCTTGCCTCACTCGGCTCCTAATGTTCCCTTAGGACCCTGGATCCAATAAAGTTCAGCATGTGACTAAGAAAGCCAGGCAGAGAAACTGACCAAATATAGTTCAACGTTATATTACAAACCTATGGGAAAAGAGTTTAATTAAAGACCACAACCATTCTTTGGGGAAACGTTTCTTTATTAACCATTCCTGCAGAACAAAGCAGCTTTAAACAAACCCTGACTGTTCGGAAATTGTGTATGCCTAAGATTTCTTTTTTTCTTCTTAATCGGTTCTGCCTTCGGATTATTTGGTCATTAGGAAAATCAGAAGTGTCTTGAACCCAAGAAATCTAATTTAAGGAAGCCCATTCCACATTTATAAATATGAACAGATGACATTTAAAAGAGACAGACCAACGGGGAGATTTCTAAGTGTGAAATTGTTGTTCAGCATAAAGTATTACCATAAATATGGAGAGGAGCTATTTGTGGACCAACTAACAAGTTCGGGGCACTTCAGCAAAATGCATACACAGCCTCAATATGCGTAGGACATTTAAAAATGTAGAGGAAATGCAATTCTTTTCCACCATAGTATAATAAAACCGATAGTTAGTGTTCCTGATCTTATAGCAGCAATTGCAAAAAAGAGTGGAAAAAAAGAAAAATAGAAGCACTGCATCTGGTCAAGCAAATAAATTGGGTTTTTAAGTATTATTGGAAAAGAGGAAACAGCACCAAGAAGCTAAAATATGAGTGTATGAATTTTTAAAAAGCTCAAGACATGTGAGAGGATATATAAATTTAAAACTGACCCAAGACTACATGGGGAACATCCCAAGGGCACACAAGAGGTCGGAGGCATGCACTAGATGGAGATGCATTCGCGGAACAGGTGTGGAGGACAGAGAGAATAAGGGTAAGGATGTGTCTAGCAGATGAGCTGGCTTTTCTCAAAAATTCAAAGAATAACTTCAGGGAAACAGTAAATATGGAAACACTACGAGAGTTCACTACCCACATTTCCGTTACCAATACATGCAAATTGTTCCTATACGCACAAAATGACCCTCCTGCCCAGGCAGACACGTTCTGGGAAACAATTTCTTTGCTTAATTTTTGGGGAGTTACATGTGGCAGACTGTGTTTTTCAAAGTTGACTTGAAGCAGTTTCCCCCATTCCGCATGCTCCTTTTGATGTGAGACCTTATAACACCTCATCAAGCGGTGGGGTCTGTTTCTTTACCTCCCTGGTCAAAGCAGTTGTAGGCACGCCCACAACTGCTCTGACCAGTGCGATACAGCAGAGATGACACTGCAAACTGTACATGTAATCCCTAAGTGACCTGGAGCTTCTGTTTTCCTGCTTCTCTGTGATCCTACTTCTCCAAGAAGCTGAGACATGTGGAGAACCTAAGACAAGATTAGGTGAGTGGGTGGGTGGATGACAGTAAGCACTATGACACCAAAAAAAAAAATGAAAAGCCCAACTTCAAGTGGATTGCCCAATCCCAGAGGCCCAACTGATGGTTCGAGGGTCAGAGTCATAAAACCAAAATACATTGGTTATTTAAAGCTAAAAACTGGGTCGTTTTCTCAAAAGCAATGAAAAATTAGAACACTGGCTTCCATATTTGGACTTCCCCTGGAAAACAAACATGTGCATTTACTCAAATTAAATTTCAAGGTTTTTACCCATATTTGAAATGTTGAGTCATGTAACCTTTTTAACTTTTTATGTCCTCAGAAATCTCACTGCTCTACCAACTACCAACTCTACTACTCAGTTTCCCTTTTGTTTATAAATTAGGAGGAAAATCAGTGGTTCTCGAACTGTGTTCTGAGGACCATCATCATCTGAACACCTGGGGTTCCCTCTTAAGTAGCCAGATTCCTGAGTCTCCCTCCAAATCCACTGAAGAGTGATCCCTGAGGGTAGGGCCTAGAAACTTACGTAGATACTTCTTGGTTTATAATGGAGTTGCAGTCAAAGAAACCCATCATTATCTGAAATAATCCTAAATTGAAAGTGCATTTAAACACCAGGCGTGGTGGCGCACGCTTGTAATCCCTCCGTTTGGGAGGCGGAGACAGGAGGATCGTGCAGGTTCGAAGCCAATGGTGCTGGCTTAAGAGACCCTGTTTCCAAATAAAAAATGTATAAAAATAGGTCTGGGAGCATAGCCCGGAGGCAGAAGGGTTTCCAGGAACCCTAGTACCACCAGGAAAAAAAAAAAAGTGCATTTAATATGCCTAGACCACTGGGCAGCATATCTTAGCAATACAGTATGCCACAGTGCTGGTGGTTTTCCCTTGTGATCATATGGATGGCTGGTGGCTGTGGCTCCCTGCTGCCCAGCATCACAAAAGAACACTAAACCACATATTGCCAGCCAGGGGAAGGAGTCCAATTCAAAATTTGAAATCCTATTTAATACATAGTACTTGCACAGCATCAAAAAGTCAAAAACCCTAAGTCAAACAATTGTAAATCAGAAACCATCTGTATTTTTAAAATACCCCTCTCTACCGGTTTTGGATTTGGTATATATCCTTGTTTTTCTAGGGCCTTAAGAGGCATCATTAGGATGTTTATTTGGAATTTTTCTGGTTGTTTTATGTAGCCATTCAGAGCTACAAACTTTCCTCTTAGATCTGCCTTCAGGGTGTCTCAGAGACTTTCGGTATGTTGTATTTCTGTTCTTGTTTGATTTAGAATTCTTTAATTTTCTCCCCCTAATTTCTTCAATAATCCATTCATCATTCAAAAGTACATTGTTTAATCTCCATGTGCTTGTGGAGTTTCTGTAGTTTTTCTTGCTGTTAATTTCAACTTTCATTCCATTATGATCTGATAAAATGCAAGGGATTATATTAATATTTTTGTATTTGCTAAATACCTACTGTATTTGCTTTGTAACCTACAAAATATTGTCTATTGTGGTGAAGTTTCCATGAGCAGCTGAGAATAAATAAAGTGAATTCAGATGTTGTTAGATGAAATCTTTACTGAATTTATGTGTAGACAACGCATTTTTTGGTGCAAGAGGTCTGTTGAAATCAGCCAGTATTGTTGCATTTACATCTCTCTGAGTCTCCATGATGAGTCGTGATGGATTTATGTACCTAGGTATACTGATGTTTGAGACATAAATATTTACTACTGTTATGTCTTCGTGTTGAATTGTTTCCTTTAACAGTATGAAGTGACCTTCTTTGTTATGATCAATTCTGGCTTGACATCAACTTTGTCAGATCAACTGAACACTGCTTGTTTTCAGTCTCCATTTGCATGGAGCAGCCTCTTCTATCCTTTCACCTTCAGCCTGTGGGTGTCTTTGCCTGTGAGACAAGTCTCTTGCAGACAACATATAGTCATCATCACACAAAGATTCTGATTTCAGGACCCTCCTAAATCTCCAGACTATGTATTTCAAGGAAATTTCAAAAATAATCCTGAAGCATTTGGCCAACTGTGGTAGTAAGATGCTTGGACCTGCTGATGCCATAATTTTTTTTTCTTTTTCTTTTCTTTTTTCTTTTCTGGTATTGGGGATTTTACCCAGGGAATTCTACCTGTGAGCTACACCCCAGCCCTTTTTATTTTTAATTTTGAAAGAAGATCTCCTAAGTTGCTGAGAGTCCTGCTAAGTCTTTGGGGCTGGCCTCAAACCTTTAGATCCTGCTGTCTTGGCCTCCCAAGTACTGGGATTACAAGAATGTGCTACCATACCCAGCTGATGGCATAATTTCATCCACTTAAATACTTGTACTTGAGTACAAGCTAACTCTGCTGAAGATGAACAACCAACCTATCTGTGAAATGAAATTGCCTTGTGTATACCAACAGCTCATTACAAGTCTACTAGCCTTTCTTTCCAGTAGAGGAGAATGTGCTTTGAAATCCAATTCAAACGAGCTTCACTGGGTAATCACAATATACAAAAGACCTTGATGAGTAAGTTTGGTGACTCCTTAATGAGGAGGGGCCCTGACTGCTGACAACTCTGGTGAGGAAAGCAGCTGGGTATATCAACAGTGTATCCTATTATGTAGATAGAAACAGGGCTCTACAAAGGGAGCATTCTCCTCCACTTGGCTCCTATACCTACAGACTGGAACAAGAGAAGAGGCTTTTTATTGTCAGTAATAAGAACTTCTTCCTCCAGGACCTATTGCCATAGCACACAGTCCATCCTTTCACAAGAGTAGGGAGGAACAATAGTTAACTCAGACTCGCAGGGCCACACAAGAGCAAAGCAATGAGGTTGGTAACAAACTCTTAATAATAGGGATAAATTGTTTAGTGGCTCCAGTCAGCATGATGACACCCAAACTTCTTGTGCAGGAGAAGCCATATCCCAGTGGGGAAAGAGATAATCCCAGACCATAAAAAAAAAAAAAGCAAATGAATGTCTCCAATGCCCACACTGTGACACCATGACTCTGTCTTAGGGGAGTTTTAGGACTGGGAGTACAAAGAATATGATAACTTGGAGTTTGAAGCAAGTCAAGGCAGATAGATCATAGCAATGATAAGAGTTTATGCTTTAAATGTATGGTGCTTCTAAATAGTAAAAGCTTCCATTTAACCTGATTCTGACTATCCAATAAGGTCAACCAAGTCAGTGCCTTATATTTTAGTAATTTGAGTTCAAGGGAGTTCAAGTGACTTGGCTTGAGTAGAAAAGGCAGGATTCCGAGGGGTTCTGACTCCAAGCACCACTCTGTCCAGTGCGTAAGACATCATGGTTATGAGAGAGTCAGCATCCAGCATGCATCCTGATTTAGTGAGTAGAGTTGGTTCTGACCAATGGACTACTCAGGCTGGGCCTGAGGAACAGAATCTCAGCCTGGATCAGACTCTAACAGAGTGATTAAGTCCAAATCCCTTCATCTCCCCAGGACTCAGTTTCCACATCTGTAAAATAAGCATGTTGTATTCACTTGAGTAAGTGGAGAAAGAAAAACACTTTGTTTTTTGGTGTTTGGCAAAACACTTCCCTCCCTTTTTTAAGAACCCATGTCATGGAAGCCATATGCTCCAAGAGTCAAGGAAGAAGAGAGAAGAGGGTGGCTTTGAGAAGAAAGGAGAGCCACGTACGATGGTATACAACTGTAATTCCAGTACTTGGGAGGCTAAGACAGGAAAGGCAGGTTTGAGGAAAGGCTCAGTAACTTAAGAGAGGCTCTCAGCAACTTAGTGTGACCTTGTTTCCAAATAAAAAATAAAATAGGCCTGAGATGTAGCTCAGAGGTAAAATATGCCCCAGGATTCAGTTGCAAGTACTACCAAAAAATGTAAGAGAGGAGAGAGAGAATACAGAGGAGATAGGAAAAAGGAAAAGAGAAGAAAAATGAGAGAAAAAGGGAAGAATTCCATGAAACCAGAATGGGGGCATGGATCTTTGGATCCTGGTAATAACTGTAGCCCAAATCTTGCTTCCTGCCTGCTTTGGGAACTGGGTCCATCTCAGAAAGAATGGCTGTGTAGAGGGAAGACAAGAGGCCTTGTGTTTCCTGACTTGGCCACAGAGTTCTACCTCTTCCAGTGGGGAAGACACGGGACCCCAGGACCCAGGGTTCCATGCCATAGAGAGAGAAAACAGGAAGCAGTCAGTATGGGCCTGCACCATATCACCCAGACATTTTATGGTCCTTGTAGTAGGACGGATACCACTTAAGAATGCCAGGGGTTCCACACTACATCATAATTTCTTCAGTACAGGGCACATCCCACTCTCTTCTACTGAGCCCCAGAAGGAATCCCACACCTGCCTCAAGGAACCATGGGGAGGAAATAAAGCAACATATTAAATGTAAGAGAAAAAAATGGATGCACATCTCTCTCATCTCCTGCTCACTCTAGGGCATCTGTTCTTTGACTTAAGCAACAAAGGCACCCTCCTTCACAATGGTGAAGACCACCAATAAAATATCCACTTCGTATCATCCTGAGTTCGAAGATCACTGAGTACATTTGCTTGCCTTTTGCTTCCTCCGACAACTAGTGCTAGCCACTGAAAACTCTAAGGCGGCTCTCCTGCTGCCTAAGGAGGAAGGAGAATGGAGTCTACTGTGCTCCTTCATTAGGACCACCAAAGAATTTTTATTAGCAACTCCATCACATTTAACTAGCTCCTTCAGTACATAAAGGAAATCTCTGCCGTGGGTTGTCAGCCTGTGATGAATGTGCTCATTTTTGGAGTGTTATTATTGCTCTCCTCATGGGGCCAGGCTGCCATGGGGGCTCCGCTGTTAGAGGCCATGCTCCATCTCCACCACACCCCCAGGCTAGGATAGCGTTGCTTCTGCCCATGCTAGTCTCCACAATTACATAATCCCACTGAAGAGAAAGGACCGGCAAGGGTTTACAGGAGGTTACCTCAACCTCAATGATTTAGAAAATCCTGAGCTTCTCACTTGGTTTCAAATATCAAGAAGATTTGGGAAGAAAACAGTTCATTTGTAATTTGGTCAGCACAGGTTACCACTGACTTGCTCTTGGTTCAATGGGCTTGATTCATTCGTCATTAGTGGTCAGACTGGCTATAAAAGGACAGCAGAGAAACTGCTACAAACTGTTCTTGAAAAAATAAGAAAGAAGTATATTTTAAAGGCTGCACATGTTCCCCATACTATGACAATTTGTATTTTCTCAAAGGTGGCTACATGCACGTGTGCATACTCAAACACACACCTCAATCTCGGTCAAGCTCCTCTTTACAAGGTGGTATTAACATTTCTCTACATTGAGAGCCCAGATTTCCTCCCCTTGAAACACTCTGTGGGACTTTGTAACTGTATTGACCAACCAGAGTTCAGCATAGAGGACACTGTAATTTCCAAGTTTGGTCATAAAAGGTGGTGAGGTTTCAGCTTGCCATTCCCTTCTCCTCTACCCTACTCCTATCTCTGTGCTTAAAGACAGAGCAAGCCCACATTCAAAATGTAACTCAAAGCCAGGCATGGTGGCCCACTCCTATAGTCTCAGTGCCTGGGGCGCTGAGTCAAGAGGATGAGGATAACATGATCAAGGCCAGCCTCAGCAACCTAGCAAGACTCTCAGCAATTTAGTGAGACCTTGTTTTAAAATAAAACATAAAAAGGAGCCGGGCGTGGTGGCGCACGCTTGTAATCCCCGCCTTGGGAGGCTGAGACAGGAGGATTGCGCAGGTTCGAAGCCAGCCTCAGCTACTTAGTGAGGCTCTCAGCAACTTAGTGAGACCCTGTTTCCAAATAAAAATATAAAAAATAGGTCTGGGAGTATAGCCCAGAGGTAGGAAGCCTCTGGGTTCCACCCCTAGTACCACAAAAAATTAATAATAATAATAACAATAATAATAATAAAGTTAAAAAAAATCAAAAGGGCTGGGATGAAGCTCAGAAGTAGAATGCCCCTAGGTTCAATCCCCAATACAAAAAGAAAGAAAAAAATGCCACAAAGCAAGCAGGATAAAATGTGGAAAGATCTTTGCAATTCACCCTCTTGATGTGAAAAACAGCTAAAAAGGTTCTGATAGAAGCCTTCCAGAAAGTGAATGTTTTAGATACCAGCCAGTTTGATGGCAGAGAAACTGGGTCCTTCTCTATTCCTGATCTAAGTCACCTTGTTCAAGCTTTCCTTAACTCTGTTATAAGTCATATATGCCAGTGAGTCATAGGGCTTAGAAAACAATGCTAAAAAAAATCTGAAAATAGTATTTGCTATCGAAGAGCTGGTTCTCACTGCCCGAAAGCAGTGAAACGTTACTTTTCTTTAAACCTTAGACTACACGTACACTTAAAAAGAAAATAAGGAAGAAACAAGTTTATCCCGAGATGGAAACAAGAAAAGCAAAGCACAGAGTGCTAAGAGAAAGAAGCCAGGCTGCTGGCAGGGGTGGGGCCAGGAGACAAGAACAGCCAAGGAGCTGTCAGCAAATGCCAGCATGAATTACAGCAGACAGAACAAAGAGTGAGATGGCGGCGGCAGAGATACTTCATCATAATCTACATAGGCCACTGCGTTTATTTGGTAGTTAAGGAGGTAATGGCTTTCTTTCAAACTCATTTTAAAAGTTCCTTTTTTAATGGTGGCAATAAATGTTTTTTAGTACTGGGATGATATTCACCAGAGTGCCGCACGGCCACATTCAGCCCTAGCTAAGGATGCTTAATGAGGTGATGCTGGCTTAGCTAAAATATTCTTTGCTGTCTCAACCATCTCACAGTTAAGAAAAGGAATTCTCAAGGTATGCAGGCAATGTGAGGGAGAAAAAAGGTCTTTTACCCTGCACGTGAGACACCAGGGTTTTTCTTAAGCACAATACCAAGGCCTTTCTTCCCCATAAAATACTTAGTGGCATGGAACTTTGACTAGGGCATTAAAAACAGTAACAGAAGTAATGCATGAAATAAGCTTTTGCCAGTATCCAATTATGGCATCAAGTTATGCTAAACAGTTGATTGATGTATTTGAACATCGGATCATGCAGAGTTGGGCTAAATGTGCTACCGGGTCTCACCCATACATCAAATCCAAAATTTAAGACCAACCACTAAAATAAAAAGAAATTTGCATGCTGTTTGTCCATCTGGAGAGGACTAGGGGATGAAAAGCCAACTTGGGCTTTCTCTTACTATTAACCAATTATGAAAATAGTACCATTTTTTTAAACTCCTTTTTATCAGATGCCTATACCATTAAGCCAAGCAGTGGCTTAATTTACTTACTTACTTACTTATTTGGACCAAGGATTGAGCCCAGAAGTGTTCTACCTCTGAGCTACACCCTAATTTCTTTTTTCTGAAACAGGGTCTCATAAATTCTTGAGGGCCTCACTAAGATGCTGAGGCTAGCCTGGAACCTGTGATCCTCCTGTTTCAGCCTCCCAAGTATTAGGATGACAGGTGTGTGTCACCACTCCCTGCTAAATCCATTTTAATTATATGTGACACAGCTCATATTTCAAGTTCCATGACTCCTGGAGCATTTAGAAATCTGAGTTTTGAAGACAAATTTTAGTGGTGGTACTAGAGGTGGGACCCAGAGGCTTTCTACCTCCAGGCTATACTCCCAGACTATATATATATATATATATATATATATATTTTTTTTTTTTTTTTTTTTTTTTTTTTTTTGCAAACAGGGTCTCACTAAGTTGCTGAGAGCCTAAGTAGCTGAGGCTGGCTTCGAACCCGTGCGATCCTCCTGTCTCAGCCTCCCAAGCGCAGGGAATTACAAACTTGCGCCACCACACCCGGCTCTGAAGACAAATTTTAAAAGGGGTATTGAAGCCGGGCGTGGTGGAGCACGCTTGTAATCCCCATGCCTAGGAGGCAGAGACAGGAGGATCGCACAGGTTCAAAGCCACCCTGTTTCAAAAAAAAAAAGAAGCACAAAATAGGTCTGGGAGCGTATCCCGGAGGTAGAAGGGCTTCCAGGAACCCCAGTACCACCAAAAGGGGGGGGGGGGAGTATTGAATAAAAAAATATTTGATACACTGTTTAAAAAAACTATTTGGTTTGCAGTTGAATCAAACAAATATCTTATGGGTATGTATATACACAAATACAGTATATATGTATATACAAATAAGTTACATTTTTAGTTTTTTATTTGCTAGTTTTCACATTGATATTATTATAATGCAATCAATTAAAAAAGATAATACATTGAGGTTGAACAATAAAGCTGTATCTTGAAAAACAAATTGTATCCAAAAATCAAACAAATATACCTAATAGTGAAAAAGTGAAAGTATGACAGAGGGATGAATAATTGAACAACTCAAAATCAAACTGATGGGAGAAAGGCTACTTTAAAAAACACACCAGAGACTTAAAGGCATAAATCATGATTTATAACCCGTCCCAACTCTGACCCCACAGAAAACAAGAAAGACCAAAGGTGATGCTTCATTATGTATTTACTGTCTGGCCAAACCATTATTCATGGGTCTTCATTTTGGAAGATATATATGTGTGTATATATATATGGGGTTTGCACACATTCATAGATAGAACCATTGCAGGGAAACTTTTATGTGCAGAATTTATCGTGAAACCTGCAGCTAATAGCACAATATGGCTAATTTGTGATTTGACTGTCTCCCTCCAGATTTATAGCCTTGCTGCTTTACAGTGGAAGGAGGCAAGCTGCAGTGTATCTTGGGAAGATGGCTGGCAGCTCAAACATTCCTGTAATTCTGCAACGATCTTATTCTCTAATTGTCTAGCTAACAAGAATACCACCGAAGGACAGTGGCTACCACTACTACAAACCCATACTTCCACGTTTGTGCAAGCCAGAAAATTCCACTTGGAAAGAGTTCATTATAACTAAAATGAGGTCGACTGTTAAAGACTTAGGTGGAATTGCTTTTTATTAATTGGGGACACTTCAGTTAAACTATAAAATTATCTTTTCTATACCTCTCTTTGGGAAGAAAGACTAGATGACATGTTTTCTCTCAACTCCAGGATACAGTAATCTACAACTACATACTGAAACTAGTACCCGTCACAAATACAGTTTTAAAATACCTAGGAGACTCCAGTTACCTTATTACCAGAGCTTCCAAATGGATTAAATTGTGTGTGTATGTGTGTGTGTGTGTGTGCGCATGCGTGCACGTGCGCACAAACATATATGCACACATGCGTTATTGGGGTTGAATCTAGGGGTATTCTCTGAGCCACATCCCCAGCCCTTTTTATATTTTTTTATTTTGAAACAGGGTTTCACTAAATTTGCTGATGGTCTGTTGCTATGATCCTCCTGTCTCAGCCTCTCAATATTGGGATTGTAGGTATACAGTACCATATCTAGATGAATGTACCTTTAATCACTTTTATGAGATGGCATAGCAAAATAGTGTGCCTGGATGTCGGGGAAGGAGGAGAAAGAGAAAAAATGCTCATACAAATAACCTGTGTCACACAACATAGAGAGGACTAGAGCGGGCCGAGAAATTCTGGACCAGGACCAAGTCTGCACAGTGCAGCACAGCACACCCCAATCACCAGGATACTTCCCTCCCTCCCTCAAAACATCCACAGCCCACAGGCTGCTCATTGAAATGATGTTCATCAGAGCCAGGCGTGGTGGTGCACGCTTACAATGCCAGCATTCGGGAGGCTGAGACAGGAGGATCGTGGCTCACAGCCAGCCTCAGCTACTTAGTGAGGCCCTTTGCAACTCAGTGAGACCCCGTTTCAAAATAAAGAATATAAAATAGGGGTATAGCTCAGAGGTAGAATGTCTCTGGGTTCCATCCCCAGTACCACATAAATAAATAAATAAATAAATAAATAAATAAATAAATAAATAAATGGTGTTCGTCAGAAAAGTTGTTCATGATCCAGACATGGTGGTGCATGCTTATAATCCCAGCATTTGGGAGGCTGACACAGGAGGATCACAGTTTACAGAGAGACTCAGCTACTTAGTGAAGCCCTTTGCAACTCAGGGAGACCCTGTTTCAAAATAAAGAATAAAAAATAGGGCTGAGGGTGTAGCTCAGAGGTAGAATGCACCTGGGTTCCATCCCCAGAACCACAAAAAAAAAAAAAAAAAAAAAAAGGAAAAGATGTTCATGGCTGGGTATGTTGGTGCATGCCTGTAATTAGGAAGCTGAAACAGGAGAATCACAGGTTTGAGGACAGCCTCAACAAGTAGTGAAATGCTCAGCAACCTAGTGAAACTGTTTCAAAAGAAAAATAAAATAGGGCTGAGGGTGTTGCTCAGAGGTAGAATGCCCCTAAACTCAATCCAAAGAAAAGAAAAGAAAAGAGAAAGAAAGAAAGAAAGAGGGAGGAGGGGAGGGGAGGGAAGATATTCGTAGGCACTACCTTTTCCAAGGTTGAAACTAAGCTCAACAGAGTTTATTACTTTTAGGGCTTTCCAGAGTTTCCACGTACTATATGCCGTGGGTCCCTGAAAGAGAATAATCCGACAAAGCTTTTTCCAGGCCAAAGCAACCATATATTTTTTATTTGTCTCTTTTTGCAAGGATTCATCATAAAACCAAAATTCTCAGGAAAACACCTTTGCAAGTGAGAAAATAGAGGAAACTGGGCCCACTTGAACCTGAGGCGTAGCTCCTAGCTTTAATTCCTACACCCCATGCCCAGGTGTCAAATGAATGTCTGGGGAGGGGACAAGTGCACATTCCTGCTCCTCTGAAGAAGGCTTCACTGCACACTGGTTTGGGCCAGAGTCATTTAAATCAAAACATGGCTCTGCTGCTTTTCCAGCTGTGTGAATTTTGCCATTTACTTTGGCTCCTTGGCAAAGTAAGTTAAATAAGGTGATGCTCGCTGTGTGTGGTGGTGCAGGCCTGTAATTCCAGTATGTGGGAGGCTGAGGCAGGAGGATCGCAGATTCAAGCAGCTTAGCGAGGCTCTCGGTAACTTAGTGAGATCCTGTTTCCAAATTTTTATTTGGAAAATTTTATTTTTTAATAAAATAGGCCTGGAGGTTTAGTTCAGAGATGAAATCATGTAGGTTCAATCCCCATACCATGCACTCCAAAAAAAAGATGATGCTCACAGACAGATGTTAATAAACAACAGGTGCTTTCAGACCCTCCCCAGAGAGTCCAGATCTCTCCTCCACTGGGCAAGTGGGGACTATCTATCTTGCAAGGGTGTCCCATCTCCCACCTCCCCTTCCCCAAAGCAGCTCAGTTCCCTCTGGGAATCACTTCTACCCACCATATGTAGTCTTAGTGGGCTAGTTATTACAGAGACAAGCAACCATAAAGTGAGCTCAGGCACAAAGCTCCTTTCTCTGGCACCCATATCCCCTGGAGATATCAGACACCAGACAGAGGGGACAAGGTGGCAAGCTTAGCCAGTGAGATTCCGTCTCCCAGGATTTATGGTGGTCATAGGAAGGACAGCAGGGTAGAGGTCAGTGTGGAAGTAAAATCAGGATTTCAGGGCGCTGCCAGGCTCGACTGAACTCTCCAGCCAGGGAGTTCCAGATTTCAGGGAGTGCACTGAGCTCCTGGGCCCACACTATCAACAGCCTCATATGCACAAAGCCAATGCCATTTTCCAATGGTACACAGGTGGGTGGAGATGGGAGTCTAGAATAGTTTAGGTCAGGTCCTGGATAAAAGCCAAAGAGGAAAACGAGGACAGAAACATCTGTCAGAGAACAAAGTGAACATCTGCCAGGCATATGGTCCTCATGGGGCTGGATTCTTCATGATCCTACTGAAATAAATGGAGAATTCTGATTTGAAGCAGAAGAAATATAAAGCAGGGAATGAGTTACCCAGTGGAAAAAAGAGCTGAGGAGGCCACCAGGGACAGTGAGGCATCCCTGAGATCAGCAGGGGCAGAAGAAATCGCCGTTTCCAGGCCAAAGACACAGTGGACAGGCCCCAGCATCCCTCAAGATGCTAGAATCCTGCTTGCCTGCAGCCAAGGAGAAGACACTGCCCAAGCAATGGCGGGGTGGGAAGGGAGCAGCACTGGCTTATCCCCACCTCCTGCTCTCCGTCCTCCTTGAGCCTCCCACTGGTCCAACCATCCAGTTCACATGGACCCTGAGACTCAGCGTACCAGGGACACCTGCCTTCTCCTTGAGTCGAGTGTGGAATAACAAAGAATGATGCCAGGCAAATGGGTTCAGGACTGGCAAACAAGCTCTCTTCCCGCGGTATGTGACTGCATTTGCATTACTCAGGGATCCTGGGGAAGCTGCTGGCACAATCATGTTTCATCCCTCATATGAGATGCAACACTTTCAGTTACTGTGTTATAGTTAGTCAGCTTTCTTGTACTATAACAAATATCTGAGATCATGAATTTAAAAAGAGGAAAGAGTCGGGCATGGTGGCGCACACTTGTAATCCCAGCATTCGGGAGGCTGAGACCCGTATTCGTGGGAATATGGGTAAAAGCAAAACTGCTCACCTCACCACCATGAAGCAAAAGAGAGGTAAGAGAAGAGAATGGGGCTCCCAAGCCCTTCTATGGCACACTCCAATGGCCTAAGTACTAGACCCCACCTTACTGAGGGTGGAACCCAGGGGCTTTTCTACCTCTGGGCTATACTCCCAGACCTATTTCTTTTTTTTTTTTTTTACCCGTCTGGGGATGAAACCCAAAGGCATTTGACCGCCAAGCTACACCCCCTGCCCAATTTTTATTCTTTATTTTTTTTGTTTTTTTGTTTTTGTTTTTGTTGTGGTGGTACTGGGGATGGAACCCAGAGGCTTTCTACCTCCGGGCTATACTTCCAGGCCTATTTTATATTTTATTTGGAAACAGGGTCTCACTAAGTTGCTGAAAGCCTCACTAAGTAGCTGAGGCTGGCTTCGAACCTGTGCGATCCTCCTGTCTCAGCCTCCCAAGCGTGGGGATTACAAGCGTGCGCCACCACGCCGGCTAGACCCCACCTCTTAAGTTCTGCCACCTGCCATTCTGGGAACAAGACTGTAATATATGAGCCTTGGTGAACATTTAAAATCCAAACTATAGCACTCATCTATGTTCCACTCCCCAAGTCCAATTTGTTCCAATCCCCACCCCCCAAAATAGCTACAAAAACATTGTCTTTGCCTCTCCGCCAGATGTTCTATGATGTAATAACCTTAGAGGCTCCCCAAGCTCCAAACTCCAGGAGACATTCTATCTCACTCTGAAAACCAAATACAATGCATTTCCTCTATTGATTGTTTCTGTAGTTAAAAAAAAAAAATCTCTAAGAGAGACTACTATCAGAATAAGGATGTGGTCTCATCACACACGAAGCAGATATTTTGGAGAGACTGTATTTTATGCAATTAGAATTTCCTCAGCCAAATTTAATACTAATCTTTCCTCAAGGGGGATTTCTAATGAGAGTGTCCTGCAAAGGGACCATCTCCTAATGAAATTAGTAGATTGGATGTGTCCCCTGATACGTGGTCCTGCTAACCAATCATTTTAGAAGAAAACTCAACTTGGGGAGGAGGATGAGCACAGCTGGTAAGAAAGCAACTTTCGGCAGTACCCAGGGAGCTGAGTGGGCGCTGCTTCTGCCTCTGGTAAGCAGGGGGCTGGCATGTGTGAACCCCCGGTAAAGGATGAACATTAGAGAGAGAGCCAAACTTTTCTTTTAAATGCTTTTCACCAGTGCACTGTAATTACACACTTGTGTAATTACACATAACAGTGAGGTTCAAAATAATACAAGCACAGAACCTGGTGTGTTTCCTTTGAGACTCCACCCCACTCTACCGTCTCCTTCCCCATACCTGTTAGTGAGACTGGCAGCTAAACCGTCCTATGTGGTCATAACGTTTGAACTGTTCCCTTCCTCAAACCTCCTTTTCCCCTCCCCGTTCTGCTTCCCTAATCCCCTTCCGCTATTCTACAGGTCTCTTTCCTCATTTATCTAAAGAATGTGCATAGGTTATATGAGAATACTACACCATTTTAGACAAGGGAACGTGAGCATTTGTCTTACTCTCGTTTTCCCCCATTTTGGTGCGGTAGTATTTATTTCTTATTTGTTAATAGTGTGATCATATATAAAAACAATGAAAAAAATTTGGATGCTCTGTATGTCTTTGCTATCCATTACTATAATTTGTTAAGTTTCATAGTTGTTAGTGGGATAATTCTGTTGGCTAGGGAAGGGAAGTATATGAGATAGTAGGGAAAAGACTATTTTTGTGGTTCTGAGGATTGAATTCAGAGACATTCTACCTCTGAGCTACACCTCCAACATTATTTTATTTTTTATTTAGAAATAGGCTTGCTACATTATGAAGAGTCTCACTAAGTTGGTGAGATTGGTCTTGAACCTGAGATCCTCCTATCTCAGACTCCAAAGTACTGGAATTACAGGCATGTGCTATCAAGCCTGGCCAGGAAAAGACTTGATTAAATCAAGAAAAGAAAAAAAAAATACCACATTCATTTCCCTCCATCATCAGTCTCCAAGCAACCTGAATGAGAACTAACATTCCTTTTTTTTCCCCTTCATCAAGCTTTATCTCTCTTTGGAATGTCCAATAAATAAATGAAATAATAACTATGCAATGTAAAACATAAAGCATATAAGCAACAGTGAATTACTTTGACTCAGAAAGTATTTTCATAAGCCAGATATAAAAAGGTAATTCTGTATGCATCTATCTATACCTGTGTCTATACTTCTAAATCTATGTCTATGAGTAAGTGTATGTCTATCTATATCTCTATCTATGTCTACCTATAGTCTGATAGTCCATCTCTCAGATTATTACAACAAAACTTCCACTCCTCTCTGTATGGTACAGTTGTCCCTAGGTATCCACCATGCAGGACTGACTCTAGAACCAAAAAGGTACCAAAATCCATGAAGGATCAAGCCCCTTAAGAAAATGTCACAGTATTTTCACATATGCATGTTTTCCCTTGTACTTTCAGTCATCTCTAGACGACTTTAATACCAAATGCAATGTGAATGCTGTACAAATAGTTTTTATACGGTATGGTTTAGGGAACAATGATAAGCTCTGGCCATACTATCCTAAATACTCCTGATCTCATCTGGGGTAACTCTCTCCCACTGGCATCCACCTCCTCCTTCCTGGGACTGACTTCCCAGACTGCACAAGAGGTCACCCCCTTCCCTTCACCTAAGAACTCCTCCTCTGCTTCTCCTCCATATGAGAAGCAGAGCAATCCCCATTCCAGCATCTCTCAGTGCAGTGTTCAGGTTCTCCCCAGGTTCTATCCCTCTACTGTCTTGCCTGCACTATGACTAACACGGACAGACAACAGCTCCTCCTGGGTTGTCTGTGTTTGCAACAAGAAGCCCTTATGTCTTAGTCCTCCAACGGCTTTGTTCAAGATGCTAAAATAGAGCCTTAGGCATCACTGCACACAGACAGAAAACCTGGACCACCCTGGTCATGAGAGACCTTGAGAAGGGTCTTGAGAATATCCCTTCCAAACCTGGGCCCTGAGAGCCTCTGTGGGATCCTTTCATGGTGCTGACATTCCTGGCAGGAGGAATCCCTTCTGTTCAATGAAGGCAGACATCTTAATACCGTTCTATAAAGGCCCTGCAATTGTTAGGAGAACATTTCATTAACTCACTGGTCTTTAGTACCCAAAAGACCAAGTTTGGAATTTCAACTTTTTTGTACCAGGGAAAAATACTTAATCCCCCAGCCTCAGAGTCTCACCTGTCCAGTAAAGATGCCACCATTGAGCTCAGAGCAGGGTGCAAGGATTAGGTGAGTGAATGTAGTTCAAACTCTCACCCCAACACCTGGCACACTGCAAGCATTCAATAACCAACAGATAGATACAAGCTAGTATTATCATTAAAACAAAAATTCTCTCCAAAAGAAGACAAATGGGTACACAGAATACAGATTAGTCATGTGACCAAGGATGTCAAATCAATGTCATTAAACTAAAAAAAAAAAACATGTGGTAGCTATTGGCATTGTGAATATCAAATTACAGCAGCCACAACAGGGAAAAAACTACATCTCTATGGTGTCATATGGATATTGATTGATAAGATTCCCATGGGAGGCACGTGCTTTCATGTAGACAGACCATATGAGGAAAGAGGAGGAGAGGGGGAGGAGGAGGAAGAGATGGAATGGAGAAGAGAAGAGGAAGAAAGGAGGAAGAGAAATGAGATTGGCAAAAAAGAGGAAGAGGAAAGACAGAAGAGGAAGGGGAAGAGAGAAGAGGAGAAAGAGAAAATAGATAAAGAAGGAAGAGGAAAGTTGAAAGAAAAAAAGAAGAGGAAAAAGAGAAAATAGCTGGCGTGAAGGAAAAGGAGGAAGAGACAGAAGAAGAAGGAAAAGGAAAGAGAGAACAGGGAGGAGGAAGAGGGAAAAGAAGGGAGGAGGAAGAGGAAGAAGACAGGCTATGGCCTCATAAGAGCTACAATGTCACTAGACAACAGGAATTTTTCAGCCCCATTATAATCTCATGAGACCACTACCATATATACATGGCTCATTGATGCCTGAAATGTCCTCATCTGGCCCACAACTGTATTTCAACAGTTCATTCAAGATCTCCTGAGCTGTTCTTCCTTTCTTGTATGAGGTGCTAAAATGACCATCTCTCTGAGATTATCTTCTGATCAGGCTTTTGTTAACCAGGCAAAGTCCACTGTGAGTTAGAAGTGATGGCTTCTAAAACCAAGTGAATTTCTTATAGCCACACACCCATGGCAAGAACCCACCACACTCCTTGAATTTTGCAGCTGCCAGCCTCAACTAGTGTATCCCTCTCTGGGCACCTTCCTAAATTCAAGAGCTTTATATGACGAGGAATTAGCTGTTTCTAGTATACCGAGAGAAATTAATTAGCACCCACCAAATGAACAACTATTTCATTCTCTGTGTGAATTTATATTTTGCTTTTGTCACAGCCCAGAAAACACGGAACAAAATCTCTGTGAAAATTAGCTATGCTCTCTGGTTTCTCATGGAGCTGCAGAGATTCCCCTTGGGCTGTTATTTGCAGTATTTACTTTTTTTTTTACTGAATTATCAAGTGAAAATCCAATTGTTCCTAATGGTGCTCACTCTGTGTGCTTCCCATTCTCATACACAAGAAAGGGTTTATTATCCATTTGTAGTAATTAAGGCACTGATGTTATATCGATCCATAAAAATCCTTCATTAAGCCAGTAAAGAGCTTTTCATCAAAATCATGGTACCTAAATATTTATTTAAAAATAAAAACCAAATTAAAATAAAGACTCTTCCACCAATACCACCAACCACCATCCAAAAACAAAAATGCTTGGAGTCTATTTTGAAAGGAGTGGACAAGTCTCCTGAGCAGTTTCAAAGCATTTTCTTACAGAGTAGGGAACAATCCTAATTGGTAATCCATCATGGCTGGCTATAAAGAAATGAAGTAATTAACCATGAGGAAATAATTCAGCAAGATGCTAACAGTTTAATAACACTGAAGTATTTGCATTTAAACATTATTGTTTTCAAATGGTTTCATAATTGTTTTAGATTTGCTAAATACTAATAAGAGAATAAAACAAAGAATGATACGAGGTTTTTTGATTAATATGATCAGTCAAATGTGTTATTAGATACTAGGGATGCTGTTATTAGGTATGGGGGACAGGTCTGCATTGTCCTAGGGGATTTAGAATATGGCCCTCAGCAGAGGTCTGTACAGCCCAAACTCTGCAGCTTCCCTAAGCCTGCACAGTGCCGCAGCCAGAGGCCAGGAGGAAACCCAGAAAATGTCATGCAGAAAAAAATCTAGGTTGCCATCCTTACTATCACAAGGGAAGGGTGTCCAGAAAGCCATAGCTGAGGAAGCACACATGCTGATTACAATATGTGAGGACTTCCCACTGGGTACTACTTGGGGATAAAGATTTTCTTAAAGAGGCCTTTTTTTTTTTTCTGTAATGCATCTGTTTACGAAGAGATATGTCTCTTTGTAATCAAGGTTTTGTTATCAAAACAAGGTTTTTGTTATCAAAACCTTCCACTACAGTGGAAGTTTTCTGTCAGTTCTGTGAAGGAACTAAGGGGCTGTTTCCAAACACCAGCCTACGTTGCTTTCAGCACTCCAAGGATGTATTTCAAGGTTCCATGGGTTCTGTACAAACACTTTACTATAATGTCTTAATTTCTCTGAAGTCTCTAACAATACCTGAAGAAGCAGGTATTGTCCTAGGGTCCTCTTGCAAAATTACATTTATGAACATATTGCAAGGCACAAATTAACATAGCTTCAAATGATGCAGCCTAATAATTACAGTAATAATGGAAGAATGTCTTTAGGTGAGAATTACATGAGTGCCAAGTAAAAGCCAACAGAACCCTGTGTGTGCCCCTGGAATGAAGGTTTCCTAGTAGCTTATGTAGAAAGACACACAAAGAGAAGTGAATCATCCCTCAGATATGGAGTTCAGATACATCAACAGAAAAGCAACTAGCTCCAAAGCAGTCATAACCACACTTGTGCTGCAAGTAGAAATTTGATTTCAGCAAAAGGAATACAGTTTACCGAGTGTGGTGGCACACATCTGTAATCCCAGTATTGGGGAGGCTGAGACAAGAGGATCCCAGATTCAAGACAAGCATGACTCTCAGCAACCTATTGAGATCCTTTGTGAAACAAAACAAAAAAATGGCCAGGAGTATATCTTGGAGGCAGAATGCCTCTGGGTCCAACCACCAGTCCCCCCCCCCATCCCCGCCACAAAAAAAATGTAGCTTTAACTTAAAAGTTTATAGGTTTGAATTTCAGTGGTTTTGTTGTTTTATTTATATGATGTTTGCAAATCAGTGCTCATTTTATGGTTGTATAGTAGACATGAGAATCTAAACACAGGTTCTCAAGCTCAGCACTGTTGGTGTTATGGGATGGATAATTCTCTGTGAGGGTCTGTCCTATGCATCATTCCATATTCGGCAGCATCCCTGGGCTCTATCTGCTGGATGCCAGGAACAAACACAAATCTTCATCCTGCTCTCAGATGCGACCGTCTACAGTGTCCCTAGACACTGGAAAACAAAGTAGTCCCAAATTAAAACCACTGGCCAAGAGTATGGGTCAGGGTCAGGGAGGAAGTGGATAACGTGCTCAGATCAGGAGTGTGTGTGTGTGTGTGTGTGTGTGGTACTGGGGTTCCTGGAAGCTCTTCTACCTCCAGGCTACACTCCCAGACCTATTTTTATACTTTTTGTAATCTGGAAAGTGTCTCTTAAGCCAGTGCAGCTGGCTTCGAACCTGCACGATCCTCCTGTCTCCGCCTCCCAAGAGCAGGGATTACAAGCGTGTGCCACCACGCCTGGCCAGATCAGTAAATTTTAAGAGAGTTTAATATAAAGACTATTTACAAAGGTCTGAGGAGGATGGGGAAAAACTATTATCAAAGGGTTAAAGAGACAAAATAACAGTGGAAAAAGAAAAGAGGGGAAAGGAGGAGGAGGAAGAGAAAGAGAAAGAGGAGGAGGAAGGAAGAAGAGGAGGAAGAGGAGGAGGAAGAAGCAGAGGAGGAAGGGGAGGGGGAAATGATGAGAAGCGGACATGCTATGAGCAGCTGAGACCTCTAGGTAAAGGGTGCAGTAGAAATCAATACTCTAACACCACCCCTTATGCAAACCAAGGGCTCCCCAAGGACTAACAAACCAGATGGCAAGAGACAAGGGAATCCACTGATAAGAGTTCAGATGGGCCAGCTTCCCAGGACACAGAGCGGAATGGAGGGCAAAAATGTAGTGGAGGACAGGAGGAAAACAGAAAAGGCAAACTGCACTTAGTTCTCTAGTTCTTGGATTTTTTTTTTTTTTTTTTTTGTACTGGAGGTTAAACTCAGAGGCCTTCTACTTCTGAGCCACATCCCCAGCCCAATTTTATTGTTTATTTTGAAACAGAGTCTCACTAAGTTGCTGAGGCTGGCTGAGAACCTGTGATCCTTCTGTCTCAGCCATTCAAATCCTGGGAGGACAAGCCTGCAGCCCCAAACGGGCTCAGGCTTGCTTCTTGAGTTCCTGAAGTATGATGCACCTCTAGCTGCTAGGGAGAATGAGCTTCCCTTCTACTCTGGCCTTCCTGGCCACTGGCTCCTGGTGGTCTCCCTCAGCCATCAGAGCAGATGGGGTGGGGGTGAAGGTGGCACACAAGTGGTGGTGAGGACACCCACAGGAGATAAGGAAAGTGGCCTATTAAAGCAGCTGGGGCTTCAGCTTGGACTTTCATCACCACATCCTCTGCGGGCAGGTCAAAGCAAAAGCCACCCCTGTCCCTCCCAGGGCACTCTGCAGGCGGCTGAGGTTTCTCTTTGCTGACTTCTCCGTTTTTTGTTTTTTGTTTTTGTTTTTTTTTTGGTGGTACTGGGGTTCCTGGAAGCCCGTCTATCTCCGGGCTACACTCCTAGACCTATTTTACTTTTGGAAACAGGGTCTCCTAAGCCAGAGCGGCTGGCTTCGAACCTGCGCGATCCTCCTGTCTCTGCCTCCCAAGCGCGGGGATTACAAGCGTGTGCCACCACGCCCGGCAGACTTCTCCATTTTAATGTCTACTAGTTTTCTTTATTCTGGAAGAAACCTTGGCTTTTCCCTTCTGCCTTTGTTTACAAAGACCTTCTCTTCTGTGCATCTTTCAAAGCTCGGCCCCTCCAGGAGGCTGACATCTCCTTGTTCACAGTAAGCTCCCATCCAGCCTCTGCTCTTGCTGGAGAGCCTGCTTCAGCCTCTCCTCTCCCTCCCGAGGGGCCCATTTCCTGTGCTCAGGATTCCTGAGCTGGCCTCCTGAAGCCCAGGAGCCCAAAGCCTCTCCACTCTGCAGCTGCCTGACACAGAGGCTGCCCCTTACCTGGAAGCTCTGTCCTCCTCCCACCAGTAGCCCGGACCCTCCCTGTGGTGCATGCCTGCAATCCCGGTACTTGGGAGGCTGAGACAGGAAGATTTCAGGTTCAAGGCTAGCTTCAGCAATTTAGTGAGGTCCCTCAGCAACTTCAGAGGTAGAATACCCCTGGATTCAATCCCCAGTATATACCTATACCTATACCTACACATCACACACACATACACACATGAAGTAAGCCTATCTGAAGCTATTTGCTCTAACACGTCTAGATGCTCAGGTGTCTTAGGAAAGGCTATTTTTAGCACTGCACCACATGGAGGCAAATCAGCAGGTGGAGTCTTTGGAAGTCGATGTGCAGCCTAACTGAGGCCAGCCAGGGCTCTGTTCAGAAACCAGGGATGAGGGGAAGTGTCTGCTACAAAAACAAGCGGGAATGATGGGATCCCACGTCACTGCCATCTCGAAAAAAGAAAAAAAAACCTTCTGATGATAGGAAAAGATGGTTTTGCTAACCTATGAAAAGGGTGAAATCTTAAATTGTATCCTATTTCCTATCACAGATTGTTTTTGGGGGGGGGTCCAATTTACAAGGTTGGTGAGACCTCTTTACTATTTTAATCTTGTGCATGTGTACGCACATGCGTGCACACACACTTGTGCTATATAAATATAATTTTTCTTGGGAACACAAATGAGCTGAAGAAACTAAGAAATGAAGTTTGAAATAAAGGTTAATTTAAAGAGGGAAAGAAAAAATTAGACTTATTGAAGAAAAAAAAGAGAAATGGCTGAGGCAATTCTCACTAAGCTGAATAAAAAGAGCTGATCATTCCTCAGGAAATCTTTACTGAGAATCCACTGTGTGCCTCTGGGGTGGTTTTACTTTTAGTGTGGTCACAGAATTTTTTGACACTGTTCTCTCAAAAAGTAGAACCTGCTTCCCCTTCTCCTGAACACAGCTGGACTTGAGTCACTTTCAACAAACAGATGTGGCAGAGGTGGCAGTTTGTGTCCTCCGAGTCTGTCACAGAACACACTACCAGCCAGGCATCGTGGCACACACCTGTAATCCCAGTACTTGGGAGGCTGAGACAGGAGGCTTGCAGGTTCGAGGTTACCCTCAACAACTTAGCAAGACCCTGCTTCAAAATAACAAATACAAAGGGCAGAGAGTGCAGCTCTGAGGTAGAGTGCCCCAGAACCAAGAGAAAAAAGTAGACATGTTAACTGGGAGTCCCCACACTTTGAAGTTCATCACCACCCCACCCATAGTTTGCCTGTAAATTCATTTTAACCTCCGTAGGCCAAAGAGCTATTTCATTCCTGGAGCCTGGGCTTCATCCACGTGAGAATTCAACATGATGAAAACCTGCCCGTTTTCTCTCCCAATATCCATTTATAAATAATTACATTCATATATCAAAGCTTAACTTTACAGTGAACATCTGCATGCTTGCTACATAGATTTCACAATTAATGTTTTACTATTCTTGCTCTATGCCACATCTATTTACCTCCATTCACCCACCTATCCATTTTTTAAATATATTTCAATATGGGCATAGTGGTGCACACCTGTAATCCTAGTACTTGGGAGGCTGAGAAAGAAGGATCACAATTCCTAAGCCAACCTCACAACTTAGCAAGGCTCTCAGCAACTTAGTGAGATCTTGTTTCAAAAACAAATAAAATAGGGCTGGGGTGTATCTCAGAGGAAGAACACCCTTGGGTTCAATTTCCAATGCCACATAATAGCTAGATAGGTGGATAAATGGATGGATGGATGGAATATTTTATAGTAAGCTGCAGGTGTAGGTACATTTCACCTTAAATATAACTTGCCACATACATAACATGTAGCCTGACTGTAAATGAGTAAAAAAAAAGAAAAAGAAAATTTTCACAGGCTAGAAGACCACCCACTTCACACAAGACAAAAGGGGGGACTTCAAACGGACTAATTAGATTCTGTTTGCTGCCATGGCCCAGGCTTTACCAAAAAAACACAGTAAAATACCACACCTCAAGAGCCAAACACCAATATGTTTGTCATTAGACAGAACTGCTATTTAAAGAATCAAAGGGAAAATAAGGATCTGGACGTATTTGTTGCTGTGAGCAGTTTCCAGAAGGAGCTGGTGTCTCCGACAGAGGTTCCCCCCAGGTTGGCACTGAGCCTTTGGCTTCTGGAGGGTAACACCAGCCAAGCATCCTTTCAAGTCCTTGAGATGCAGTCTGTGGCTGTTTTCCTACAAATATTTGTGTGTTGATATCCTTAAACATTCCCCCCTCTCTTTTTTTCAGGGACCTTCGTTCGTTCGTTCCTTCCTTCCTTCCTTCCTTTCTGTAGTGAGAATTGAACACACTGGCATTCTGTCTCTGTGCTACACCCCCAGCCCTTTTGATTTTTTTATTTTGAAAGAGTCTCACTAAGTTACTAAGGATCTTGCAACATTGCTGAGGCTGGACTCGAACCTGCAATCCTCCTGTCTCAGCTTCACAAGTTGTAGGAGTATAGGTGTGTGCCATTGTGCTCAGTTTCTTCTTCTGTAACTACAGAAACCACTCATGAAGCTGTTCATAGAAGGTACAATGTGTCAACCTTTCCACCCTGGCCTGAGATGTTTAAGTATTCATTGCCAAGATAGCCAGGGATCATTTCTTACTTGGCAGGTAACCTGGGGGTTAGTAAGCCATGCAAAGCACCTTCCCTTAGGAAAGCAAAGCACAGCCTCCTTCCGATGCCATGCGCCTCATCTTCCCCTGCACAGACCATAGTGTGCAGCAGGGCCCTGAGCAAAACCGTACTTGGGAGCAGAATTCAAGCTATTTGTTGTGGCGGTGCCATTGCACAGGTCCCATCAGCGGTGGACTTCCGGGCTGCCTGGGCCCTGCTCAGGAGCACAGTGCTCAGGGGGAGCGCCCGGGCAATTTTGCTTCCAGGGAGTAGTATTCTGCTTCATAGCAGAAACACCTCGGGAGTTGTAGTGGTGCACCCTCTAATCCCAGTACTTGGGAGGCTAAGACAAGAGTATCACAGTTTTGAGACCAGCCTCAGCAACTTAGCAAAAATATCCAATATGCCAAAGGTAAAAAAAAAAAGTCTGTAATAATTTTATTTATTGAAATAAAATTGGTATTAGAATATTTACCACAAAGATTTAAAGATCATTAGACTTGATAATTGTACTACCTGGACAGAATGTGTACCTCCTCTCCCAAACCCCAAATATAAAGCACAGGCGACATATTTAAGGGCAATAACGAACAACACTGAGAGGAGGGCCAAAGAGGAAAGAAGCAGCTGCCCTGCCTTTTTAACACAAATCTGTTCTAGCTTCCTTTTCATTTTTTTCTATTTAAAATTCAAGAATAAATCGAAAGCTAAAGCCACTAAGACTTTAATATGGCCTTCATGAAGAGAAATAAATGATACTACATTTATCTGTTGAGAACATCGATGGAAAACTAATTTGGGAAAGAAAGGACTAATTAATAAGAGCAAAAATGACTTCTTCACTTCCTTTGATCCCAGAAATTATTAAATAGTAAAATAACCACTCCGTTATATTAGGCGCAATAAAACCGAGAAGGTGAAGGCGAAGGAAGGAAATAAAGTTCCGACCTTGGAAGCTGGGGCATTCTCCGGCCCAGACAGCTCAGGCCTACTTGGGCTCACTGACCTCTGGGCAGCCGGGTCCAGAGTTCGAGCTCCCGAGCAGGTGGGATTCCCATGCTAGAACCCCAGGAGCCCGCCCTCCACCAGCCACACTTTGAGGGACTACACATAGAACTGGTGGAAGGGGAAAAAATATTTGAAAAACATATACCTGATAAGGGATTAATATCCAAAATTTATAGGGAATTCAACTCAATAGCAAAAAAAAAAAATTAAATTAAAATAGCCCAATTTAAAATGAGTTTTTAATATGTATTTAATTAATTTATTTATTTATTTCAGGGCTATGGATTGAACTCAGGGGCATTCTAGCGCCAAGCTAAATCCCCAGTCTTATTTTATTCTTATTTTTAAAAAGGGTCTCATTAAATAGGAGAGGGCCTCCCAAGTTGCTGAGGCTGGCTGCAAACCTGCGATCCTCATATACTCAGCCTCCCAAGTACTATGATTACAAGTGTGCACCGCCACACTCAAATGAGCTTTTAAAGGTCTCCATCCTCATTTCTTAGAACATGACATAAAAATGGCTGGCTAACAGGTATATGAAAAAAATTTTGCTATTACTAATCATCAGGGAGATGCAACTCAAAAACACAAGAGCCAGGTGTGGTACATGCCTACAATCCCAGCATGAGGCCGAGACAGGAGGCTTGTAAGTTTGCAGCCAGCCTGAGCAACCTAGTGGGAGTCCATCTCAAAATTAAAAGTGCAGTCGGGTGTGGTGGCGCACGCTTGTCATCCCAGCATTCGGGAGGCTGAGACCAGAGGATCAATCGCAGTTCGTGGACAGCCTCAGCTACTACTTAGTGAGGCCCTCTGCAACTTAGTGAGACCCTGTTTCAAAATAAAGAATAAAAATAGGGCAGGGGGTGTAGCTCGGAGGTCGAGTGCCCCTGGGTTCCATCCCCAGACTCACAAAAAAAAAAAAAAAAAAAAAAAAAAAAATTAAAAGTGCTGTGTAGCCTAGTGGTAGTGCTTGCCTAACATATGCAAAGCCCTGGGTTCGATGCCCAGTACCGTGAAACAAAAACAAAAACAAAAACAAAATCGACCTCAGGGAAGTTAAGAGCAGAATGGGAACAACTGGGGAGTTTTGGAGCATGAGATAGGGAGAGGTTGGTCAACAGGTACAAAGCTACAGTTAGATATGAATAAGTTCTGATGTACTATTGCATAGTGGGGTGACTATAGATAATAATGTACTGTATATTTTATAAAAAAGCTAGAAAAAAGATGGGGTGGTAAGGTAGAGGCAGGTGAGTCGCAGGTTGGAGACCAGCCTCAGCAACGCAGAGACTCTCAGCAACCTAATGAGACCCTATTTCAAAGAAAAAAATTAAAAGGGTTCAGCGTTTGGCTCAAAGATAGAATGCCCCTAGGCTCAATCCCCAGTACCCCCACACATACACACACCAAAAAAAAAAAAAAAAAAAAAAGCTAAAAGAGAGGATTCTGAATGTGCTCATTATACAGAAATGATCAAAGTTTAAGGCGAGGAAGATGCTGATTACCCTGATTTGATCATTACACAATATATGCACAAACCAAAACATCACATTGTTCTCAACAAATATGTAACAATTATGTGAACATCAAATAATTTTTAAAAATATACGACCACTATCTGAGAACTGTGAGCAAATTGTAGAAGCAAGCATAATCCCTGCCCTCAGATTCCTTACAACTAGCTGGGCGTGGTGGTGCACGCTTGTAATCCCAGCATTTGGGAGGCTGAGACAGGAGGATGGCAGATTCCCGGCCAGCCTCAGCTACTTGGTGAAGCCCTCTGGAAAACAGGAATGCAGGGCAGAGAGAAGCAAGAAAAAAAGAAGGTTCTGGAAAGAAGAAGGAATAAATCTCTGGACTCTTAGGAGACTGGCAAGTTAAAAGCTTGGGTCTAGCTGAGATCGCGCAGGAGCTCGAAGCCACACAGGCCCCCAGCTTCCGAAAGTCAGTTTGCCCACATATAGAAATGAATCTAACAGTAGAATTACAGTGTCTGAATCCCCAACATTCTACCCCCAACAAACATCATTGCATATCATAAAACTGTAAACACAAAGGCCTGTGCACAATTTCTATAAATTCTGTAATGGTGTAATTATATCTGAACTATTCTTTTGTTCCCAAGACTTAGCAAGAAATTCCTGGTACTTAGGAAGTAAAAGGTAAAGAAGATCAAATAAATGGTCACAAAGAAGGTAAAAAGAGAGTCTGGTATGGTGGTGCAAGCCTGTAATTGCAGTACTCAGGAGGCTGAAACAGGAGTGCAGGTTCAAGGCCAGCCTTAGAACTTAGTGAGGCTCCCAGCAACTTACTGAGACCCTGTTTCAAAATAAAGTAAATAAAATAAAATAAGGCTGGGGTGTCATTCAGAGGTAGATGCCGCTGGGTTCAATCCCCAGTTTCATAAAAGAAAAAGTAAAAGGAAGCTCTCTATAGGTAAACTTTAAACCACACAAAGGAACCAATATTATATATATATATATATATGTGTGTGTGTGTATATATATATATATATACACACATCATATATATACACACACATATATGCATACATGTATACGCATACATATATATATGCATTCACATATATACATATGTGTGTATGTGCGTGCACACGAGAGCTGGAAATATATAAAATAGGCGTATTTCTGTGGGTTTTGATTTAGATTTCTAAAAAGGCAAGATTTTGCTGAATGGATTATTTCTCAGTACAGGAAGGTGACATGGAGAAGCCATCTGCCGAGCAAGAGGCCCTCAGAGAACTAGTTGTGTGGAGTTTCAGTAAATGAAAGCACCAGCCAAGCAGAGGAGCTGCAGGCACAGGCAATGCACACCATCACTGTTCACAGGCAAGGGCTGAGGACGCCAGGGCTGCGGAGCCTGTCCAAAGACGCAGGGCAACTAAGTGCCACATGCCTCCAAGCCCTGCTTGTAGCACATCACTCTATTACCACCACAAACCGCATCACAGGCACCCTGTCACCTCCAACCTCAACTACAGCATGTCCTAAGCAGGGCCTTAAAGAGGCCCTAAGAATGATAATTCTCTCATCTTGTTTTAGTTCAGATGAGAGTAATACTAGCTGAGAGTATTATCAAGGCCCAGCATGGTGGCCCATCTGTAATCCCAGTTCTTGGAAGGCTGAGATGGGAGAATCGCAGGTTGGAGGACAGCCTCGGCAGTGTAGCAAGACTCGCAGCAACCTAGTAAGGCCCTGTTTCAAAACATAAAAAATAAAAAGGGCTGGGGGGTAGTTCAGAGTTACAATGCCCCTGGGTTTAATTTCCATTACCACAAAAAAAAAAAAAAAAATCTTAGTTGCCTAAATCACACAAGTCCAGAGGTGGGCAGCACAGGGCTGGTGAAGCAGATTCGTGGATGCACTCAACATGTTTCTATCGTGCGTCTCTATCATCCTCATAAGATGGCGCTGAACTCCAGACACCAGCAGGAAGTAGGAAGATAATAAGACGACAATTAGTTCCCAGAAACTGCACACTTACATCCACCATATGGCCACATCTAGATGCCAGGGAGATTGGGAAATGTAGCACTCATTCTTGGTGCCCATGTGTCTAGCTAAAAACTGGAGATTCTATGCTAAGGAATAATAGCTTGTCTCTGTCACACACATACGATTAACTTATAAGCAGACATGAGGACAATGTGGGTACAAAGCTTGGCACCATCAGAGACAGAACTGAAACAGACGTAACCATCATTTTGTTCTTGATAGCTTGCTCTGTTGGTTGCAGCAAAAAGTTTTCTGGGGAAAAAAAGCAAAAGTTTGAGGGGTTTATTCTTATTTTCTATATTTCATCATCTTTTTCCACTTGGAGCAGTGCTTACTAACTCACATTGTTTCCCTGCAGCCTGCATACCCACCTAACATGGACTGAGCATTTCACAGTGTCCAGGTACATTCCCAGCACCAGGCACTAAATGGACGCACGCTGACCTGGGCCTGCCACTCACATTACACAGCAATCGTGCCAGAGAGGAGGGCACGAAGGCTAGCTCAAAGGTGCAGGCCAGGGCCCAGACCCATCCTCTGGAGCAGTCTGTAAGGAGATTCCCAGACAGATCACACATCCTGAGTCCAGGTAGAGCATCCCTGGTGCAGGGCCACCAGTCCAGTGCCTCTGCAAAGTCTCCTGGCATTGGGTCCCTACAGAATAAAATATACACACACACACACCCCATCCAACAGCCTTCCCGTGTAAACAGTCTTCCTAGCTGCTGAGGAGGACAAAGGACCTGAGAACCACCTCACAGTGGGTGGCTTGATTCACAGGCTGCCCAGTTACATAAATGCAAACCCAAACCCTCAAGCAATGTTTTAGCTTAGGCTCCTTTCCCCTTAATTACAAAATGAACTAAAGCAGAGCAGGTCTCTAGCCTCCTGAGGCTCCCCTACACTGCAGGAGCTGGCCTTTCCAAGGCAGCTGCAGGTGACAGTCTTCCCTCAGAAGGGCACCCTGGACAGGGACAGAGATATGCCAGTCCAACAGAGCTGCTCAGTGTGTGGCTGCAGGCAGTGTCCATATCACATGGAAATCTGCTAAAAATGTAGAGTCCCTCAGAAGTAGAAAGCCCCTGGGTTCAATCCCCAGGACAAGAAAGGAGGAAGGGGAGGGAAGAGGAGGAGATGAAGGAGGGAAGGGAGGCAGGCAGCTGGGTGTGGTGGCCTACTTGGAAGGCTGAGACAGGATTGCATGTTCAAGGACAGGCTCAACAACTTAGCCAGACTCTGTTTCAAAATTAAAAATAAAAAGGGATGAGGGTATAACTTAAAGATAGAATGCCCTGGGTTCAAACTGCAATAAAAAGCAACTGGAAAGCTAAGTCTCCAGCCAGCCTCCACTCACTGGCCAAGCAGATACGTATACAGGCTGTCAGTGTCCTGGTGACGGCTGTGACTTCCACCCTGGGGATGCTACCAGGCACTGTGATCCCGGGGGCTGCGTGAGACCTGCGAGCTGCACGTGCCAGCTCATTCGTCCAGGTGATGTGACGCCGCCAGCTGGTGCTCGCCTGACCAACGCTGCGGTTTAATGATCACACTATGAAATCAAAGGGCAGGGCGCTCCCAGACAAGAGGAGACATCAGGACATGGGCATGAAGCAGGCGGAGCAACTCCTTAACATGCTGCATACAAACGTGCCTGTGTGCAGCTGTACAGCACGGCGTAAGGACGTGGGCGTCCCAGGTGGGGAGAGGGCTGGAAGAGGTTTGGAATAGACCTGTTCCTAACAAGGACTGGAGGGCATCTGACTCGCAACTGCTGTAGTTAATTGACGGGAAAGTTCTGTGCTCTGTAGTTCATGGGCTGGGGAGCTGTGTTTAGTCTAAGATGACATTTTTTCTATTGTAGATTCAGCCCAAAGGGGAACTGTCAAATTTCCATTAACTCTTCACGATCCAGGTGAGATGGATTTTGGGGGGGTAAGGGGAGAATAAAACTGGGGATTGAACTCAGGATCATTCTATTTTAAGCTATATCACCAGCCCTTTTTATTTTTTATTTTGAAACAGAATCTCAATACATTGTTGAGGTTTTAGCTAAGTTCCTGAGGCTGGCCTGGAACCTGCAATCCTCCTGTCTGAGCCTCCCAAGTACTGGGATGACAGATGCCTGGCTGGTTTGTAAATTTTGAAATAGGATCTAAGTTGCTGAGTCTTACTAAGTCACTAAATTGCCAAGGCTGCCCTCAAACCTGCAATCTTCCTGTCTCAGACTCCCAATACTGGGATTATAGGTGTGCACCACCATGCCTGGCTAAGAAAGATATTTATAGATAAGGGAAAAATGTCTTTGATTTAGAGGCAGACTAGGCTTCCAGAAGCACCTGGGAAATGCCAGCCTAGACAAAGACACTTGCATGGGGACCTCAGATGACTTTTTACTTATGTACTTCCCCGTGCTAGGAAGACAGAAGGACTCTGACAAGGGCACCTGGGATTCACTATCGTTCAGAGGTCCCTCAGTGTTCTGGTGATCATCAGCTTTGAGAAGCACAGAACTTCCGTCTTCTAGATGAGAAGAGGTGACCTGCTCACAGCCCCAGCTTTGGCTCCCTACCCCGGGCCTGCAATATCAACCACCCAGAGCCACCCCTGGGTGAGCCTGGGGCACTGCAGCACCAGGCCGGGGACTGCATACAAATCATGAGCTGCTCTCCCTCCAAAAGGCAGCATGTCATGCCACCCGGTGTCCCTGCCTCACCCCAGAGGGACCTCAAACCCCAAGGGTCTGCCTTGTGAACAGTGCTGGTGTTGCCCAGTGCACATCTGCTTAGGATTATCCACAATGTTCAGTGTGCGGGAAAGAGCAATAAAATTCACACAGGCTTTATCACATTCCTGCCCCAAATCTCACCCTACAAAGGATTACCAACATGGGCTTAAAAACTCACAAAACCAGTGTACTTAGTTTGCTACCACTGGGGTAAAATAAAAATGATATACAAACATCTATACACATATGTGCACACATATACTATGCTTTGATTTGTATATAACGTCTCCTAAATTACATGACAAACCAGAGGATGAAGGTGACAGAGGGTTTCTAGTGTACCGTGTGGTACACTGCTGAAGTTTTAAACACTGGTATTGCCTAAGTCATTACATTTACTTTTACTTTTGTTTTCAAATAAGATTATATTATGCCAGGTGTGGTGACATGTACTTGTAATCCCAGTACTTGGAAAGCTGAGACACAAGGATCCCAGTTCAAGGCCAGCCTCAGCAATTTAGCGAGGTCCTCAACAACTTAGTGAGACCCTGTTTCCAAATAAAAAGGCCTGGGCTACTATAGCTCAGAGGTAGAATGTTCCTGGCTTCCATCCCCAGATTGCTGGGTTGGTTCCCATAGGTGTGGGCTAGACAGCTCTGTCCCAGCACACTCCAACCCCTCTCAGTGGCTTGAACTGCACAAGATTCTGTTGTCCTAATTCACTTGAAGCAAGTCACCTGCTAGCAAGGAGAAAGGCTGAGAAAACTCTGCCGCCTACAGACCTGATAATGTGACACCCAGACATTGCCAGCAGCCACCAAGGATGCCAAGACCCTTCAGTTCTTTTTTTTTTTTTTTTTTTTTTTTTTTTTTTTTTGCGGGTCCAGGGAAGGAACCCAGAGGCATTTGACCTCTAAGCTACACCCCTTGCCCAATTTATTAATCTTTATTCTGAAACAGGGTCTCACTGAGTTGCGGAGGGCCTCACTAAGTAACTGAGGCTGTCTGCAAACCATGATCCTCCGGTCTCAGCCTCCCAAATGTTGGGATGACAAGCGTGCGCCACCACGCCTGGCGACCCTTCAGTTCTTGAGCTGAGCAGACTCTGGGGTCCCACCAGGAGACTTTGCATGGCAGCAGGACAGAACCTCTGTGTGTTTCCTGGCTCAGTTCCTTCTCCAGGTGAAACAGTTCATCTAGCCCCACTTAACAAAAAATAAAGTACACAGGACTTTCTAACCCATAAAACCAAGACTTTTTTAAAATATGGTTTTAAACAGTGTGTACAAGCCAGATGTGATGGCACACACTTATAATCTCTGTATGTGGGAGGCAGAGATAGGAAAATCACAGGTTCAAGGACAGCCTCAGCAACACAGGCCCTCAGCAACTTAGCAAGACCCTGTCTCAAAATAAAAATAAAAAAGGGCTAGGAGTGTAGCTTGGAGGTAGAATGCCCCTGGATTCAATCCCCAACCAAAAATATAATGCTAAATTTGATGAGTGTATATGAGCCAGGCACGGTGGTGCACACCTGTAATCCCAGTACTTGGGAGGCTGAGACAGAAGGATTACAGCCTCAGCAACATTAGCAAGGCTCTCAGCAACCTAGCAAGACCCTGTTTTAAAACAAACAAAAAACCTTGGAGGTAGAACACCTCTGGGTTCAATCCCCAGTAACACACACACACACACACACACACACACACACACACACACACACACACGTACCTGGCTTATATTTAAAGGTTAAAAGAAATTCTGACTTGTTTATTGATCATTCACTTAATTACGAAGAATAACAGTTTGCATTCTCAATATGTGATTTATTAATGACATAAGCCTAATATTACCCCATGCCCAAACCTGATACAATGATCGATGGACTAATACTTGGAACTAAAAACATCTTTTTAATGCCTTCTGGGGTTTGATTCCAACCTGTCTGTTGATTGAAAAACCTCATCTGGTCCTGAGGGGTCCCCTCTACCCAGCCCGAGTCCTTCCTTCTTTCTGTCTGTCCATCCTTTCTTCCTTCCACCTACTTATTTTTTTGTGGTACTAGGGATTGAGCCCAGGGATATTCTACCCCCAAGCTACACCCGCAGCCTTTTTTGTTTTTAATTTTGAAACACAGTCTTACTAGGTTGCTGAGGGTCCGGTAAATGCTGAGAGTCCTCAAATCTGCAATCCTCCTGTCTCATCCTCCCAAGCCCTGGTATTACAGACATGCACCACCACTCCTGGCTCCGAGTTTTCTTATTATGAGTCAAGGTCTGTCCATGTAAAATTCCATTTATGTCAGTATTTTAATTGAACACTAAAAAATAATAGTTCATGAAATACAAGATTTAGTACAGCACATAAAGAAATAAAATGACAATAATAAAAAAATATCCATCTCACTCACATAAATTAAGGCAAAGCCCTAAAAATTCAACCCTATGAATATCATATCTTTGGTTGATTTTTCCATTTTCAGCCCCAAAATGCAATAAATTACAAGGTATTAGCATGCAGCCACGCAGCTTGGGAAACCGATCAGACACATAATTCTCTCCTAAAACATCGAAGCCATTTCTTATCATATATGTCTTTCTAAATCTTTATTAACTCCACCAAGAAGCTTATTGCAGGCCTACCTTTATTTTGACCTCAGGGGCTTCGCCCAGTAAAAACAAAACAAATTAAAACTCTGATATTCGCATACATTTGGGGGGGAAGAAATCAATAGTTTTAATTTTCACACAGCGGCCCCACAATGTTCAGCTGACGGCCTCAGCAGGTTTTAATGGACACAAACAATTTACTTTTAGTGTTTTAATTGTTTTTAGTCAATCACTTTTTATTGCCCCTCTACATCTGACTAAACAAATTAATCGAGCGATATTCATAAATGATGACTTGGTAAAACAGCCAGTTATATCTATTTTGCTATCTGAGTCCCGATTACAGGCAGTATGAAGAAATAGCCAGCCCAAAACGGGAGATAGTCATTAAAGTGGAAAGCAGTCCTCAGTGGCGAGGACACCGCGGGGCAGCTGCGAGCAGGGCCTGCCCTCTAATCTGAGGCAGAACAGCTCTCTTTCCCAGGGAAAAGTGGCAGGGTTCAGGGCATGGCTAAGGCCTGGGAAGCCTGAAGGCAAGGAAGAGCTGTTTGTGTCCAGTTAATTAGAAGATTCCAGAAGCCGGGCCAGCTTGTGGTCAGATCCACAGACTGCAATGTGCACACCCATTTTCTTAGTAACCAGTCCTCTCCACTGTCCAAGCACCGGGGCTGCAAGAATCACCTCTCAGCCCCTGCTTTGGCCCTCTTCATGTCTAGCAGGCCGGTGCTGCAGAGGCCCCTCTGCTGGAAAGCTCCACCACCACACAACTCAGGAAGCTTCCAACTAATGTCCCTAAGTGTTGACGTGTAACAGTATTGCCAAAGATAAACTTCCACACCGCCAATATAATGTCAGGTTTTAACTCTTAGATCTCTTCTGATCCTAGGATCAGAGGTGCTCCTAGGTGGTTCACAGACAGCCTCAGCTACTTAATGAGTCCTTCTGCAACTTGGTGGGACCTTGTTTCAAAAACGAAGAACAAAAAATAGGGTTGGGTATGTGGGTCGGAGATAGAATGCCCCTGGGTTCTAACCTTAGTACCACCAAAAATAAAAAAGCAACCCAAGACTGGCAGCCTCAGTCCCCCAAAGTCAACCCAAGACCAGCAGCCCCAGCTGGTTCTTGATCCTATTTAGATGTTTTTGTAGCAGGACACCACTCTGCTTAGGTTCGGTGGTATGTTCATGCCTGACTTAAGAACCGCTGTTTCAATGACAATTTAGTTTTTTGTTTTGTTTTGTTTTGGGTGGTACTGGGGTTTCTGGAAACCCTTCTACCTCCGGGCTACACTCCCAGACACCTATTTTTATATTTTTATTTGGAAACAGGGCCTCTTAAGCCAGCAAAGCTGGCTTCACACCTGCGTGATCCTCTCTCTCCACCTCCCAAGTGCAGGGATGACGAGCGTGCCCCACCACGCCCGGCACAGTGTAGTGTTTTAAGCCCTTGCAGTATTACTCTTCTCGGCTTTTTTTTTTTTTTTTTTTTTTTTGTCTGACTCTTTGAAGCCCCTGATGGTGCTGTCCAGGTGGGGGGACTTGAGGATGGGGAGTTTGGGTCAAAACATACTTTTCTATGCCACTTGTTACTACCAGGTAGGACCTGAAGGTTGTGACCTGCAGGACAACCCCGGACAGGGGAGCTTCTAGGCAGTGAGAATGCTGACTAAGGCACTAACCTTTGGGTGGAGAGCTAGGGCTGCTGCTCTTGGGTGGGAGTGTGCTCATCTCCCTTGGGCTTCCACCTCTGCCATGTGAGGACACCACAAGAAGTTCCTCATCAGAGGCCGGCACCTTGATCTGGACTTCCTCAAGTCCAGAACTGTGAAAAGTGGACTTCTGTTCTCTATAAATTACCCTGGCATTATGTTGTCAGCCACTGGGGCATCCTGTTACAGCAGCACAAATGGACTAAGACACACACACATGTAACCAAACTGATAAAGCTGAAAGGAAAAGCGGGTAAGTTTCCAGTTAACATAAGGACCTCGGCACCCACTCTCAGCTCCTAGATAGAAAATAGGTAAGAATGTAGATGATCTGAACAATCTCACCAAACTACAAGAACAAACTGGCATTTATAAAGCACCCTAGAAGCCGGGCGTGGGGGCGCACGCTTGTCATCCCAGCAATTGAGGCCGAGACAGGAGGATCGCGGTTCACAGACAACCCTAGCTACTTAAGTGAGGCCCTCTCTAACTTAGTGGGAGCCTGTTTCAAAATAAAGAATAAAAAACAGGGCAGGGGGTGTAGCTCGGAGGTCGAATACCTCTGGGTTTCATCCCCAGACCCGCAAAAAAAAAAAAAGCACCCAAGAGCCAGCATATATTTTTTTCAAGCACCCTTAAACATTTACCACAATACACTGCATCCTGTATCACAAAGCAAACACCAACAAATTTAAAATAAGTCATAGAGATTTTCAACCAAGTGGAACTAAACTAGATATCAACAACAACAAAAAAAAAAAAAGAAAAATCTTCAAATGGTTGGAATTTAATGTTTTGTGGGGTTTTTTTGGTGGTACTGGGTGTGGAACCCAGAGGCTTTCTACCTCCAAGCTACACTCCCAGACCTACTTTATATTTTATTTGGAAACAGGGTCTCACTAAGTTGCTGAGAGCCTCACTAAGTAGCTGAGGCTGGCTTCGAACCTGTGAGATCCTCCTGTCTCAACCTCTCAAGCGCGGGGATTACAAGCGTGCGCCACCACGCCCGGCAAATGGTTGGAATTTAGATGAATCACATACTTAAACAACACAAAGGTCAAAGGGAAAAGTTTCAAATGCACAAACTGAATGAAAATCAAAATGGAACATGTAAGCTGTGTGTGGTGGTGCACACCTAGAATTCAGTATTTAGGAGACTGAGATAGGAGAATCACAGGTTCAAGGCCAGCCTCAGAAAGAAGTGAGAGGCTCATCAACCTAGCGAGCCCCATTTCAAAATTAAAAAGAAAACAGAGTTGGGAGTATAACTCAGGTAAATTCCCTGGGTTAAATCCCTAGTACCAAAAGAAAAAAATAATAGAACATGTAAAAATATGTATGTCACAGCTAAAGGAATGCTGAGAAATTTATAACCTGTAACTGCTTACATTAGAAAGAGGAAAGATCCCAAATCAGTAATCAAAGTTACCACATCAAAACCTAAAAAAAGAAAACAAAAATACATCCAAAGCAGGCAAAGGAAGGAAAGAGTGATGCCAATAACCACAGAAACTGATAAAACTGGACACAGGAAGAAAATAGAGAAATGCAATGTAGTCGACCTGGTTACAAGAAAAATAAAATTAACCAACCTCTAGCAAAGCCTCTCCCCTGCTCTCTGTCTGCCTGGACGCCCTCTGCCATCTAATGGCACAGGAACACCTTAACAGCTGGCAGAGCTGTGCTCCTGGTGGTTCCCAGCCCACAGAACCACGAGACGGTGTTCTCCTGCAGCACTCGGAGCAGCAAATAATCGACTAAGACAGAGGCTAAGATGGAAATGCTAAGAAATAGCTCTGGCCAGGCATGGTGGTGCACGCCTGGAACCCAGTACTTGGGAGGCTGAGACAGGAGGATCGCAGCTTCAAGGCCAGCCTCAGAAACTTAGTGAGACCCTGTTTCAAAATAAAAAACTTAAAAGGGCTGGGGTGTAACTCAGAGGGAGAACACCTCTGGGTTCGAGCCCCATTACCCACCCTCCACAAAACAGTTTGGAACCACAATTCCCCCCTTCACCATGTTAGGGAAGAACAACCTGGGGAAAGCAGACCACACTGACTGCCAACAGGACAACATGGTTAGGAATATTTGGACCCTCGAACAGTCTGTGCAGACTTAAATTCCCTGTTCTGCAAAATTACAAACTTCGCACGATAAATTAAGTTGAAAAAGTACCACATGCTATGTCCAGAAATTAAAAAGATTTGATACACATTCAAAGCTCCAAGACGCCGGCATAATGGTGCGTACCTGTAGTGCACCTGTAACGACGGTGCAGGACAGCAACTTAGTGAGATTGTTTCAAAATGAAAAACAAAAAGGGCTGGGGAGGTAGCTCAGAGGTGAGGCGGGCCTGGGTTCCACCCAGCACCACTTAATGTCCTGTGCCTCAGTGGCCCCACGTGTTAAATGAGAACAGTAACGACTTGCAAATTACTTAGAATAGCCGGGCGTGGTGGCGCACGCTTGTCATCCCAGTACTTGGGAGGCTGAGACAGGAGGATCGCGGTTCGCGGACAGCCTCAGCTACTTAGTGAGGCCCTCTGCAACTCAGTGAGACCCTGTTTCAAAATAAAGACTAAAATGTAGGACTGGGGATGTAGCTCGGAGGTAGAATGCCCCTGGGTTCAACCCCAGTATCACACTGATTTTTAAAAAGTACTTAAATTAATGCCTGAAGTCTAACAATTCCCCTGTGAGTGCTGCCTATTAACTCCTCCTTTGCTTAATGAAGAATCCCCTTGCTTTACTTACACTGCCCCCCACTGGCCAAAGACAGCATGTACAACACCAGACCTGTTTCAGCAACAGGAAAGCTGTATGTCAAATATCATCCCTCAGCAAGGAGAGGGGGGTAACTAAAGAGCCATCATAAATCCCCACATCTTCACTGTAACGGCTACAGTGGCTGAGCCTTTGATACAGACGTCCCATTTCACTCTTGTAGGCATCTTGTCCCTTTCAAGGTTCCAAAGGGCTGCTTTATGACCATTCCTTCATTGATCCTACGGCTTTTTGACACACCACAGCTGGGCCGACAGGAGGGGTCTTAACGGCTCGGAGCAGCGCTCCCCAACCCCCTCTGCAGACGTTTGATTAATAGTCATAGGCCTCCCCGGCTCTGTGGCCATCCCGCACCGCACCACACAGGAATTAGATTAAAGGACCGCTCTGATGGCACAGGTTAAAGAAGCAATCTTTCATCTCTGGAGGCCTGGGTTCAAACCTCCCAGAAGCCACGAAAGAAGCAGGTTTTGAGGCTCCAGTCCATCCTACAATTTGTCAAAATCCAGCAGGAGGAAAATTCTCCTTGAAGGCCATTAATCAAAGGAAGTGGAGTCATCATAACCCAGGACCAAGGGGGTATGGAAAGTTAAGAAACTACCGTAGACACTGCCAGCCAATTAAAAAGACTTATTTAAGAACGCCTGCATGAGTTCCATTCCTAGTACCAGAAATAAATAAAATTAAATTAAATAAATAAAAAGGGAGCTGGGAATGGTGGTGTGCACCTCTAATCCCAGTACTTGGGAAGCTGAGGCAGGAGGATCACAGGTTTGAGGCCAGTACCAGCAAGTCCCTCAGCAACTTAGCAAGACTCTGTTCAAAACAAAAGAATAAAATAGGTCTAAGTGTGTAATCAGAAGTTAAATGCCCCAGGTTCAATTCCCAGCATCACAAAAGAGAAAGTACTAAATAATAATAATTTTCTAGTATTTACATTGTTTTAAGTAGTGTATGTTTACATTTTAAAGTTCCTTATGGTCTTGTGGAATATACTTTTCCCTGTGTTTAAAAATGAGAGAATTAGCTAGCATATGTAAGGTTCCCAAATCAGAAAGTAGTTTCACTTCCATGCTGAGCAGTGCCGGGGAGACAAAGGTTTGGAAACTGCAGAGGAGCCCACAGAGGCCAGGCTAAGAAGTCCCGCCACCCTGACCCCAGCTTGTCTATACGATCACCTTCCCATTGCTGGAGAAATGCCTGAGATAAGCCAACTTAGAAGAAATGTGGGTTTATGTTGGCTCAAAGCTTTGGAGGTTCCAGCCCATGACCAACTGGCCTGTGGTGGCACACCATGGCGGTACCATAAGGCAAAGGAAGCAGTTCACTGCCTGGTAGCCCAGAAGAAAGAGAGGGGAGATTGGCGTTCCACAATCCCCTTACATGGCGCGTCCCAACGACCTAAGACTTCCCATTAGGACTTACCTCTTAAAGGTTCTACCATCTCCCAACATAGCACCAAGTTGGGGACCAAGCCTTTAAAGCCCAGGGTTTGGGGGATTTTATGGGGAGGGGGTACTGGGGGTGGAACCCAGGGGCTTTTCTACCTCTGGGCTACACTCCCAGACCTATTTTATACTTTATTTGAAAACGGGGTCTCACTAAGTTGCTCAGAGCCTCACTTTGCAGCTGAGGCTGGCTTTGAACCTGTGTGATCCTCCTGTCTCAGCCGCCCAAGTGAGGGGATTACAAGCGTGCGCCACCACGCCCGGCGTTTGGGGGATTTTTAAAATCCAGACGACTGCCAGGTGCAAAGGCGCACACCTATAATCTCTGTACTCGGGCAGCTGAGGTGAGAGGATCGGATTTGAGGACAACCTCAGCAACTTCATGAGACTCTCAGCAACCTAGCAAGAGACAGCTTCAAAACAAAAAATAAATAAATAAAAAGGGCTGGGGATGTAGCGCAGAAGTAGAATGCCCCTGGGATCAATCCCCAGTACCACAAAAAATACATACATAAATAAAAGAAATCCAAACCATGGCACCCTCATATGCACGTCTCTCTAGACCTATGACAGGAATGTAGTTCACCTTGCCAGTCGGCTGTAATCTGAATTAACCTAATACAGTAAAGGGAGATTTGCAAAATGTCCTCTGAGTTCACAAGAGAAAAAGATGCTGTGATTAATTACCAATGCCCGTCATGGGCAAAGGACAGAAAATTGAGCGTGGGTGCTATGTGCTTAGTAATTTTACCCCACAATTACGAGGCAAGAGAACATCAACCCTGACTCTTTTAACGTCTAGATTGTTGCTGCTGCTGTTTCTCTCTCTCCAACTTTCCACGTACTTTGGAACAACAATGCTGTCTGTCCTGGCATCACTCTTGCTCTATCCCCAGGTTCCTGAAACATTGCCTTGGTCAAAACATGTATTCCCACCCCCCTTTCTGCACTCTGCCCTTCAGCATCAGCGTCTCTGTTCTTCTCACCCAAGCAGGCCTCTTGCATCATTCTCCGCACACCAGGTTCCTGCACAGCTCCAGGCTCACGGCTGTAGCCTCTGGCCTTGTCTTATTTATCAGGCTTCCAGGATAAGCAGGGTCTTCGTCCTCTGCACCAGCCCAGCTTTCCCTCAGCCCATACAATATATATAATCACATAAGTAATTCATGTAGGAAGATTCTATCATCACTCAACACACAGCTATGAGGATGCGAATGCAAAAGCACATATGTGTGCACAGAACACGTCTGATTTTTCTTCTCCTACCCCACAGGAAGTACTGTAAACCTGAACCTTTTGGGGATGTGTATGGGGGAGGGAGAAGGGCTAGGGATATGGCCCAGTGGTAGAAGACTCACCTAGCATGTGAGGCCCCAGGCTCGATCCCCAGCAACACAAAAAGGGGGAGGAGTATGCAGACTAGTGTTTGCTGGGTATGGTGGCACATCCCCGTAATCCTGGTACTTGGGAGGCTGAGGCAGGAGGATCACAGGTTGGAGGACAAGATTAGTAATTCAGCGAGACCCTGCTTCCAAAGGAATGAAATAAAACAGAGTGGGGATATAGCTCAGCAGAATGCCCTGGGTTCAATATCAAGAAAGAAAAGGAAGGGAGGGAGGGAGGGAAGAGGAGGAGAAACGGCAAAGAAGGGGACAGAGAAAGAGAGCTTCCAACTTTACATGCTCATCAGTGAAACAGACCGATTCATCCACTCATACAATGAGACGCCAAAGTTCCTCCTTTGTCGTGGCACTGAGGGTTTAGCCCAGAACTATTTTACCTCAGCCCTATTTTGTTTTGATTTTGAAACAAGGTCTCCCTAAGTTGCTGAGGACCTGGCTGAGTCGCTGAGGCCGTCCTCAACCCAGTACTGAGATTACAGGCCTGTACCAAAAGTCTTCCCTCTAATGCAGGATCGTCACCACTTTGAGACCCAGAAGCCCATTTTCAACTACCTGCATACAGCGAGAGCCACCACAGACTGGCTGACTTTTCAATGACTGCAGTGTGCCAGGAGACAGGGTATCTCTCCCTCAAGGCCCAAGCACTTGGGCTCCTTGCTTGGCCTGTCTGAATCACTGAGGCATGGGATCTCTGCCTCGGTCCACCACTGAACTTTGTTTACTTATGTTCTGACCCTGGGCATTGAGCCTAGGGGCATTCTACCTCCAAGCTATACCTTCCAGCCCTATTTGATTTATTTGGAAATAGTCTAAGTTGCTGAGGCTGGCTTTGAACCTGCTGCCCTCTGGTCTCGGCCTCCTAAGCACTGGGATGACAGGTGTGCGCCACCACACCCGGCTCTATCAGTGAGCTTTTCAGCATCATGTCCCGTCCAGCAAAGCTTCTCTCTTGGGTACTTCCGCTCCCCGGGAACGACACTGATTTCCTTTTTCTTTTCTCCCTGCGACCCCGGCCCTTCTAACTGCTTTGTCCTGAACGAAGCACATAGGCCGTTTGGCTCAAACATTACATCTCAGGTGGAAATGCACTTCTTGACATCTTTTTTGCCAAATTATTTCTCCTTTAATTGCTTCATATGCGGCTGGATCCCATTAGCCCTTGAATGACAGCTAGGCCTCACCTTGCTGGCTCCAATCTCCGGCTGCAATCTCCTTGTGGCCATTTGTTCAGTTTTCAGACAGGGCAGGAAGTTGTTATTTCATCTCAGAGACTTCATTCTTCCCCACAAATTAGCTGCTGGCTCCTCTCATCCCGGACCCCGCTGCGTTATTGCTGCGACACACATGTCCTTCCAGTGGAGGTGGCCTTTCTGGGTTTTCTTTCAAACCTCGGTTTGCTACAATTTATGCCTTGATTAAAAATGTGCTCTCGGGTGAAACATACCATTCAGGGGAGGGTTATTTGTTAATTAGCAAAAACAAATCGGGTCAAATGTTTCTCATAAAGATTTTGCATGTCTGCAATTCTAAAATGGCTTAAATTTGGCTTTCCTAAGTGATTTTGTTTTATAAAGAATAAAGGCAATAGTAAATGTACTTTATTTATTTTATTTTTTTTTTTTTTTGAAGTTTAAGTAGTGGCAAGAGATGTTATTATTTCTCTGGCTATGTACTTTTTTTTTTTTTTTTTTTTTGGTGGTACTGGGGTTCCTGGAAACCCTTCTGCCTCCGGCCTACACTCCCTGACCTATTTTTATTTGGAAACAGGGTCTCTTAAGCCAGTGCGGCTGGCTTCAACCTGCACGATCCTCCTGTCTCCGCCTCCCAAGCGCAGGGATTACAAACGGGTGCCACCACGCCCGGCCATCGGCTATGTACTTTTGTGTGTGCCTGCAGAACTGGGAAATTGAACCCAGGGTCATTCTACCTCTGAGCTACACCCTAGCCCTTTTTATTCTTTATTTTGAAACAGGGTCTCACTAAGTTGCTGAAGGTCTTGCTAAGTTACTGACGCTAGCCTCAAACCTATGATCCTTCTGTGTTGACCTACCAAGTACCGGGATCACAGATGTGTGCCACCGCACCCAGCTCTCTATCCTTCCTTCTTGTTTTGATACTGGGGATTGAATCCAGGGGCATTCTACCTCTGAGCTCACCCCCAGCTCTATTTTATTTTTTATTTTGAAACAGAGTCTCCCTAAATTGCTAAGGCTGATCCCGAACCTGCAATCCTCCTTTCTCAGCCTCCCAAGTACTCGTAACTCATTTTTTTATTCCTGGAAACCAACAAAGAATCCTATGAAGAGAGAGAGAGAGAGAGAGAGAGAGAGAGAGAGAGAGAGAGAGAGAGAGAGATTGAGCCCAGGGGCGTTCTACCTGCAAGACACACCTCCAGCCTTTATTAATTTACTGTTTTGAAATGGGACCTCACTAGGTTGCTGAGAGTCCTACCACATCGCTAAGGCTCCGTGAGAGCGCCTCCCAAGTGCTGGGGTTACAGGCATGCACCTCCGTACTGGCTTTAGTAATCATTTTGAAACGTTTCCAACCTCCAACTATATTCCAGGAATTGTAGAATATACAAAGAAAAAAACCAATAGGACTGCAGCCTGTGCTAACCTTAACATTTATTAATAGTAACAGAGATGAAAATGACTAACATCAGAGTGTTTAAGATGGAACAGTGTAACGCACATGTACACTGTCTCATTTCATCCTCCTGACAGCCTCTGAGGGTTAGGGTTTGATTCCTGTTGTACAAACAAGGAAACTGAGGTTCTGAGGAGAGAAACGAGCCCTGGCTCCAGGGGACTCAGTGTACATGGGAGGGTCTAGGGAGAACATGGGATTCAGTGGGGCTCCAGGGCATAGGAGAGGCAGGGAGAGCTGGGCTCGGTGGGTGTGGGCAGCTCAGGAGACACTCGGCCTTGCTGTTGCCACACCTGCAGCCTGGTCCAACGGCCACAACTCTGCCTCTTCCTGAGGGCTTGCTCTGAAAATGCAGGAGAATTCGTATCCACACTTCCCCAGAGCGGCCTTCTGGGGTGCAGGCCCGCACTGCAGCCCAGCTGTTGGCAGGACTGAGCTCCAGGTGTCTGCAGCTGTAGCCTGGGAGGTAACAACCTCCGTGGCACCTTTCCCTTTCCTGTCCCACCTCCCAGCTCCCCTGAAGATGTTTCTTGGGATTCCCTGCTAAATAAACTACTTGCATGCAAATCCTCACAGGGTCCTATTCTGGGAAGTATTAAGGCATGATGGCGCACACCTGTCATCCCAGGATTGGGAGGCTGAGACAGAAGGATCGCAGGTTACAGGCCAGCCTCAGGAACTTAACGGGGCCCTCTGCAATTTAGTAAGACCCTAATTCAAAATAAAAAATAAAATAGAGCTGGGGACGTAGCTTGGAGGTAGAACACCCCTGGTTTCAATTCCTGAAACCACTAAAAGAAGAGGAAGAAGCAGCTTTGCCATCAATGGTTCTCAAAGTGCAGCCGTGGGTCAGCAGCCACAGCCCCCAGCCTGCTAGAAATGTACATTCTCAGGCCCACCCTAACCCGCTGAGCCAGGCCTGCTGGAGGGGCCCGGCCACTTGCATTAAAGCTTCTGGCGATTCGGGTGAGCTGTAGTGCAAGGACGACGGCTTCCACCCTGCACTGCGCGGCAGTCTGGGGAGGCCCCTGGGCTTGTCAGGTACAGCCTGTCTGTGCAGTCTGAGCTGTCCCCAGGCTGGGCGTGCTGGGAGCACAGGGCAGAGAGGCAGTGGCTGCCCTGCAGGGGGCAGCCTGCAGGCCTGACAGTGCCATCTGCCTGCCCACACCACCAGCTGAGGCCAAACCAAAAAGCCCCCACCCCAAGATAAACCAAAGGATCTGCCAGAAATCAGTCTCAGGATCCCCAGAACCCACTGACATCCAAATCCATCTCTTTTGCAATATACATAAACCCACTAGCAAAAGCGGTCAAGCACAGGCCCTAAACTGCGCTTGTTTCTGCATCAGGTTTTAGAATTTTACTTCAGTTCCAGAGACAGAACTCTTATAAACAGTAGTCCATCTTCAGAACAAATATCGAATTTCAAATTAAATTAGCACACTTGAGTTCCCTGTCTTATACTCCCTGGAGCATTAGTTCTTAAAGCTGTTAATGAGAATGTGTATAAAAAGGGTGTCTGCCAGGCACATGCCTGTTCCCAGTGCTTGGGAGGCTGAGATAGGAGGATAGCAGGTTCAAGGCCAGTTGCAGCAATTTAATGAGACCCTCAGCAACCTAGGGAGACCTTGTTTCAAAGTAAAAAATAAAAAGGGCTGGGGTGTAGCTCAGAGATAGATGTCCCTGGGTTCAAACCCCATCTTTTGAGACCCCAACGCACATGAGCACAGTAATACTTCGAGAAGTCCTGCCAATTCACAACATGAATGTTACAGACTATGAGAAGGCCTTCAAGAAGAACAAGCCAGGCTGTCACGACCTCAACCCATTTAAAAGGCAGCAGGGCACAGCAGTCAGACCAAGTACTGGAGCCAGCATCTGAGTTCTAATCTAGACTCGGCCAGAGGCTCGGTGACCTCAGAGAAGTTGGTAACTCTCTGGGCTTCATTGACAGATAAAAAGGGTCTAAGTTCTAGCCAGGCATGGTGGTGCACACCTGTAATCCCAGTATTAGGGAGGCTGAGACAGGAGGATCGCAGGTTCAAAAAAAGCCTTGGTAACTCAGCGCCACCCTATTTCAAAAGGAAAAATAAAATAGGGCTGGGGTGTGGCTCAGAGGTAGAATGCCTCTAGGTTCTAAAATAAATAAATAAATAAATAAATAAATAAATAGGCTGAGAGTAGAGGATTGTAGTTCATGGACACCCTCAGCTACTTAGTGAGGCCCTTCCCTTTGCAACTCAGGGAGACCCAGTTTCAAAATAAAGAAAAAAAAATAGAGCTGGGGGTGTAGCTCAGAGGTTGAATGCCCCTGGGTTCCATCACCAGTATCATAAACAAATAAACAAACAAATAAATGTATGTGACCAAGTTCTTGAGATGTGATGGGGATCTGCTGGGAATCGGGCACAATGCAGGCTCATGAGGAAGGTCTTCAATGAAGATTTGAAATATAACCCCACAGGCCAAATATGGCCCCAGGCCATTATTTGAATGGCTGCTGGTCACCCTCTTGCTCTAGTAAGAGGTCTCCACTGGCTGGCCAGCCTCTGCAGGTCGACGGCGAGGCTGCCTCCATCCTGCCATCTGGGGACGTGTGTGCTCCTCCGGGGATCCCCTCCACCTACATGAGGCTGAACCCTCTCTTCCTCCACCCATGCGTGGTCCACGAAGGCCTGACGTGCCCTTGATCTGAGGGCCTGGTGTCAGGCCCACCGGGTTAAAGAGATGGAGGGCTTGCTGGCCAGGGCGGCAGTGCCAGTTTACACCCAGGTCCACACCAGATGGAGGCTTCAGAGAAAAACCAGGATAAAGAGGAAGCTGGCAGCTGGCTCTTCCTTTGGGAACTGGGGCGGCCAGCAAGGACGGATTAAATGTTTAAAAGAAAGAGGAGAAATGAGCTGGAATCAGGCCACGGCTTGTCTTGCATCTGAGGGTGACATGTGCAGGAAGAGCTGGACATACACTCGGGCACTTCTGGGCCCTGGTATGGTGACAAGGGACGTGGGGTCCATGGGCCCAACATCGCTCACGGTGCCCTGCCTCGCCACCTGCTTTCTCTTACCACTCCGTGCCCACCTCAGGACCTTTGCACAGGCTGGGCCCTCCCCCGGATGCCCTCCCCACATCTTGCCACAGATGGAAATGTGTCTCATCGGCTCTCTCTTGACTGCCTCTTCTCTCTTATCTTTGCCAGACAGTACATTAAAGCAGCCCACTTCCCTTGCTGCCTGTCAAGTGTCCCTCTCTTTCCTCTGGATACCTATGCAAAGCATCTTGGGCATGCTTAAAAGATAGCAGACCAGAGGTGCCCAGCACTCTCCAACTTGTCTACAAGGGTAGCTGTTTGCTGAGTGATTATTACTGTTTGCATCTTCTTTATTTTCTTTTTAGGTTGCCCAGGCTGGCCTCGAACCTGCCATCCTCCTGAATTTTTAGGATCATAAGTATGTGCACCCTTTTAAGTTTTTTTCAAGCCCACCTTTTTAAGAAAAAGTTTCTGTGTACCATAACTATTATCATTGTTAATACTTTGGTCCTGGGAACCCAGGGGCATTCTGCCTCTGAGCTATACCCTATTTTCTTCTTCATTTTGAAATGAGGTCTTGCTAAGTTGCTGAGAATCTCCCTAAGTTGCTGAGGCTGGCCTCAAAGCTGCCATCCTCCTGCCTCAGCCTCTGAGTTGCTGGGATTACAGGTGTTGGCCAGCACCCCCGCTCTTTTATATTTCCTTTCTCTTCATGGTGCTGGGTTTGGAGCTGGGGACCAGCTCGTTGGGTGGGAGCTCTGCACCAAGCTGTGACCTCAGTGCAGCTGAGGAGCTGTACCTTGCTCCAACCCCAACCTCGCCCTGCTCAAACCCTGGCAAATACTGCAAGTTAAAGAAAGGGGGGACAACCCCCACCCCTCCCAAAGGGAGCACAGTCGGGGATCTGATGGCTTGCTTCTGCACACTCCCCCTGCAGCAACACCAGAGAGAAAGAATGCAGCTGTCATGAACACCACCCTACAAAGGTCCTCAGCATGGGTCACTCCCACGCCCACCAGAGCACATGTGGTTGACAAGACCAGAGGTGAAGCCGGGCATGGTGGCACACGCTCGGGAGGCTGAGACAGGAGGATTGCGCAGGTTCGACACCAGCCTCAGCTACTTACTGAGGCTCTCAGCAACTTAGTGAGACCCTGTTTCCAAATAAAGTATAAATACATCTGAGGGTATAGCCTGGAGATTCCACCTCTAGTACCACAAAAAAAGAAAAGAAAAAAAGACCAAAGGTGAGTGCCACAGCAGAGAGCTGTGACTGGCCCCTGCCTCTCCTGTGGAATGCCAGGCGTTGCACCAGTGCTTAAACAAGGCCAAGAGCTTCCGGCCTTCCCCATGACCAGAAGAGCCAGAGCAGAATGGCTCTCAAGTAGCAGAACGACTATCAACAGCACCTAAGGAAACCCGTCACCTGACGGCTTCGCTCCTCTTATAGGGGCGACCATGGAGGGTATACCCCACTTACTCTGGTGTCTAGACCACATCTGTCACACTACCAGAGGGACCCACTCTCTGAGACAGCATGACACGCACTGTGGAAACCCGGAAACCACAGCCAAGGAAGCCACAGGGGGCTGCACAGTGGTGCCCAAGCGAAATCAGGCTCAGCACCACAGGTCCAGCTCATATCCCAGACAAAGTGCTAAGAGAAGGCCACTTGAGGCCCATGGTAAACACACATATATAATCCTTGTTCTTGGGAGGCTTTAGCAAAAGGATCACAGGTTTAAGGCCAGCTTCAACAACTCAGACTCTGTTTCAAACTAAATTAAAAACAAACTTTAAGAAAGGGGCTGGGCCGGGCGTGGTGGTGCACGCTTGTAATCCCTGCGCTTGGGAGGCAGAGACAGGAGGATCGCACAGGTTCGAAGCCAGCCGCACGCGCTGGCTTAGGAGACCCTGTTTCCAAATAAAAATGTAAAAATAGGTCTGGGAGTGTAGCCCGGAGGTAGAAGGGCTTCCAGGAACCCCAGTACCACCAAAAAACAAAAGAAAAGAAAAGAAAAGAAAAGAAAAGAAAAGAAAAGAAAAGAAAAGAAAAGAAAAGAAAAGAAAGTGGCTGGGCCGGACATGGTGGCGCATGCTTATAATCCCAGCATTCGGGAGGCTGAGACCGGAGGATCACAGTTCGTGGGCAGCCTCAGCTACTTAGTAAGGCCCTCTGCAACTTAGTGAGACCCTGTTTCAAAATAAAGAATAAAAAATAGAGCAGAGGGTGTAGCTCAGAGGTCAAATGCCCCTGTTTCATCTCCAGACCCACAAAAAAAAAAAAAGAAAGAAAGAAAGGAAGGAAGGAAGGAAGGAAGGAAGGAAGGGAGGGAGGGGCTGGAGCCGGATGCAGTGGCACTCACCTGCAACCTCAGTACTTGGGAGGCTGAGAAAGAATGGTTGCAGGTCCAAGGCCAGCCTCAGTAACTTAGCAAGATCCTGTTTCAAAATAAAATGTAAAAAGGGCTGGGTTGTAGCTCTTAGGTAGAATGGGTTCAATCCCCAGTACCACAAAAAAATTTTTTTTAATTTAATTTAAAAAATATAAAAAGTTCAGTTTAAACCCTAAGTATTTGACTAGATCAAGAAGAAGAAAGAATGTCAGAACTTGAAGACAGATCTTTATTTTTTAAACTGGGTACACTAGCCAGATGTGGTGACACGCACCTGTAATGCCAGCACTTGGGGTTACAGAAAGAATCACAGGTTCAAGGACAGCCTCAGCAAGTAATGAGACTCGTCAACCTAGCGAGACTTTATTTCAAAATAAAAATAAAATAGGACTGGAACTGTAGCTCAAAGGTAGAATGCCCCTGGTTTCAATCCCGAGAACCGCAAACAAACAAATATGTAAAACTGCATGCTAAAATCTCTAGCCTCGCTACATTGCCATGGAAATTAAATGGGATGACACCTTTGCAGCCCATGCTCTGTGTCAGGAGTCTTTCCAGAGGACAGCCAGCTATGACATGCACTGCTGCCACCTCACTGGGCTTCCAAACCCCTAATTCTTGCAGAACAGGCCCAGCCCAGGTCTCTTGGGCTGCTGCAGACAACAGTTGAAGATAATTATCGTATAGGTTCTAGGGACCAAAATGTTATTAATCGTCACCTCCTCACAACCCTGCCCAAAGATATGTTTTTAGCAATTAATAATGTCTCGTGGGCAGGTTTGGACTTACTCAGAGAGGTAGGAAACCGCTCTCCAACATTCACTTTAAATGCCAGTGACTACAGAGAACTGGCCAAAAGTATTAAGATTCACAGAATTTCATGTTTGCCTTACTGGACATGCCTCTCCTTGAACTCTCAAATTCCCAGTATGAAGCCTATTGTCCCATCTCATTAGCTACTTAATATGTAGCATCAACTCCTACATCTTATAGGGACTGGGGGAAATAGGCCTCCCTTTCCGCCCTTGTGAAGACACAGGTAATTTTTAAAGCGCCGTGCCCCCTCTGGTGGTCATGGTGTGAACTGCAACTCCAAGGCCCTCAGCATCCTGATCCCAGCCTGGTCCCCTGGAATAATGGCAATTGTCCTGGAATCACCTGGATGAATTTTGCTCCAATTAAACAACAATATTTTTTATTATTATTATTAGTTTTTGGTGGTACTGGGGTTCCTGGAAGCCCTTCTTCCTCCGGGCTACACTCCCAGACCTATTTTATATTTTTGAAACAGGGTCTCTTACGCCAGCGCGGCTGGCTTTGAACCTGCGCGATCCTCCTGTCTCCGCCTCCCAAGCGCGGGGATGACAAGCGTGCGCCACCACGCCCGGCTAAACAACAATATTTTTATACACATAATTTTACACATAATTTTCATTACGTTATAGGTAGGAGGAAGATGGGCATACACTTTTAATTTTTTTTGGTACTGGAGATTGAATGCAAGGGCATTCTATCTCTGAGCTACATTCCTTCCCGTGTGTGTGTGTGTGTGTGTGTGTGTGTGTGTGTGTGTGTGCGCGCGCACGCGCGCGCGCGCGCACTACTAAGGATTAAACTCAGGCATTTTACCTCTGAGCTACATGTTTTATTTTTTATTTTGAAACAGGGTCTCACTAAGTTGCACAGGACCTCCCTAAATTACCGAGGCTAATATAGAACTTGTGATTCTCCGGTCTTGGCCTCGCAAGTGCCACCACATCCGGTGGTATAAGCTCTCAAAACAACAGGATTTAAGCCAGCCGTGATGGCACATTCCAGTATCCCAGGACTTAGGAAGCTGAGATAGGAGGACCACAGATTCAAAAACAGCTTTAACAAATTAGTGAGGTTTTCAACAATTTAGTGAGACCTTGTTTGCAAATAAAAAAATAAAATAGGGATAAAAATGTAGCTCAAGGTAGAAGGACCCTGGGACTCAGAACTATATTATTAAATATTATTAAATATAATTTAATAATATTTAAATTATTAAATAAATAACAGGAATTAAGGCTTTTGCCAAAATAAGGCCACCCATGCATTCTATGCCACAGTTTTCAAAGGCCACTGCTACCTGGAGGGAAGGGTGGGGGTGTTCAGATGTGTTTATACTGAGCAAGAAAGGACTTCCTGTTGCTAAGAAGAATGCATCTGAAGCTCAGAGCCTCCAGGGCTGCCAACATTTCTAACACAACCTTTGATGAGTCTGCTACAATTAATCAAAACAAGCAGAGGTGATTTCCCTGGAAATCCACCAGGGCTGAGAATGAAGAGAAGTTGAAGCTTGGGAAAAGCTGGGGCTGCCAAGCCAGAAACAGATGGCAGCAGAGAGGGGTCTGCAATGGCACCAAAGGCAAGCCCCAGGTCATTTAAACTTGGGGCAGCACTGCCCCAAATCGACCCTCTGGGAAGAACTCAAGTTCACTTCAACAATAGTATTTTTTTAGTTGTAGGTATTTCCTACTAGAAGCCAAAGTCTTCCCCTTTTTCCTGACATTTTCTGTTGCTAAGGCTGAAAAGTCTTCAGTTCTCCCGAATAATGGCTAGGCTCCTCCCAACTCCGCACAAGCCCTGTCAATCAGAATTACCCCTTCTTATCATAAACGGCCCGAACTAAGCAGCAAGCTGAATTCCATTAGTGACAGAATAATTACCAGATTCCATAGCACACCGTAGCCTATGCTACTAGACAGCATGGGCTCCAAGAAGAAACCTGGATGAACAGACGGCCATGCAGATCTTTAAGTGCAAAGAAGGAAACCAACTGTGGGGTTCCGTGGGGGACATCCCCAAGTGGGCCTCCAGCTTTGCACTGCATTTTCACAAACAAAATGTGCCTTCTCTACCATTTAGTACAGAGTTCTTTCCACACCTGCCTCTAAAACCAGTCTTAGTGCCCATGCCTTTGAAACCCTCCCATTCTTATTACATTGTGTCAGAACCTCTCACTGCCAGTGGATTTGACATACACATTGCAGCTAGGCATGGTGCTACACACCTCTAATCTCAATACTTAGGAGAAGGAGACAGGAGGCTCACAGATTTAAGGACAGCCTCAACAACTTAGCAAGACTCTCAGCAATCTAACAAGACCCTGTTTCAGAAATAAAAAGGGCTGGGGGTATATACTTGGAGGTAGAATGCCCCTGGGTTCAATACTGAGCACACACACACACACACACACACACACACACACACACACACACACACAATCTTATTTAATTTCCGTAGTCTCAGAAACAGCAAATCACCACATACGTAATGGTAAAAACAAATAAAATAAGGCCGGGCGTGGTGGTGCACGCTTGTAATCCCCACGCTTGGGAGGCTGAGACAGGAGGATCGCACAGGTTCGAAGCCAGCCTCAGCTACTTAGCGAGGCTCTCAGCAACTTAGTGAGACCCTGTTTCCAAATAAAATATAAAATAGGTCTGAGAGTGTAGCCCAGGGATAGAAAGTCCCCCGGTTCCATCCCAGTACCACACACACAAAAAAGTGACTAAATATAAAATGCTTCTTAGGAGGCTGAGATAGAAAGAACACAGGTTCACAGACAGCCTCAGCAACTCAGCTACGCCCTCCACAGCTTAGTGAAACCCTGTTCCAAAACAACAACAAAAAAGCGTTAGGGGTGTAGCTCAGAGGTAGAATGTCCCTGGGTTCAATTCCCAGTACCATAAAAAGAAAAGAAAGAAAAAGAAAAGCCCCATGTTAGCATACACCTGTAATCCTAGTACTTGGGAGGCTGAGATAGGAGGTTCAAGGCCAGTCTCAGCAACTTAGTGAAACCCTTGGCAACTCTGTGAAATGCCCCTCCCAGACCCAGGCTTCAAAATAAAAAAATAAAAAGAGCTGGGAGTATATATATATATATATATATATATATATATATATATAGAGAGAGAGAGAGAGAGAGAGAGGGCACCGCACGCGCGCCCTGGATTTAATCCCCAGTACCAAAAAATAAATTAAAAATAAAAAGGGCTGGAGGTGAAGCTCAGAGGCAGAATGCCCCTGGGTTCTATCTCCAGTACCACAAATTATTTAATTAATTAATTAATTAATAATAAAAGGATGGGGTGCCAGGCGTAGCGGCACACACTTGAAATCCCAGCATTTGGGAGACAGAGACAGGAGGATCTGGGTTCACAGCCAGCCTCTGCTACTTAGTGAGGTCCTTTGCAACTCAGTGAGACCCTGTTTCAAAATAGGGTATAGCTGAAGCAGCACGCCCCTGGGTTTAACCCCCAATATCACTAAACAAATAAATAATATAAAAATAAAAAGGGTTGGGATATATGTAGCTTGGAGGCACAGTGTCCCTGGGTTCAATCCCCAGTGCCACAAAATAAACGATAAAATAGCCAACCTCAGCTACTACTCAGTGAGGCTCTCAGCAACTTAGTGAGAGACCCTGTTTCCAAATAAAATATAAAATAGTTCTGGGAGTAGAAAGGAGGTAGAAAAGCCCCTGGGTTCCACCCCCAGTACCAGAAAAAATATATATATTATATATTTATATATTTTATAAATATATAATATATAATAATATGTAAATATTAAAATATATATTATAAAATATATATTTTACACACATATATACATATATATATACACATACACATATACATATATATGTACATATATATATACATATACATAATGGGCTCCTGTGGTAGCTTGGAGGCAGAACACCTCTGGCTTCAATCTCCAGTACCACAACATAAGTAAAAAATAAGTAAACATAAACAAATAAGCCAATTAAAGTAAAATTAGGCAGGGCTGCGGGGTAGCCCTGACGCGCACGCCCTCACCTGCGGGCCGCAGGCGGCCAGGTGGGGAGAGGCCCCCTCAGGAGAGGCCGGGAGAGGCTGGGAGAGGCCAGGCGGCCTCGCCCCGCTGCCCTCGGGGACACCGGGTGCCTTCACTTACTCATGGACGGAGGCCCTGCGGTCGTCGAGTGACATTTTCGAGGCCACTTCATGAGCGCCAGCCGGAACCAATATGGCGCCAGGTGTTCCGGCGTGGCAGGCGCCGCGCAGGCGCACAAGGTATACTGCCGCGTGAGCCCCGCCCCTCATTTGCATATGCATGAGGGGGCGGCTCCCCGCTGAGCGCACTGTGGCACCTTCTAGAAACGGACCCCTTCAGAGCTTTCCTCTGGAAATGGGCCTTTCCAGACCCTTTCTGTGGAACAGAGCCCCTTTATAATGGCCTTGTTTTAGACTCCGGTTCCATAAATAAACCTACATTTCCCATTTGGGCTTTTTGTTTGAAATTCTCCTGGAAAACAAGGACCAAGTTGGAGAGATCACGGCCCTCCAACACTTATTTCCAGGAATCTGGGTGTGGTGGCGGGTGCCTGTCATCCTAGTAGATGTCCGGTTTGAGGCCAGCCTCAGCAACTTTGAGAGACCCTGTTTCAAAATAAAAAAAATTAAAGCCGGGCATGGTGGCGCATGCTTGTAATCCCAGCGCTTTGGGAGGCTGAGACAGGTTCGAAGCCAGCCTCAGCTACTTAGGCTCTCAGCAACTTAGTAAGACCCTGTTTCCAAATAACGTATAAAATAGGTCTGGGAGCATAGCCCAGAGGTAGAAAAGCCCCTGGGTTCCACCCCCAGCATCACCTAAATAATAAAATAGGGATAAATAATAAAATAGCTCAGAGGTAGAACACCTCTGGCCTCCATCCCTAAGACCAAGAAAAAAATAGATATTTCTAGCTGAGCATGATGGTGAGCGCTTATAATCCTAGTACGTGGGAAATTGAGACAGGAGGATTGTTGGTTTGCGGCTGGCCTCTGCTACTTTGTGAGGCCCTCTGAAATTCAGTGAGATTCTGCCTGCAAATTAAAAAAGTAAAATCGTGTGCCACCGCCCCTGGCTAAGACGGCTTTTCTGTGCACTTTTTGGGTACACTTTGGGTTATGCGTTGCCTCTACTTCTCAGCTCTCAGGTTCCCTATTCTAATTCTTACATACCTAAGTGACTTACCTGGCTTCTCCTTCCCAGGTCACTGTGCTTCAAATGTTTTCACAGCTCTCCTTGCCAAGCCCCGACAGGCCCGCTCCAATACGCAGCTCAATGTTTTCTGTTGCAGTTACTTTAAAGATTGTTGAATTATATTGTTTTGACGGGGCTGTCACATCTTGAAACGTATTGCTGACTACAAACATATGCAGGACCTTTTTTCCATCTTTTTCCTTTTTTTTTTTTTTTAAGGGAAAAAAATGCCGCTAAGCTCTTGTAACTGCACATATGACCACAAGAGGGCACCCTGAGGCCACGCTTTGGCTCCAGACCTCAGAGAAGACCACGGGAAGCCTTGGAAGGCTTTTCATCAATCAGGGTTCATCCAGATTTACATCTCTCCCGTGCTAACACATACTCTAGGGCGCAGGCTGGGACACTCAATAATACTGGCACACTAATAATAGCTGAAGAGCCCTTCCATTTAGTGGAAACTTTACTATATATATATATATATATATATATATATACATACACACACACATACATACATATGTACCATATATATAATGGCCAGTCTCAGCTCAACTTAATGAGACCGTTTCAGAAAAAAGAATAAAAATAGCCGGGCGTGGTGGCACGTGCTTGTAATCCCCACGCTTGGGAGGCGGAGACAGGAGTTAGCCGCGCTGACTTAAGAGACCCTGTTTCCAAATTAAAATATTAATAGGTCTGGGAGTCTAGCCCGGAGGTAGAAGGGCTTTCAGGAACCCCAATACCACCAAACAAACAAACAAATAAATAGACTTAATGCCGGGCGTGGTGGCGCACACTTGTAATCCTCGCACTTGGGAGGCTGAGACAGGAGGATCGCGCAGGTTCGAAGCCAGCCTCAGCTGGCTTAAGAGACCCTGTTTCCAACTAAAAAAATATAAAATAGGTCTGGGAGGTGTTGCCCGGAGGTAGAAAGTCCCTGGGTTCCATCCCCAGTACCACCAAATAATTTAAAAAAAAAAAAAAAGGTCTAAGGGAATAGCTCGGAGGTAGAATGCACTGAGTTCAATCCTCAGTACAGCAAGAAGAAAAAAGAAAAAAAGAAAGAAAAAGGAAAATAAAAGAAAAAAGAATAAAATAACAGCCGAGCATGATGAAGCACACCTGCAATCCCAGTACCTGGGAAACTGAGACAAGAGGGCCACAGGCTCAAAGCCAGCCTAAGCAACTTAGACCCTCAGCAACTTAGTGAGACCCTGTTTGTAAATAAAATAGGGCTGGGGATGTAGCTTGGAGTTCCAACCAAAGTAAACTCAACTTTAGGTGCCAAGTCAGGCTGAAAGTAGATGGCAGTCAGTCCTAAATGCACAGGGGAAATCCATTTTGTCCCCACTACACAAACTTATCCTTCTATTATGGAGCACTGCATGCCAAGAAAAACAGCGTGATCCAAAGTGGGTGAAGAATACTGCCCCAAGGTACCCCTAAAATCCTTAGCAAATGTAAGCAGCATTCCAAGCCTCAAAAGACCACTCCGCGGCAATATTTCTTGACATGAGTATTTAAGACCCAAGAAAGAGTCCTCTGAGTGTCTGAGGCAGGACTCAGATGAGCACTTAGCAGGTGAAGAGATGGCTCTGCTCCATTTAGGTTAGGGATAGCTGGTCTGATACTCTGGGAAATGTGTTGGGATGGTCACTGCCTGTTAACACAACCCAACTGCCCACTGATTTCCCTTTGAAGACAGCCAGCACGTTTATAAAATGTGTCTGGGTTCAATCTTCAGTAGAACACACAGACACAGTAAACCTGAAGTCAGGTATGGTGGCATATGCCTGCAATCTGAGTACTTGAGAGGCCGAGACAGGAGGATTGCAGGTGCAAAGCCAGTCTTGAAAACCTAGAGGCTGTCAGCAATTTAGAAAGACCCTGTTTAGAAATTTAAAAAATTTAAAATGGGGCATATAACTCAGATGCTGAATGCCTCTGGGTTCAATCCCTAGCGCCACACACATTTTTTTTAAAAAAGCAAGCAAAACCAAAAAGTAACCTGAAAAACACTCTTAATTTTTAAACTAAATTGTTCTCTAAAACTGCAAGAAAAGACTGACAACTACCTTCATCTTAGAACAATCACTATGCCTATTTCCTACTCCATCAGTTAGCAAATAAAATTTTCTGGGAAGTTAGATCAAATGTAAATCAGAGGCCGAAAGAAAAACATACTGTGCCGCCTTCCAAGCCTAGTGGGTAGGTTGAAATGACTGTGTACAGGGTGTTCCTACAACGCTGCCTGCCAGGTAGCTGTCTGAACGTGGGATTTCTAAAAAGATTCCAAGCACACTGAAACCTGTGCATGCAAGCGAGTGCCAATTGTGTCAAGAGAAAAATCTCAACAAGCAAAGGTGGAATTTGGCCAGATGGTTGAGCTTGAAGTGCCTGGCAACTCTGTGACTTCCCATTCACCTCAGTTCCATCCCTTCCACCCCCAGTGAACCACCCACCTTCACCTCAGACATGGGTAATAAAATCATGCATTAAGCTCTTTTACCCATACATCAGAAAATGTGGGAGGACCATCAATCTACCTAAGGTGGGGGCAGGAGAGGCAGGCAGGGGTGGGCTAGTACAGTAAACAAAGTAATTACACACAGGAAGATAATCTTCTATTTATATTTTATTGCATTATGAAAATAATACATTTGTTTGGCAAAGTAATCTAGGCTCCAAGTTGAAATAAAATTCTGAAGTGTACTTTTTTTTAACGTGAAGTAGATGTAGGCTAACCCATACATCCTAGCATCCTCATAATGCCAATAGCCCAGTAAACCTAACTTTATAGTTCCACATGAAATTACAAGGTGGTTCAGCCATTCATTCATCTCGAGATTAGCACAAATCTCAAGGGAACTGACCTCCATTTTTATCAAGACCAACCAATGCATCTTAAAAACTCCTGTTCAGAAGACAATTTGAAGCACTACCCCAAATTTTTATCTGCTTTGGTTCTACAAGTTGTATGTTCATATTATCACAGTACATTTTTTTCGGAATCAAACATCGTAGCAGCTTCAGATTCTGCCCAAGTACCTTTATAAGTAAACTAGTATATTACATTTACATTATTTGAAAAGTTGCTGATTTTACAAATGCAAAACTGCATAAATACATGCCTATCTACACCAGCAAAATAAAATACTCTCAGCCTCAATGCTTTAAATGCCATGCCTCCTAGCCCAGGATTTCTGGGGTACAGGTCCAAGCCAAAAGGTCGAGGCTCCAGGGGCCTGGCAATCCCACTCCGCAGGCCACACTACTCAAGGTGTAGCTGTGAGCTAACACGAGGTGGACAAACGTACAAGCCATCACTGAAAATAGAACATTTTCAGTATTTCTGTTCTGCTACACTTTCAGGATTGAAAAGACTATTTTTGAAAAATGTTTGAGGACTATTTGTTTTTAATTTTTGAAAGGGAAAAGTGCTAAAAAATATATCACACGGTATGTTCTCACTTCCTCTTCTGGCATCTCCAAATTCTTTTTACATGATGGGTTCAGAAACTAGTAAGGAAATCTGCTCAAGGTTCAAAACCAAAATACCTATTGTCATGTAAATCTCACTTCTCCAACCTTTTAGTGGGGCTTTGCTTGATGTTAAAAAAAAGTCATAAATTAGCGTTTTAAAAATTCATCAATGAATTTTACTATTAGACCTGATGTTTTCATTGAGCAAAGTCTGAGTTAAGTGCACCTATGCAGTTTTGTAGAAATTTATTTTCAAATGGCCACCAACCAGGTTTCCCAATTTAACTACAGGATCCCATCCATCCTAAAAAAAAATAGTCAATTAGCATTCTACAATTATCTGTATAAACAGCAACAAGTTTGATCTATGATCAACATATGAATATCTAATAAATATTAAACTATTAAACTATAGATTAAATGCAGGTCTCTCATAGAGTTAAGTGATGTCATTGTGGTACATTCACCATTATTGTACTTTATTTAATAAAGAAATACATTTGCCCTTGCAAAAATGCAATTGCAAGCTCACAAATAAAACCACAGACCTCAAAGTCATGATGCTAAACTTTCGACTTAGATCCAACCAAAGTAAATAGATTTGTTTTACAAATGGTCCATGGCACTACTACAATTAAAACAAAAAATATCAAAAGGTCACAGGAGATTAAAGAATAGGTTTATTGACAATAAGTTCATAAATATTCTAAAAGAATTCCTACACTTAAAACGTTTAAAATCTGTTCTCATTGGTGAAATATCCCTCAGCAAAATAAAGTAATATAGGTCACTACAAAAGAATGTCACATTTAAAATTTGCTTCACTTTAACATTGTCGCAAAAATTATTTCTAAATTCACAATGTTTGACCCTTGCCCCCTGGGTACAGCGAATTTAGTTTTTACTTCGACTATCAGACATATCCATAAACATATCATCGAGCTGCTGTGAACCTGTCCGGTCAGTCAGTAGCATATCACCCTGTGAATAGACACGGAGCCAAATCAATTTTGGTGTGTTTAGTCACAGCAATTTAAGTAGTAAAATGCCAAACCTGTGCTGTTCCTCCACATCGCCTACAGCACGACACGGGGTCAGACCGTCTGCCTCAGCCTTTAGAAGTTCATCTGTGTACTTTGGGTATCGGAAACTAAAACGGGGAGTCTCGTGTATTTTGATAAAAATGTACTCGAATATTTCATAACATTAGTATTTATTGCTTTATAGGAATACTGTATTGAAAGCCCAAGCATTCAGTTTACACACAGAAATTATACAATTATATACCGCTTCACAAAGGCAGTGGACACATTACAGTCTACAAAATCTACTTTACAGAAATTTAAAAACTCTAAATATCAAAAGGTACAGCTGAAGAAACAGGTATAAATTTGGCAGCCAGTTATTTCGACAGGGAAGTTGTGGCTTGCATGACTTTAAATAGGTGAATTTGAAAATATTGAGTTTAGAGTGATCATTGTGCTTTGTATTGATCTGAAAAATAGAACACTGGCTGTCAAAGAAGCATGTTCAAAAATATTTAATTCACTTCAAAATGTCATACAAATTATGGTGGTTTCTATGCACCCCTAAAGCTTCAGTCGTTTTAGCTCAGGTACATTACTAAAGTAATATACTAATTCTTCCAGTACAGTGGTGTTTCATACCATTGACACTTGCATACTCTAGAATAATTTAGAAAGAAGTATGTGATATTCACAATGTTCAGAAAAGCAACCAGAAGATGAAGGAACCTGCCCGGTTCTTATGAGATGGTCTCACGTCAGCTTCGTAAGTGTTCAACCTACAAACCGGAAGCTGAAGTCTGGACACAATTTCCAAGATAAAGCACATTTTCTCATAAATAGTGAAGTCTTTTTATCAGGCACCTCAGAAGTATACAAAAAAATTTCAGTTTGAACAGATCTCTTGGAATGTGTTTAACCTGGCATTTCAACAGACTTAAAAGATTTCCAGGGTTTCACAAGGGCCAGATTTTATTTGAATTATTCAGAAGAGAAAGAAAATGTCTCCTGAAAGAGGTGAACTCAATCATTACCAATAGAAAAAGTATCCACTGTATTCATCTCTTATAGAAACAGAAAAATATAACATTTCCCCCCCTTAGAATAATATATATATATATATGTATGTATATATGACGTAAAGTTCCATTGTACACAGTCAACCAATAAAATCTGGAAACCAGCGTGAAACCCTATAACTCACATGTTAAAATGTTTTAACTATGACCGAAATAGGAAAACTGCTATAGCTGTCAGGAAGAGACAAGACAAAAAGGGTTCTTGCCTATGTATAAACTAGATGTGATAATCTTGAAATGGTTTTCAAAATTATAATTATCTTCCAGTTTAAAAACTTTCATTCTAAGTCTGAAAAAAAAATCGGCAAACCACTGATTTGACCAGAGCTCCCTCCCCCAAAAAAAGGTGAGCACAAGCAGGGCGCGTGGGACGTGCCGCTCACGGCTCCTCCCTGCTCCGCTTTCGGGAGCGATGCTTCCAGCGCTTTTTAAAGTACTTTAGCTTACAGCCTGCTTCTCTTGTAAAACTAACGGTCCTCTTTGTTACATAAAAGTTTTGTACAGTGTAAAACCAGAACTGTGTGTAAAATGCTGTACCTGCAGGTGTCTGAGCAGCTAGTCTTGCTCCATGGGCTCCTCTGTGGGCTCTGTGGGTTCGCTGTCGTTTTCCATGGATGATTCGGAGAGAACCTCTCCCGTTTTCCTGGAGCTCGATCCTCCCAACTCCTCTGTGTGACGGCAGTCAGAACCACTACCGGCGGGGCCTGCACTGCCACCACCCTCAGAAGGCGCACCTTTCTCGGCATGAGACAGGTCAGAACCCTCCACCTGGTCATTTCCCACAGGAGTCTCTTCAGTCACAGTTAAGGCTTCATCTGACTCTCTGTCTTGATTTTTTCTTTCTGGGATGACTTCTCTTGATGTCATAAAAGACTCTAAAAAGAAGCAAATGTGGTTGTAGTTAAGTTTTATTTTCAAAATACTACCATAGTTAAGTCTCATGAAACCTAATCCACCATTGAAATCATAGCCCCTAACACTCAGCAACCACTATACAAGGGCAAGAGAAGAGCCCCTCTATGAAGCCGGGCGTGGTGGCGCACGCTTGTAATCCCAGCATTCGGGAGACTGAGACCTGGAGGATCACAGAGGATCGCGGACAGCCTCTGCTACTTAGTGAGGCCCCCTGCAACTTAGTGAGACCCGGTTTCAAAATAAAGAATAAAAAAATAGGGTAGGGGGGTGTAGCTCGGAGGTCAAATGCCCCTGGGTTCCATCCCCAGACCCGCAAAAAAAAAAAAAAAGTCCCTCTATATTAACTTCTTTTGGGGTGGGGGAGGAAGGACGGAATGAAGTACAGGAATGGGAAGAGCTCCTTCTCTGCCCTGTACAGGGAGCCTCTGAATACCTTCCTCCTCCTCGTCCTCCTCGTCCTCCTCCTCGTCCGTACAGTGCTGACCAGTACAGTTGCTTTCTCTGTCTCTGTCCTGAGCCGTGGGCGCCTCTGCCTCTGCCTCTGGCCCCGAGGCACTCTCACTGGACGCCGTCTGACTGGCCGTTTCTCTGACTGCACCCTCCTTGTCAAACCTGAGTCTCTTGACCTCGCGCCCCTCGGCTTCCACAGCATCTTCATCCGGGTGTTTATTTTTTAAGGGACTCACTGAGGAAACTTCTGAGTCAGAGGCTGGGGAGTCACTGCAAAGTTTTTTAAAAAATAGTAGAATCATTTCCTCTACATTCTCATCTGTATCAAAGTTAAACTGTAATATCTGTATAACCTAAACTATGTCATGCGTAGTTCCCATTAAGCCCACGACAGCAAGGTGCATGACCTTTCTGTACAACTCTCTAGGAAGTAGAGTACCTTCTATACTCAAACTCGAGGTTCTCCATGTGGAAGACTCCAGTCCTCTAACTCTGCCTGCTTTCCCTTGATGTAATACATAAGATTTGAAATAACTGATTTGCTTTTTATAATCTACAATGAGAAATTTCACAGAACTGCCTTTACTTAAAAAGATCTTTTCTTTTCAAGTTACTTTCAAAAAGAAGAAATAAAATGCACCAAGATTTAGACCATATATAAATAATCCTCCCACATTATCTCTTCTATGTCCACCTTCAGCTATACTAAAGCTGTAAATAAAAGCCGTAACTCCTACAATCATTAAAACCCTGCCCCGTTGGGCACGGGAGGCTGAGATAGGAGGACTGCAGGTTAAAGGACAGCCTTAGCAAGTGGAGAAACATTCATCAACCTAGCAAGACGTTTCCAACTAAAAATAAAATTGAGCTAGAGGTTTAGCTCCTAGGAAGCCCATGGGCTCAATCCTCAGCACCACAAAAACAAACCCTGTCTGCACCTGACAACATGAGGACAGGCTAACTCCTAGACAGGCAGTGGTCCTGAGCAAAGCTGAGGAAAGCGGGCGGCGAGGTCATGGTAAAGCCTGGAGGCTCGCCCTGGGCCTAGAGTTCTGCCTGTCTGGAAAACAGCAGGTGCCCTTGAGTAACACCATGTGAAGGCTTATCCAGCCCTTCTCCAGGCTTCCTTCTGTTCATGTATGAAGACTTGTTGTAGTAAAGCTATGAGACCTCTAACTGCATACATAGTTACTATTTTTAATTTAAAACAGGGTCCTGCTAAGTTGCTGAGGCTGTCCTCGGACCCATGATCCTCCTGTCTCAGCCTCCCTAAGTACTGGGATTGCCAGCTTGAGCCACCATGCCTAGTTTCTCAAGCATTTCTATCTTCAGTCACTTGACTCCACAGATGTGAAACACTAACTCTCCACTGTGAACAAGCAGGTCCTGGGAGCTAACTTTCCTGTGGGCAGTTAACATGACAAACATACAAACCTGTGGGTTTTGTCTTCATTCTGTGTTGAGCTTGACACTTTGCTGTCTGTGTTCTCAGGCAAACCATTCGTTGTCAACGGGCCTGACAAAGAAACCTTGGGCCGATTAAGTGGCCTGGGTGTTCCTGGCCCATTCACATTAGACCTGCGTAAGATGAATCAGCGTCACTTCCCATTTTGTAAGGAGCTATCCCTCCCAAAGCACGCGTATATGAACATGTCACATAATTACTCTAATTTTCACTTTTAAATCCATGCCTTATCAAACTAGTTCAGTGTAATATCCCATCTCCTCCAAAAGCTGTCCAAATCAAATAAAAAGTATCCTGCACCTGTATTTAAAAATCAGAAAAACACAAATCAGCTGGATATTAAGTCAATAATCTCACCTGTCAGTATAGCTTGGTGAATTTCCAGGAAACATAACACCATTCATTCGATTTAAGCTATTGGAACTGTTTTTCCTATAAGAGAAGATAACATACTGTTACTTTAATTGTGATCATCTTGAGACTCCAAAGAATTTTTTGGTGATAAAGATCCAAACAAAAACTTTGTGAGAATAATATAAATGCCCACGAATGAGTAGAAAAATGTTTAGTCACCAAAACTTGATTTTACACTTATGTTTCTTAGATTATCTCACGTTTGTCAGCAAAAGAAAACATATTAATTCAGAAGAAAAGCAGCTTTTTGAACTGTATCTTACTGAGTGACACAGGTAGATCTGAATTCACTATTATTATCTAGGAAAGGAGTACCTTCCAAGTCAAACAATGGCTCTCAAGGAGGTAAGCCCCTCTTCCTGTCCTTTATATCCCCAGAGAACAAAGTCTGAAGGTGTTAGCTTGTTGGAGGAAGGAGGTAGGCAAAGCCCAGGGACACTAGTAAACCTCCTACAATTCCCAGGACAACCCTCCACAACAAAGAATCATCTGATCCACATGTCAGTAGGGCCAAGGTTGAAAATATGTGCCCTAAAATGAGGCCCTGCTTCACTGTACACATCAGGACAACCAAAAATGCTTTTGCATCACGAAGAGGAACGCCATTGAGTAGCTGCCTCAAACTTAGGAGCTGTGCCCTAGAAAGCATGCTCGGGATGCCTAACAGCACGCAACAGCGTTAGAATCACGCCACACCGCCAATCTCTTTAATCCAATCTCATTACAAGAAAAGCACACAGGCATTATTAGCAATAATATTCTACTTTATGAAATGGAAAAGTGCTATCTAAGAATATACTAGAAATAACATATTATACTATAACAACTAAATTATATACCGGAAATAGAAAAAACTTCTGTACTTACTCTGAAGAAGGATAAACACAGCTAACAACCATCACATTCTGTAAAAAAAAAAAATGGGGGATTTAATATGAGGAAAAGTACTAAAAACATAAAGGCTTAATCATTTTTTGTTTTCTGAAAATCACCCCAGTGGGTTAAATTCTCAAACTTCCAGTTTTGCTAATAAAGGAAAATAAATGGTTAAATGAAAACTGGTAAAACAATAAACATGCCCCTGGGTTCAATTCCCAGTACAGGGGGAAAAAAAATTAAAGCGTTTTGTATTTAATACCCCCTCCTCACAGTCCCATTTCATTATCCAAATTTTATAGAAAAGTTAAGAGATTTAGCCAGACATGGTGGCGCACGCTTGGAATTCCAGAGCTAAGAGGATCCATGAGATAAGAGGACTGCACAGGTTCGAAGCCAGCCTCGGCTTAGTGAGAATCTCAGCAACTTAGTGAGACCCTGTTTCCAAATAAATTATAAAATAGGGCTGAGGGTATAGCCCAGAGGTAGAAAGCCCCTGGGTTCCACCCCCCAGTACCAAAAAAAAAAAAAAAAAAAAAAAAATTAGGAGAAGTTAGGTAACTGGTCCAAAGTCATACAATCATGAAGCGCTATGGCCTTGATCTGAGGGCAAGGTCATGCTATGGTTATTGTAACATATGACCTCTTCATCCAAAAATATCCAAAATGGAATTATAATAAAGGTCCCTGAACTGGAAAGCAAGTGCAGAGAAACCACTGCTGTTTCTTACCCACTGAATACCTTAATTAAGAGCATAAAGGCTCCATGAAAACACTCGAGTCCCGTAAGGCCCTAGAACTATTCTCAACCACAATGGTTCTAGATTCCAGTCCCCAGGGCAAAATACAGTGATTGTGAATGAGAACCTCAAGATGAGAATGAGCGACTCACAGGTCCAACCTCGTCTCCACATGGGTTCTTTTTCACAACCAAGTCAACTGCTTCCTTCTCCCCTCAAACACCACCTACTTATCAAGTTGTTTCCTTTTTCCAGACTGTTTTTTCCTTACCAACGCCCTGTCTCATCAGAAATCTGACCTGATACCTCTGAGTTAAAACTCAATGCTCTGCACCAGCAAGTTTCCAAAGTTGAATACCTCTGAACTCCAGATTTCCATGAGTAAACAAAACTCTTTAAAGCCTAACAAATAAACTGTACAACTTCCTAGAACCTTTAATATGTTTATATATACTATGAATATCCAGGACACAATAAGATGCTTTCTTTCCCCAAGCATCAAATGATCACCTCAAGCCAGTGTGGTGGTGCACCCCTGTAATCCCAGTACTTGGGGAGGCTGAGACAGGAGGATGGCAGGTTCGTGGCCAGCCTCAGCTACTTAGACTCTCTACAACTTAGTGAGACTCTGTTTCAGAATAAAAAATAGGGCTGGGAGTGTAGCATGAAGGCAGAATGCCCCTGGGTTCAAATCCCAGTGTCACATACACACACACAAGAATAGATCCCCTCAATCCTTTATCTCCCCCTCCTATAAATCTCTCTCTGAAACATAAAACATAATTTGAAAAACTATTTTGGAAAAGCTAATGGTAATTAAAAGCTAACAAACCTCATTTCAAGAAAAGGTGCCTGAAATAGTTTGTGGGGGTGGGTGGTGCTGCTAGGGACAGAACCCAGGGCCATTCTACCTCTAAACTACACCCCCAACCCCTTTCTTTACTATTATTTTTAATTTTGAAACAGAGTCTAAGTTACCACTTGCTAGCCTCAAACCTGCAGTCCTTCGTAGCTTCCCAAGTGCTGGGACTACAGGCATCTACAACTGCACATGGCTGGAAATACACCTTACCCAATGCTCTTTCTTGAAGTCTATTAGATCTCAGATTAGTGCAATTCCCATAATAAGATAAATACCTTTTCTACTCCTCTGAGGAATTTGTCTGTTCCTGTATAGTTTCTCCTTGGATCTGTTAGCAATTCACATAGTCGCTGAATTGTAAAAGGGATACTGCAAAAGAATACAGTTGTACAGACTGAGGTCATTAGTCACCTGAAGGAAGGAGCACTCTTATCTTGGCAAGCAAAGCTCTGAGTCACCCACTTGTTCAGCTACAGAACGATGCTACAAAGGGGAAATGAATGGATGAATAATTTAAAAACAGACAAGACAGTAAGTATACCTGACTTTTTATTTGGCAAGAAAAAGCTTTCCTTGCTCTAAGAAGCAATAAAGAACATCTAAAATTAACAGAATACTTCAAAACTGATTAGAAAAAACTAATATTCTAAACCTTGATCATTAAACTTTAAGTTTACAAGTGAGGCAAACATAACAAACTGTATTTATTTACATACAGAAACTTCAACTACTCAGCTGCACAGGCACATTTCTTTACAATGTCTGACAAACTATAAATGATTTTATTTTGGGGTAGAATAAAACAAATTATATCGATAAAAAGGGATTTTAAATGCCATTCTGTCCCATTTTACAATTTTATAAACAATTTACACATTTCACCTGACAGAATATACAAAAACATCAAGTTTTGTTAAAAACCTTATTGTGATATCTGCCAAGTACTTTGACCAGAATGCAATTTTCACATATCACAGCAAAACATAAATTGGAACAAGTCATTTTATAAACAAAGTATGAGCTCTCGTAACTATTAGCATCCATCAGAATTACAGCAGAACAAAGCAACAAAGACAAGATACAACAAACTGAGCTTAAGACGACAAACAGCAGACTTCAACTTCAGTGCCTGCCGTACAAGTCGGCTGACCCTTATACGGTGAATTACTCAGCCCCAAATTAACAGTACACACCTGTGACACTCTTTACCTTTCACTGACAACTGGGCACAGCACCCAAGTTGGGCACGGGGGAAGCAGCCGGTGCCTGAATGGCAGGACTCGACCCCAGACCTCTGTTTCATGGCTGTGCCACACACATGCATGCACACATGCATGGAGAACAGAGCCATAGGTGCTTGAGCGGCCTCACTGGGAAACTGCATACGGCTCCTAGTGTTTAGCACAAGTAATTAGGATAGAATAAGATTTGCAATAAACCTTGGAAGCGTTTAAAGGATGTAAAAACAAATGATTTAGTTATATGGTAAAGTCCAAGAATCAATCTCTACTCAATTAGCATCCAAACCTAAAAGTGAGAAAACTCTATTTCTGCCAAATCAAAGGGCATAAAATCAAAGATGAAATGTTTCCCAGACACCACAAATATTCAGGAGCAACTAGAAATACAGAACTTCTTTAATGCTCATCATGACCATCATAGGAAATTCCTCTGGGTTTCTGAAAATACTCTTTTCCTTACTTTTGAAATCTACTTCAGTGAGGTGCGCTGTTGAGCGGAGGCGTCTTCTAAAATGGAAAGCAGCACAGCAGCAGCAGCGCTAGCAACCACAGGACACACTCTCAGCCGGCCCCGCCCTATGAGCCACCGCAGGCAGCCAGAAACCTAACACCAGAGCAGCGACTTCACCACATCCAAGATGCAAGCGACAACATCACATTCTCCATCATCTGTCCTTGCTCATACCTGACTGCGAGCTTCTCAAAGGCAGGGCATCATCTGCACATATTCTAGTATGCTGAATATATAATTTGTCTACATACATAAATACATAATGCAGGATCAGGAAGGACAAATATTACTGATGCACACCTGCACCTTACCCCTCCTTCCACCTCATGGCTCTTCAAACTTTAAACACAAGTAACACCACACCTAAGCTATTCTCACTAATTACCCATAGTAATAGTATAATTAAAAGTGTACACATTAGCCAGGCTTGGTGGTGCATGCCTGTACTTGGTACTTGAGAGACAGAGAGGGGTCAGCAGGACCAAGGTCACTCTGAGCAATTTAACAGGACCTTGTAACAAAACAAAAAGTAAAAAACTAAAAACAAAAGGGCTACAGGCATAGCTTGGAGGTAGAGGGCCCCTGGGTTCAATCTCTAGTACCGAAAAAGATATTATTTGAGATACCAAGTATTTAGGTATTCAAGCAGTACTTAACTGACAAATACTTAAATACTGTCCACTAGTCATGCATTTTTCCAACTAAAATTCTTCCCACACCTAAAACCAGTAGGTTCCTGCCGGGCGTGGTGGCACACGCTTGTAATCTCTGCGCCTGGGAGGCTGAGAAAGGATCGCACAGGTTTGAAGCCAGCCTCAGCTACTTAGTGATGCTCTCAGCAACTTAGTGAAACCCTGTTTTTAATAAACTATAAAGATAGGTCTGGGAGTGAACCCCAGAGGTAGAAAGCCCCTGGGTTCCATCCACAGTAGAGAAAGAAAGAAAGAGAAGAAAAGGAAGGAAGGAAGGAAGGAAAGAAAACTAGTAGGTTCCCTTAACATATGAATATTTTTAAACTTCCTGTTTTGCTCCCTAAACGTTTTGACTAATCTTGAGTAATGCTTGCAAACTATAGCCAATTGTTAATACGGTACATGCTGGTGAATACTGACACCAGTATTCAGGGCAGGAATTAAACACCATGTCAGCCTATGATAAAACAAATTTAGCCGGGCGTGGTGGCACACGCTTGTAATCCCAGCACTTGGGAGGCTGAGACAGGAAGATTGCACAGGTTTGAAGCCAGCCTCAGCTACTTTGTGAGGCTTTCAGCAACTTAGACCCTGTTTCCAAATAAATAGAATATAGGTATGGGAGTATAGCCTGGAAGTAGAAAGCCTCTGGGTTCCACCCCCAGTACCACAAAAAATAAAAATTAAAATTAAAATTAAAATTAAAAAATGTACACGCTTAGGATACTTTCTGAAGCTTTTAGAGTATTTTACCAAGTATCCGACAGATGGCACTAAAATGCTACACAATACTCTTTCTCCCGTGGCAGGCTAAAACATAACCATCGTTTGTAAATACAAGCATCTTGCAGGAATATTAACATAAGCCCTGAAAGGCTTCTATATCCGGTTTGCATCTTTTAGCCCATTCCATAAATATGAATGTCTACTGTCGACTACACACCCATGCTTGTTCTACAGCAGAGCAGACAGAACTGTCACCAACTGCAGTAACAGACGCACATACAATGTGTAGACAGTGCTGTGGAGACAGGAACTGTATGCCAGGCCAGTGAGCACAAGCCCAGGAACAGTTCATTTGTGGTAGGTCTTCAAGAAAACACCTACAATAAACTACATAAACCAATATAAAAATCTGGTATAGCCACACAAAAGGTTTGATTTCTTACTCTTCTAATAGACACGGCACACAAACATTTACTCTTTTTTTTCCCCTGGGAGGAGGGACAGGCTGGGAACTGAAGCTGGGGGTGGGGTTTCTATCTCAGAACTACTTTATTTTTTTGAAACAGGGTCTTGCCAACTTACTGGGGCTAGCCTTGAATTTGCAATCACCATGTACAGCCTACAAACATTTATTCTACCTCATGAAAATGCTACGGCTTTTTCTAATAAAATCACAATAAAGAATCAACAGCAAAAATGGGGGGAGGGGCTTAAAACATGCATGCCACTCATCCTCAAAGAAAAGAATTAACTAGTACCCTTAACTGTGGTGGAGACTAGGGAAAGGATGTTCATTAATAAAGATATTATTGTAAAATAAATAACTCTACCAGGCAATGCTGGCATATACCTGTAATCCCAGTATTATTTACAGTAAGATAAACTTAGTGAAGCCCTGTTTCAAAATAAAGAATAAAAAATTGGGCTGGGAGTGGAGCTTAGAGGCACAATGTCCCTGGGTACCAGGTACAACACATTATAAAAAGATAGAGGTGTAGACCAAAGGTAGAATGGCCCTGGGTTCAACCCCCAGTACCACTAGGGAAAGGAGGAATAAACAAACTAACTTTACAAGCCAGTTGTGGTGGCACACACCTATGATTCCACTACTTGGGAAGCCGAGACAGAAGATCACAGGCTCTGGGCCAGCCTCAACAATTTAGTAAGGCTCTCACAACCACACAAAGATAATTAAATAAGCCTAAACCCTTAAAAGACCATTCCTAGCCAAGCCTGGTCACACACACTTACAATCCCAGACTTGGGAGGCTGAAAACAAAAATTGCAGGTTCAAAGCCAGCCGCAGCAACTCAGTGAGATTCACATCAACTTAGCAATACCCGTTTCCAAATAAAAGGAGCTGGGAGTATTGCAACACACACACACAACCATTCCTAATTATATTTTTATCTTAAAATATGCACTAACATTTACTTTCATCTGTTAAAATGTCTGACCATAAAGTTACAAAAATATCTGACTCTGTGCAAAGAAATTAAACTAGAAAGAAGGCACACCAAAATGCAAATCACATTCAGGTTCTAAAGTAAACAGAATGCTATTTTACCATTTTGTTATAAAAAGCAAGTTTCCACAAACATAAAGAAATAGAAAATATCACAAAGGGAATCATCAGAGTACAAAGCTACAGATGACCATAAAATCAGACAGATTCATTTAAAGAATAAAAAATAAGGCTGGGGACGTATCTCAGAGGTAGAATGCTCCTGGGTTCCATCCTCAGTACCGGGAAAAAAAAAAAAAAAAGCCAAAGAGCCATTCACTTTTAGGGTGTGTGTGTGTGTGTGTGTGTGTGTGTGTGTGTGTGTGTGTGTGTGTGTGTGTGTGTGTTTTCTGCTCTCTTTTTTTTAAAGTAGTATGACCTGAACTAAATTATTTAAGGAAAAACTAACTTCTCTTACAGGTTCTGGTGGCACACATCTGTATTCCGAGTGCGTGGGAAGCTGAGACAGGAGGATAGCAGGTTTGAGTCAAACCTGGAAACTTAGCAAGACCCTGTTTCAAAAGGATTGGGGGTGTAGGACAGAGGTAGAATACCCCTGGGTTCAAACCCCAGTACCACACAGTGGGGAATAGGGATAAATAAATAACTTTAGAAAAGCCAATCCTGGTGGCACCTACCCAATAATCCCAATACTCTATTAGGTTAGACCAGAGGATTGCAGGTTTGAGGTCATGTCCTACTGAGCAGACATTTCCTCCCTTCCATCTTTCTCTGGCTGCTGGAGGACTCACACAGTCCAGGCACTCGCTGCTGCTCCAAGGCCCCACGTGGAAAGGACGGCTACCCCGGATTCAGGACCTCACGCACTCACGGATGGAGAGAAGAAAAAGTAATATTCTGACAACATACTAATTCTGGAAACTTGATGGGCTTTTTGTTGCAAAATACTATGAAGCATTTAATATAGAGCCTTTACAAATTAAGAGCAATAATGAAACAATAAAACTTACCAATAAGAAAAACAAGATAAAAAAACAAATGACAATGTTTACATTTAAAAATACACATCAAAGCATATATGAACACTTTGTGAAGTAGATTTTACAATACTGATAAGTTAAAAAATTGTGTACATGCTATTTCCTAGCAATTACATTAATATGAAATATAGAAAGCATCTATATACATATGTTGAATACACGGCAGATAACAACACACGTTCTACAATCACTGCTCTAAACAACCAGAAAATAAACACCCACCAACAGGGACAGAAGCAAATGAATAATGCAGTCACATCAAAATTCTTGTCAAAGAAAATAAGCATATAACATGATTTGACTACACTCTCTATATATCCTTTTGGGGATCTTTAAAAATATGAACATACACTGACTTTTGTAATTTAAAAGACAACCTACAAATAGAGGAAGAGGCATACTAGAAAAGATACTCTCAAACTGACTTGGGAAAAAAATGCTTCTTAGTTAGCCTTTAAAATTAATTTGTACATATTCAAAGCATGAAAATAAAATTGAAAAGACCACAGACACATTTTTAACAAATCAACAGAATACTGGCCAAAACAGGACAAATATAAAATGAAAATGTTTACTCTTATCACCAAGACTTAGACTTTGTCTGATTAAATGATCTATGAGATGTCGCTCTGAAAAATCTAATTAAAAATTAAGTTTAAAATACTCATGGTTGAAGGATGCAAACCATTTTAAAAGCAATTATATTTAAGTATACTTAGGCATTTATTGATAGTTCAAGTAATTTTCTGAAGTACATAAACTGCCTATTTTAGAGCTAAGAAATTACAAATATTTAGACTTAGCTAATAACCTACATATTTGCATCTAATACAACTTAATTTGATGGAATCAAAAATTCGCTATTTCTTTTTCAGAATGACAAGTAAATTAGCTTAATATTTACAAAGCAGTGGTAAAATCTGATTTATTTCACCATAACTTTTTCTTTTTCCATGGGACATAATTTACCAAAAAAGTCACTATACTTTACTTCCACGTGTCTATGTGTGTACTATTTACAAGTACCTGATAAGAAAATTCTTTTCTTGAACACAGTTCAATTGTACATCTTACACACCAAACTTTACTACATATAGCTTCTTCAGTCTTTTTAAAAAGCAGTTTTAACAGAAACAGAGAAGGAAATATATGCTAAAGTAATTTGAACAGGACAATAGGGTACAATGAGAGCAAGTCTCCTTCCCATCGCAGAGCCCCACGGAAAGCGGGGTGAGGAACCTCAAAGACAGAGCTGTGACACCTCCCCTAAGTCTGTCTTAGCAACAAGCCCAAGGCCAATGCGTAATCACCTGTTATTTGAAGCAAAATTCCTAAAACTCAAAACCATTTGACAAATAGCACACTATCTGGTTTCCAACTCACGTGACTCAGGCCACTTATATAACCTAAAAACACAACAGAAGCCCCTTCAAATAAAAACTGCTTTTAAATATGAATCTATGATTAGCATAAACACAGTTCGTTATTTTAATACTGCCATTCCACACCCTACATTGTTAATACCCAGCAAAATGCTGCACAATTCAACTTCACAAATACTTTTCTTCAATAAAAAAAAAATCGAATAACAAACATCCTTAAGCCAAAAAAACTGAGAATGACAGAATATGAGGCACAGCAACGTTTTTAAAGGATCATTTTTATTTTATTGTGTGTCATTTTGGTGTTTTTAGTGTTTTACAAAGAACTAAAAAAATGTTACTTATTGGGAGGAACTGGGACTCAAAACTTCTAAATAAAAACTCAGTAGAATACTTTCATATATTGGTATTTTTCATTTTCAAAGAAATGTAGCTTATCTTAATGATTTGCTGTTCTATACAATATAGAAAGATTTATCATACAAAATATGCAACAGGAAAGAAAACATTAAAATATTTCCTCAAAAATGAGTCCACTGTCATACCTATTTGAAATCTGAATGTTGAAAGGCTATAAATATTTCAAATACTTGAAACCTAGAAGTCAGTAAGTACTATTTGTTCACTAGAAACACAAAACCTGTTCTAATAAAACAATTAACAAGGAACCAGACATATAAAAACTAAAAGAAAAATCTAAGTTCTACTAAAAATTGAAGCTTTAAAACAGTACTAGGTGCATACCCATTAAATCCAGTGACAATTTTCAGTATTCTTTCCTTCATTTCATCAAAAGGAATATATTCGACGTTAGGGTTGGGAGGACCTCTTGGTTCAGGAGCTGAAGTTCTGAAATCATCCATCACTTTCTCCAGTTTGAAAATAAAATAGCCTTTAAACTGGGACCACTGAATCCTATAAGCAAAAAATTAAATACGAAGATGTAATTTCATGTGGCTTTACAATTCTTGAACACGAATACACACAACAGAAAGGCAGCAATGCTAAGAAGCTTAAGATGCATTCGTGGTAACGTCCTCGTTCAGGAGCACGCACCATTCAGTCATGGGCTCCAACAACTGCCTCAACTTCCCGGACCCACACAAAGTACACAATCTCTTGGCTAAAACCTTTAAAATAACAACCTGAAGCTGAAAGCCTACAAGTGCTAGGTCTCTCTTTTCCTATCTTAAAAATATTTAATTTTAACTCTACCCTTCATAATAAATCTCAGAAGGGAGATTACTGCTCCTCTTAACACGTTCAGAAATGATAAAAAAAAAAAAAAAAATCACGAATCTCTTACATCCAACCAGGTATGACAAAGCCTAGCTGGAATTTCAGGACTTGGGAGACTGAGACAGAAGGACTGAGGGTTCAAGACCAGCCTCAGCAACCCTTTTTCAAAATTTTAAGGGTAAAGGTGTAACTTGGAAATAGAATGTCCCTGGATTCAATTCCCAGAGCCAATAATAAAATAAATCTCTGAACACCCAAGGTACAATACTGACATGGATTAGTCAAGAATCTTTTTAAATGTTAAACAACAAAATAAGCTTGACTTTCTCCGATTTTGTTTCTTTGCAGTAATATTTTGAGGCTCTTTTGTCATTTACAAGGAAACACATCATTGGTACCCAACTACCTGACATAGGAAAAGTGTATAATAATGTATTTCTGCTATCTATTCACTGAATATTAACAGTTTTTACCCTTTTTTAACAGTTTTTATAAAATATGTATGTATGTATGTATGTATGTATGTGGAAATTTACTATGATACCTGTATGAACAGCCTAAGTTTCAAGAGTTGAAAGTCAGGACGGTCGACCACTACCCCAAGCAGACAGCTGACACTGGAGGCCGACCACAGGCCGACCTCTTACACACCAACAACTCCACAAAGCAAGGGGAGCGCTGCTGGTCTAGGGGTCTCCCACACCATCGAGCAACCCTGAGAACACTAGGACAGCAGTTTTCAGAACGAGTGCAAGAGACACATCACTGAACCGATGGCAGGAAGGTGGTGGGGCGAGGACAGCAAGTTAGCTCAAGGCAAGACAGTATCAACAAGTTGAGTGAACAGCATCATGGTCACCTACCAAATGCGAGAGGGGAAAAGGCAGTTTCTCTTGAAATAGCAAAATCAAACTGCTAACTTCATTGATATATACTTTTTTGGTATTTTATGTAACAAAAACAGAAATGCACACAACGGACGTCTACTGCATGTCAACATAGAATGGGGCCAGGAGGACAAACCCTTCAACACTAGTGCCAGGTGAACTGCCTGCCTTGTTCAGAGAACACCACTTCCAGCTGAAAGGACTGCCACCAACAATGCTTACTCAGACCAGCACAAGGGGCGGGTATTTTCCCAAAAATCAGCGAAGCAAGCCTGTCATTTTGAGAGACACTGACAATATGTGCCACTGATGATAAAATTTAAACTTCTGCCGGGTGTGGGGGAGCTGGCTTGTAACCCCAGCATTTGGGAGGCTGAGACAGGAGGATCATGGTTCGTGGACAGCCTCAGTTACTACTTGGTGAGGCCCTATGCAACTCGGTGAGATCCTATTTCAAAATAAAGAATAAAATATATATAGGACTAGGGTGTAACTCAGAGGTAGAATGCCCCTTGGGTTCCATCCCCAGTACCTCCAAAAAGAAAAAATTTACACTTCCAAGCCCAAAATTAAAGTCTGGGGATTTTTATTTTTCACCATGAGTTTTGAAGGTTGCTGATACATTCTCAAGATATTCTGAACTTGCTACAAAAGATACTGGAGTGACACCAAAGCATCAGCAACAAAACAATCAGGGAAGTTCAACTATATCAAAATCAAAAACATTTTTTCAAAGGCCACCATCAATAGAAGAGGCATGAAGGGATACTGACAAATCCTTATCAAATAATGGACTAACGTCCTAAATACAGGAAGAACTTCTACAATTCAAGAACAAAAAGACAACTTAAAAACGGGCAAAGTACTTGAAGACATTTCGACATAAAGACACTCAGGAAAAGATGTTCAGCATCACTAATCTCAGGCAAACAAACCAAAACCAAGAAGTATCACTTCACATCCATTATCCTCCAAACGACAAAAAATAACAAGACCTGAGAGATGTAGAGAAAATGGACTCCCCTGCATATTGACGGGAATGGTGAAAATACGCCATACAACAGCATGGTTCCTCAAAATAACGTCTTTCTGCGGGACATGGTGGCATGGGCTTGTAATCCCAGTACTTGGGAGGCTGAGACAGGAAGATCGCAGGTTTGTGTCCAGCCTCAGCCTAGTGAGGCCCTCCACAACCGAGTGAGACCCTGTTTCAAAATTTAAAAAAAAAAAAAAAAATTGGGCTGGGGTGTAGCTTGGAGGGAGAATGCCTCTGGGTTCAATCTCCAGTACTGTGCAAGAAAAAAAGGGAGGGAAGATGGGAGAGTAGGGAAGATAAGCAAATGAGCAGAACATATCACAAAGTCTTGAAGGAAACTGGGCCATGCCATGACACACACCTATAATCCAGGTACTTGGGAGGTTGGAGGATCACAGTTTCAAGGACAGCCTCAGGAACCTAGAGACCTAGAGTGTTTTTTGTTTTTTTTTAATCTATCATCTGATGATTTCCTGGCAAACTGCATGATACACTTTTTGTTGTTGCGATTTATAATTTCACACTTAAATTTGTTTTTGTAAACTATATGTGTACTTGTTTAACTATATTCCATTTGTCTTCACAAAAATCTGAATATGAAAAAACTGTCAAAATATAAAATACGAAATAAAAAAAGGCTGGGAGTGTAATTCAGAGGTAGAATGTCTCTGGGTTCAATCCCCTGCACCAAAAAAAAAAAAAAACCAGAAAATGTTCTCTTTCAAGAGGAAAGAGAATATTATGCATTCATAAAGACAAGTACACAAATATTCACAGAAGCTGTACATTTACAAAAGAAAAAATCTTAATGCCAATCAAATAGTGAATGTATAAAAACTGGCATATCCATAAAATGCCTATTATTGAGACACAGATAGGAATGAAGTATGGTGGTACACACCTGTAATCTCAATATCTGGGAGGTTGAAAATGGAAAACCACAGGTTCAAGAAACAGCCTCAGTTAGCAACCTAGCAAGACTCCATTTCAAAATAAAAAATAAGAAAGGAAGAGCTGAAGGTGTAGCTTAAAAGGAAGAATGCCCCTGAGTTCAATCCCTAGTACCCAAAAGAAAAGAAATAGAAGCCGGGCGTAGTGGCGCACGCTTGTAATCCCCGCGCTTGGGAGGCAGAGACAGGAGGATCGCGCAGGTTCGAAGCCAGCTGCGCGCGCTGGCTTAGGAGACCCTGTTTCCAAATATAAAATGTAAAAATAGGTCTGGGAGTGTAGCCCGGAGGTAGAAGGGCTTCCAGGAACCCCAGTACCACCTAAAAAAAAAAAAAAAAAAAAGAAAAGAAATAGAAATAATTTGTTGATACCCACAATATGATGTACCAATCTCAAAAATAATTAGGTTAAAAAAAAAAAGCCAAAGAATTCCTATGTATTGTTTCATTCAAACAAAATTCCAGACTATGCAGGCTCAATGAGAGTCCTGAGGGAAAGGAGTGTGCACTGGAAGATTTCTGAGGGGCTCTAGGAGACACAAGGAGTACCACGCACATCACCATCCTAACCGTGGTGATGGTTGCATGAATGTGGATGTCAAAAACTGGAAACTGTTCTCAGTGTACAAAGTATGTTATACCTCAGCAATGACAGGTACTGAAGAAAAGCAAAGAAGATTCAGGAGGCCAGTGTGCTGGTGCATGCCTGTATCCTCAGTACTTGGGAGGCTGAGACACCAGGATCACAGGTTCAAGAACCTACTTTAAAGGGACTCGTTACTAAAGGTGGCCAGGAGTATAGGTTAGAGTTGTAGAACACCTCTGAGATTCAGACATTAGTACCAAAAAAAAAAAAAAAATCAACATAAGAACAGGAGTCTCTGAAAGACAACAACAGCTGAGCCTGCCAGTAATCCCAATTCCTTTTTTTTTTTTGGGTAATCTCGGTTCTTGGCAGGCTGAGGCCAGCCTCAGCAACCTAGAGACCTTATTTAAAATGAACACAATAAGGGATGGAGATGAAGTTCAGGGTAGAATGTCCCTGGGTTCAATCCCCAGCACAAGAGAAAGAGGAGGGATGGAAGGATGAATGATTTCAGGTCTCAATTTCCTTAAAATTTTAACAATTTGGAAATATATTGAAACATGCTACCTATTTGAGACTATACTGACACAAAATGAACAACACTGACTTTTAAATTTTTTTATTTAAAGATACAGTAATAAATTTTTAAAAATGCAGCAGGGAGTCACTGTACTTCAAATTTAGGAATCAAAATAAAGAACAGAGCGGGCGTGGTGGTGCACCTTATAACCCCAGCATTCGGGAAGCTGAGACCGGAGGATCGCGGTTCGCGGACAGCCTTAGCTACTTAGTGAGGCCCTCTGCAACTCAGTGAGACCCTGTTTCAAAATAAAGAATAAAAAATTGGGCAGGGGGTGTAGCTCAGAGGACAAATGCCTCTGGGTTCCATCCCCAGACCTGCAAAAAAAAAAAAAAAAAAATGAAGGAAGGAAGGACGGACGGACAGGTGGTACCCAGACCTGGTGGTGCACACCTGTAACCCCAGTACTTGGGAGGCTGAGACAGAAGGATCAAAGGTTCACAAAGCCAGCCTCAGTAACTTAGACTCTTTCCCAATAAAAAAACAGGCTGGGAATGCAGCTCAGAGGTAGAAATCTCCCTGGGTCCATCCCCACCCCACCCCAACCCCACACAAAAGAATAGATGGTTTGTAAGGTTTTTAAAAGTATAAGATTATGACCGAATTTAACAGAAAGATTTGAAACAACAGAAGTAACATGTTAAAATATTCAAAGATAGAAAATGTAAACCAAAGATCTTATTACTAGACAAAGTGATCTCAAGAATAGAGGGCAGAGACAACAAAGAGGACACACACACAAACTCAGGAGCTAAATTCCATGCACCCTGTCAGGAGATCCCAAGAGGCCAGGATATAAATCAAGAAAGTACTTGCCTAGCTGCCAAGAGGTCCTGGTTTAATCCCTAGTGCTGCAAAAATAACAACAACCCAATAGAAAGTTGAGCTTCAGATGACCAAACCACCTAGAGACACGGTAGAAGAACTGCTGTGAGCATTGGATATGCACAGCTACTGTAAAACTAAACTAAATCAGACATCTACAAGTTAGGTTACAGAATTTGCTCACATTCTGTAGATATAACTACTTTATAAAAATGGGGACTAGGGATTGGGTGAACTGAGGTAAAAAGAAAAATGTCCCTATGAATTTTATCAGTGTAAACAACACAGTATTGTATGTGGGTGTGTAGTACCGGGGATTAAATCCGGGGGTGTGCTACATCTGAGCTACCAGCCGCATTTTGTTAATTTTGAAATAGGTTCTCACCAAATTGCTGAGGCTGACCTCAATCCTTAATCCTCCTGTCTCTGACTCCCAAGTACTGATTACAGTCATACACCACCACACCCAGCCAGACTATTATTCTTTGTGTGTGTGTGTATGTGTGTGTGTGTATGGTACTGGGAATTTAACCCACGGGCTTTCTACCTCCAAGCTACACCCCAAGCCCTATTTTTTATTCTTTATTTTCAAACAGGATCTCACTAAGTTGTGGAGTACCTCACTAGGTAGGCTGAGGCTGGCCATGAACCTGCAGTCCTCCTGTCTCAGCCTCCCAAGTACTGGGATTACAAGCATGTGCTACCACACCCAGCTTAAAACTATTAATCTTACAATTTCTCAGGTATGTTTTATATATAGTAATTATGGGGTATTCTAATCCCACTATTTGTGTGCCCAGGGAGTAGGAATTTTGTGTGTGGAAAAAGACTCTAGTTCTGATTTCGAGCTGCAAGTCTTAATAAATCATTTTATCTAGCTGTGTCCACTGAAGAGGCTGAAAAACACCACCAATTCAGTAACCACCAATTCAATAATAATAAGCATATCTAGCACCCAGATTACAGTCTTCAACACCACTTCCCACTAAAAGGCAGGGCTTCTTCAAAAAGGGCTGATGCCAGGTCTACAGCAAGCACTGAGCCTGGAACATACTAAGAGCAGAAAACAAGGACGCTACCTAACATTGCTCATCATGTCAAAAGGCTCTGGAGCCCCCTGAGAAGGGGCCCCACTGGCCAAGTGGAAGACTATCTAACCGCCTAAAGGGTAAGTGAGCTGGGCATGGTGGCACACACCTATAATCCCAGTACTTAGAAAGCTGAGATGGGAGGATAGAAGTTTTCAGGCCCAGCATGGCAACTTAGCAAAAACTTTTTCAAAATAAAAAGTACAAAGGGTGAAGGTATAATCCAGTTGTAGAATACCCTGTCTTTTTTTTTTTTTTTTTGAGAGTGTGTGTGTGTGTGTTGTAGAAATTAAACCCAGACACATTCTACCTCCAAGCTACATCCTCAGAGTGCTTTTATTTGGAAAGGGTCTCACTAGGTTGCTGAGAGCCCCACTAAATTGCCGTGCCTGTCCCTGAACCTTCAATCCTCCAGTCTCTGCCTCCCAAGTACTAGGATTACCAGTATGGGGCACCATGTCCAGCTCCCTGGTTTCAAGAGTGAAAGTCCATTTAATTCATAAATGAAATCCACCATCTATTTATTCAACGCATATATATTTAGTATTATTAGAAACCGTATTACTTTCAGAAAAACAAGACTTGCAAATGTCTCCCTTTTTTCCCTTGTGGTACTGAAAATTGAACCCAATGGCAGTGTACCTCCAAGCTACACCCCAGCCCTCCCCCCTTTTGGAAAGAGGGTCTTGCTAAATTCCTGACAGCTTCACCAAGTTGTTAAGGCTTGTTTTGAACCTGTGATATTCCTGCCTCGGCCTTCAAAGTATTAGAATTACAGGGATGAAGCCGGGCGTGGAGGCGCATGCTTGTAATCCCTGATTTTGGGAGGCTGAGACAGGAGGATCGCACAGGTTCGAAGCCAGCCTCAGCTACTTAGTGAGGATCTCAGCAACCTAGTGACACCCTGTTTCCAAATAAAATATAAAATAGGTCTGGGAGTATAGCTTGGAGGTAGAAAGCCTCTGGGTTCCACCCTCAGTACCACAAAAATAAATAAATAATAACAAAATAAATTTTTAAAAAATCACAGGCATGAACCGCCAAGACAACTAGTGAAAATGTCCCATTTTCAAGATAAAGTAATCTTTTCAACAGAAAACATTTCATTTATTTTTTTTTTTTTTTTTTTTTTTTTGCAGTACTACAGATGGAACCTAGGGGCATTCTCAGAGCTCCACCCCCAGCCCTAATTTTTATTCTTTATTTGAAACAGGGTCTCACTGAGTTACAAAGGGCCTAAGTAGCTGAGGCTGTCCGTGAACTGCGATCCTCCTATTTCAATCTCTCGAATGCTGGGAATGACAAGCATGCACCACCACACCCAGCAACTGAAATCATTTTTGGTCAGAAACAACTATTTTGTTTGGCTATACACATATGCAGCACCCCTTCCTAATAGTTTATACCCTGTGTCCTGCTATCTTTCCTGACTTCCTATGTTACATGTTTATAGGTAGTTGTAATAGACAAGCAAGATAAAGTTTCAATGCTCTTTAATTTTCCTACCACCTTTAACTCTGTAAAAGTCTACACTTAAAAAAATTCTTAAATAAAAAATAAAAAACACAAAAAGTCTATACATTATAATTCTAAAATCTCTTCAAAGCTAAAAACTTAAGCATAAATTTTTTTTTCAAAACAACAAAAAAAAACAAGCTGGGCGTGGTGACGCATGCTTGTAATCCCAACATTTGGGAGGGTGAGACTGGAAGATCACGATTCATGGACAGCCTCAGTTACTTAGGCCCTTTGCAACTCAGTGAAACCCTATTTGAAAAATAAAGAATAAAAAATTAGGGATGGAGGTGTTGCTCAGAGGTAGAATGCCCCTGGGTTCCATCCCCAGTACCACAAAATAAATAAATAAATAAATAAATAAATAAATAAATAAATAAATAAAGAAAAGCCAGGATGGCAGTACATGCCTGCAATCCCAGTATTTGGGAGGGTGAGACAGGAGAAGTGTAGGTTTGAGGTCAGCCACAACTTAGACCCTGTTTAAAAATAAAAATAAAGTAGGACTGGGGGTATAGCTCCAAGGTAGAATGCCCCTAGGATCAATCCCCAGAGGGAAGGAAGAACAAGGGAAGCAGGGCCTGTTACAAATTTTCATTTAAAAACAAAGTTTCACAAACTTGTTAATGTTTTCTTGCTGTCCACTATCAATGAAAATAAAATGGGTCAAAACTACAGAATTCTTATCTCAACCCACCTCCCACCCTAAAATACCCTAGTGATCTTAACTGTTTTTCATATTTTTATTCCTCTGTTACAATCTTTACATAAGACAAAGCTTGCTTTCGACATAAACGAAAGATAGCGCAAATTTCATCATCAAAAGTTAAGGCACAAAGCCAAGTGTGGTAACACACACTTGTAATCCCAGCACTTGGGGTGTGAGAAAGGAGGACCCAGGTTCACGGCCAATGCTATTCAGTGAGGCCCTCTGCCACTCAGTAAGACCCTGTTTCATTCAGAGGTAGAATGCCACTGGGTTCCATCCCCAGCACCACAAAAAAACAAGTTAAGGCATGGCCTGGCAAGGTGCCATCCACCTGTGCTTCCACTACTTGAAAGGCTGAGAGAATTATATAGGTTCAAGGCCAGTCCCAACAACTTAGAAAAATAAGAAATAAAATTTTAAAAATAAAATGGGTTTTGGTTTAATTTGAAGGTAGAATGTCCCTGAGTTCAATCTCCAGCTCATAAAAAAGAAAATTAACCCATGCCTGTGTTTGTACTGAGAAATCAGGATGGATACAGCTCAGTTGAAACGCATTTGCCCAGCATTTAAAAGTTCCCAAGTTCAATCTCCAGCACCCTGAAAAATATCCGTGTCCTAGCTTCAATCCCACCACCATAAAATAAAATAAAAAATCAACGGCTAAATACCGGCTGTTTGAATGACAAAAGAAAAACTAATTTTCATAGGCAATTAAACATTAGAATAAAAACATTAATTTCAACACAAAATAGTTGGATTTTTTTTTTTTTTTTGCGGGTCTGGGGATGGAACCCAGGGGCATTTGACCTCTGAGCTACACCCCTGCCCAATTTTTTATTCTTTATTTTGAAACCGGGTCTGAGTTGCAGAGGGCCTCACTAAGTAGCTGAGGCTGTCCGCAAAAGGTGATCCTCCAGGTCTCAGCCTCCAGAATGCTGGGATTACAAGGGTGTGCCACTGCGCTGGGCTCACAAAATAGTTTTAATAGATATGCAAATACCTAATATAGGATGAGGAAGAGGGGACTTCAAGTTCTTTATCAGGATAAAATAAGTGTCCAAAAAAAACCAAAATCAGATAATTTTCCCACATACTTGGTGATCCAGCAAGACAGGATATTTTTAAAGCTATCTTTCAGAAACTTTCAACTATTTACACATTTATAGGTAATGTGCTTTATCAAAAAAGGGAAGGCAGTTTGTATAGACCTGGGAAACTAAGTTTTTTTTTTAATCTTTTATTGATAGAAACTAAGTTTTAGCCAGATGTGGTGGTGCACACTTGTAATCCCAGCATTTGGGAAGCTGAGACAGGATCAGGTTCACGAACAGCCTCAGCTATTTAGTGAGGCCCTTTGCAACTCAGTGAGACCCTATTTCAAAATAAAGAATAAAAAATAGGGCTGGGGTGTAGCTTGGAGGTAGAATGCCCCTGGTCCCATCCCCAGTACCACAGGAAAAAAAATCCTCCATTACCGCCAGGTATAGTGGCGCACACTTGTAATCCCCTTGCTTGGGAGGCTGAGACAGGAGGATCGTGGTTCGAGGACAGCCTCAGCTACTTAATGAGGCTCTTTGCAACTCAGTGAGACCCTGTTTCAAAATAAAGAATAAAATAAAAGGGCTGGAGATTTAGCTTGGTGGTAGAATGCCCCTGGGTTCCATCCCCAGTACCGCAAAAAAAATAAATAAATAAAAAACAAAAAATAAAAAAAAAACTCCATTAACACACACAAAAAAAGGAAACTAAGTTTAAAATATTGATGTGCAGCTAGGCATGGAAGCATAAGCCTGTAATCCCAGTAACTTGGGAGGTTGAGACAGGGGGATCACCTGTTTAAGCCAGACTTAGCAACTTTGCGATCCTCTCACAAACTCAGGAAGAGCTTGTTTGGGGAAAAAAAAAAAAAAAAAAAAAAGACTAAGGGAGAAGCCCAGAAGTAGAATGATCCTGGGTTTCACCCCCAGTACCACACACAAAAAAGTAATCATCTCTAAACAGTTTGATAATCTCATGGATAAAAAAACTTCTGACCATAAAATACTTCTGATACTCTATGAAGAAATGTTTAAATCAACCAGCAATTCAAGAGAACAGCACCAATTTAAGCATTTACATATTAAGAATTTAGTACTGAGCCGGACGTGGTGGCCGCGCTCGCAATCCCCTCGCTTGGGAGGCTAAGACAGGAGGATCACACAGGTCTGAACCCAGCCTTCAAATAAAATATAAAATAGGTCTGGGAGTGTAGCCCAAAGGTAGAAGGCCCCTGGGTCCCATCCCCAGTACCACCCCCCCAAAAAAAAAGAATTTAGTACTAAAAAACAGCTTCTAGTCATTTTTAGGTTTATTCATATGAAAATTTCTTAAAATCGAGATGTTCTAGAAAAGATATAATCAAAGCCAGGCATGGCACCACCCACAAGTAATCCTTGTACTTGGGGCTAAGACAGGAAGATCACAGGTTCATAGTCAGCCTCAGCAACTTAGCAAGGCCCTCAGCAACTTAGTGAGACCTTGTTCCAATAAATAAATAAATAAATAAATAAATAAATAAAAAACTGAAATGTAGTTCAGAGGCAGAATGTCTCTGGATTTTATCCCCAGTACTACACAAACACACACAAAAAGTATAACTGATAGATCAAAAACACTTTTTTAAAAAAGGTGCCATTTTTAAAATATAATTAGCAAAAATATAAGACTAAATAAAACTAGCATATTTTAATGAAACACTGAGGTTTAATTTGTATACATGACCATTAAGTCATACACTACTGATTAAGAGGTTTTTTTCTCTCTAAAATTAGGATATACTAGGTTAGACTATGACCATAAGCAAACAGTGTAAAACACTGGATAATAAAGACAAAAATTACTAAGATTGCAGCCTTGTACCTACTAATCCTAAACCCAAAGAAAATTTTCTCTATCCTGACCACACCCAAGACTATAAAGAAGATGCCAAAGATGTACTGTCCTATACAAATTAACTTGGCCAGAGAGTGATAACAACTCATATATATGTGCTTATATTCACAGTACTTGAAAGGCTGAGACAGGATGATTATGAATTGGAGACCGGTCTTAGCAACTTAGGGAGATCCTGTTTCAAAATAGAAAATAAAATCGAGCCAGGCGTGGTGACGCACGCTTGTAATCCCAGCATTTCGGAGGCTGAGACGGGGATCACAGTTCGCAGACAGCCTCAGCTACTTAGTGAGGCCCTTTGCAACTCAGTGAGAACCTGTTTCAAAATAGAAAGAATAGAAAATAGGGCTGGGGGTGTGGCTTGGAGGTAGAATATCCATGGGTTTTATCCCCAGTACCGGAAACAAAAATAAAAATAAATAAAATCGGCTGGGGTGTAGCTCAGAAGTAGAATGCCTATGAGTTCAATCCCAAAACAAAAACAGCAGATGCTCATAATCCAGTACTTGGGAGGATGAGACAGGCTTGCAGGTTTGTGGCCAGCCTCGGCTACTTAGGCCCTCTGCAACTTAGTGAGACCCTGTTTCAAAATAAATAAAAAATAGGACTGAGAGTATAATTCAGAGGTAGAATGACTCTGGGTTCCATCCCCAGGACCCTCCCCCCAAAAAATCTTTTTCCACAGAAACTGTAATAGAATAAACTAGAATCTTCCTTTTGAAAATAGCTAGCACTTTCTCAGTTTCAGATTCACAGCATTTGGAAACAAGCCTACTAAAATGCTGAGCATATGTAACAAATTATCCTAGAAAAGTTTACAGGACAGTCAAAACTTTAGCATCTGGAATCTGTCAGATAATCAGCTTGAGTCCTCAAGACAATGAGTAGAAATTACCCTTCAAACACCCACATACATAAATATGACAACAAAAGGTTGAATATAGAACAGGATGAGAAAATAACAAAAGACTGAAACAGAATCAAAGCCACAAAATAATAGGAATAAATCTGTTATGGCGAAAAAGAGTTATAATGGAGTAGGCAATTTTTCCGTGTTCTGGTGCTTTCAGGCTAATAAGCTCTCTAAGAATGCCAAAGCACAGGGGGGAAAAAAAAACTAACGCATACACAGAATGAATTAAAAATAAAGAACATACACTTACTACATTCTTCAAATAACCAGGATGTCTCCAATTAAAGCAGATAATTTCTCAATTCTCCCAAAGCAGACTTTTTTTTCTCCCCGGAAGCATTTCTGAATGATAAATGGGAGTAAAACAAACCGAAAAACATGTTTTCAACTCACATTGTTTCTCCAGTCTTGGCTACGTGACAGAGAAACTGATCCAGGACAGGACAAACTTCCTTTTTCCCCCTCTTCTCAAAATCTAGATAAGAAAAGAACTGTTATCAGCGCTTCTTAAATGTCCTTCAAAGTTTATTCCCAATCCTCCCCCCGTATTAAGCAGCAAGTTATTAAAAACAGAAACCAAAACAAAACGGCACTGGAGAGTTAAGAATCCACCTAAAGGTCCGAGTGTGGTGACACCCGCCTGTAATCCCAGTACTTGGGAGGCTGAGACAGGATGATCCCAGGTTTGAGGCCAACCTCAGCAATTTACACCCTGTCTCGAGTAAAAAATAAATAAATAAATCCAAAAGGCGAGGGGTACAGCTCGGGGTAGACCGCCCCCGTGTCCAACCCCCAGTATCCCCCATACACAAACCAATAGAAATGAGCCCTCCTAAAGGGGGCACTCAACTTCTCCACCAACTAACCTTCACGCAGTGTTCTCAAGTGTGGGGGGCGAGGGGGGGCAGAGGCGCCAGGCTCATCCGGGAACGCGACTGAGATTAAATCCCCGGGCCGGGCCGGGCCCCGCAAGGTGTTCATCTGGGGAAGCCTGCCCGGCCCCCTCCCCACAACGCCCGGGACCCGGGGGCTCCCGGCGCCCCCACTCCCAGGGCCCCGCGCCGCCGGCCGGCCCCTCCCCCGCCCGCGCCCCGACACAAAGCCGCCGGCGCCCGCGCCCCGGCCCCGCCGCTCCCCCCGCGCCGCCAGCCGGCGCCCGAGCCGGGCAGCGCGCGCCGCGACCCCCACCTCTCAGCGCCTCCTGCAGCCGCTCGACGTCCATGGCGCCCCGGAGTCCTCGCCGCCGCCGCCGCCGCCGCCGCCGCCGCCGCCTCCCGCCGCGGGCCCCCGGGCACCGGCGCGCCGCTCCCCGCCCCCCGCCCTCCTCGCACTCCCGCACGCCGCGACCGGGGCCGCCCCGCAGGGAGCCGGGGCGAGCGAGCCAGACAGCGAGGCCGACGGAGCGAGCACCTCCCCGAGCCGCTACCACCAGCCCTCCAACATGGCGCCCGCACGTCACCGCGCGCACGCTCCCCTCCGCCGTCCTCGCGCCCGCCGCCGGGGGCCCGGGGCGCGTGCGCGGAGCCGGCGCGCCGGGGGCCCAGGGCGCGTGCGCGGGCGGAATCGCGGCCGGCCCAGGGCGCGTGCGCGGAGCGGAATCGCCGGCAGGGTCCAGGGCGCGTGCGCGGAGCCGGCGCGCCGCCGGCCCCGAGGGCGCGTGCGCAGAACTGGCGCCGACGCCAGCCGAGGCCCCGACGACCGTCACCGGTGCAGACTACAGTCCCTGCGGGTGCATCACAACATTTGCCAGCTACATAGTCGGCGGGCATTCACCAATTTTCTGAGCCTCTTCTCCTCAGCTGTGGCGTGAAAGGCCCTGGTCCCCGCCACCCCATACAGCCACTGAGAGACCTCGGTGATGGTGCACAGACCACAAAGTGCGCATCCACGACACTTCCGTGTCACTAACAGGCGCTTTGCAGGAGCCTGCCTGTCATGTTACAGTCATTCCAAACTCAGGCAAGCCAGAGCAAGTGCTGAAGACTCAGGGTCTGCAATCAGCCCGATTCACATCCCAGCCCGACTCATCTCTTCACGGTGACCTTGAACTAGTGGCCTAAAGCCGCAGAACCTCAGTTTTCTCATTTAAGGGACTCGGACTGTAAAACAGACCTGAGGACCGGTGAACAGTACCCGGCCTGTGCACGCACTCCACCAGCGTGTCTGCTGCTCATATTATCAATGGGATCGCTAGTACAGGACATCAGGGCCCAGGGAGTAGGAGAGACGGGAACCTCGAAAGTCCTCTGCGCCCTGACACTTCACAAACGGGAAACTGAGTCATGGGGAGCAAGCGCGGCCGGACAGAATCAGAACCCAAAACACCTGGCTCCCAACCACTGTGTAGGCATCCTTATACACTGGTTTGTGAGCTTTTAAAAGCAAATATACTTAACTGTGCCTTTTCTTCCCAAAGCCCATGAGAGTTAAGGAAGGTTGGAAGAACCCAATCTGACTTAACGCAGAAGGCGCAATTTTGTACTCAGCCATCACACTGCTGGGCCTCTTAAGACACGGTAGCTCTGAGCTGTGGCACATGCCTCTAATCACAGTACTTGGAAGGCACGGGAGAATCACAGCTTCAAGACCAGCCTCAGAAACTTAGCGACACTCTGTTTTGTAATAAAATACGGCTAGTAGTCTAGCTCAGAGGTAGAATGTCCCTACCCCAGTACAAAACAAACAAAAAATAGTGGTTTCTGACTCTGACCCCAGGAGATAGATACAGGCAAAAGGCCTCCACACCCACAAGCTCTCTCAAATTTGGCCCTCTGAGATACAGATTTCTGTGGCTTTACAGTGGGCATCCAGCTCAATAGTACTCAAATAGCCTTGGCCTGAGGAGAAGCCCAGTGACAGAGGGTTTACCTAGCTTATACAAAGCCCTGGTTCCGTCTCTAGCACCCCTAACCCTTCTCCCCAAAAACATCAGCTATCCTTGCAGGGAGAGGTCCTAGAGCAGTAGCTCGTAATTCTTGGCCAGCACTTACCCCACGGACTGGGTTGGGTTTATGACGGTCCCATGTGGTCTGCAGAGGCCTCCTGTCTCCGCGGTTTGACTCCACCTTCACTCTGTGCCCTGCCCCACAGGACTCGTAATGTAAGGGCAATGCTGGACAATACATTTGCCGCGAGCCAGTTGCAGATACTCACTTAATTAAAGTTAAATACGATTTTAAGTTCAGTCCCTGAACTACTGGGTAAAGTTCATTCCCTCAGTCTCAGTAGCCAGCCTACATTTCAAGTGCTCAGACGCCACATGTAGCCAGAGGCTTCTGTATTGTCCAGCACCGTTCAAGAAAATTCCATTATTATAAAACATTCCGTAGGAACTTTCTGTTAGAGAAGAATCTAAAGCCAGCTGTGGCAGCACATGCCTGTAATCCCAGTGGGTCTGGAGGCTGAGGCAGGAGGACTTGAAGTTTGAGGCAAGCCTAGAGAACTTAGAAAGACCCCGTGTCAGAGTAAAATAAACTGGGCTCCGATTTAGCTCAGTGGTAGAGCACTCCCTGAGTTCAATCCTAGTACCAAAAGTAAAAAATAAAGAATAACCCAAATTAATTTCGCCCACTTGGCTGGTGTCCCTTTCATCGCTCTCATTCCTTATTGTTTATTTGTTTTTGTTTTATTGTCTGGAATGCTGGGGATTGGATCCAGGGTCTGGTGCGTGCGAGCCCAGCTCTCTACCACTACGCTGCATGCCGTTCCTACCTTCATTTCAGGTCTAGAGGTTTCCTGTTTGTGAAGTTCCTCATCTCCAATTCAGGTCTCGAACACGACTCTCTCCCCAGAGGAAGCATCCTGGGGCTTCCTCAGTCCCCTGGGCCACGGCAGTACTGGTCACGTCGACCCACTGCGTACTTTGTCTTCTGTCACAGGCCTTACCCGCTGGGCATTCTACCTCCACGCTACACTCCCAGCCCCTTTGGTTCATTCTGAAATAGGGTCTTGCTAAGTTGCTGAGGCCAGCCTCGAACCTGCAGTCCTCCCGCCTCAGCCTCTCAAGTACTCAGATTACAGGCTTCTACGACACGCCTGACAGAGATTTCAAAGGGAGAAGAGGCCAGAGACGAGGCTGAGGAATTCCCTTGTTTTGTTTTGTTTTACTTTATTCCTTGGAATGCTTCTCTAACCAGCTTGTATGCCAAGCTCTGCACTGCTGGAGCCTTCTGCTAATTCCTCAGAAGGAAAACTGCAGTAGCCAGGCTCCACCATGGCCAATGATGACCTGGGCTCTCCGGATGCTGTCTCTGTAGAATGAGCTCCTCCCATGCTGAATCAAACAACGTCCAATGGGAACGGTGGAGGGGATGGATAACTACACCTCCGCGGCTCTGGGAGTCCTGCCTTGGACTTCAAGGTTGCTTGATAGTGTCTTGATGGAGAAACAAGCCACCACATCCTAAGCAGAAATGACAGCCCTATGGGGAGGCCCCGATGCCCTGGAAGTGGGTCCTCCACTCAGGACCGCCTTCCAACGACTACAGCCCCAAGTGACCCCAGGGTCATCGTCTCAAGAGAGAGAGATACAAAGCTGAGACAGACCACGAGGCACTTCCCAATTCCTGATCCAAAGAAGCCATGAAAGAGGACAGATGTTCACAATGGTCCAAAGCCTCTAAATTTTAGGATAATTTTCTATACAGCAATAGAAAAACTAAAGCAGCAAGTAAAAAAAAAAATCAAATAGTCCCAACTAATATAGAATAAGTTATTTCTATGTGTCTGGAACTATTCTAAGCATTTTACAAAAATTTATCACTTAATCCTCGCGCAGGGCATGGTGGCACACATCTGTAATCCCTATAATCACTTAATCCTCATGTGGGGCATCTGTAATCCCTAAAGAGATTGAAGCAGGAGGATCCCAGGTTCAAGGCCAACCTCAGCAACTTTGAAATGCCTGCAGCAACTTAGTAATGCCCACAGCAACTTAGAGACTATTTCAAAATAAAAACTAAAATAGGACTGGGGGCATAGCCTGAAGGTAGAATGTCTCTGGGTTCAATCCTTAGTACCCCTCAAAAAATAAAGAGATGGAATAATTTGCCCAAGGTCATAACTGCATAGGTGAGTGACTGACTTATGATTCAAACCCAGGGTGGCTTGTGAGACCCCAAACACTTTGTCATCCTCACGAAGCTAGTAAAATGCCAGGAGAGACAAGATGGACCTGCAGCCTCTGACGCAAGGCAGGAGGAAGAGTGATCGGGTGTGCGGAAGCCGGCAAAGTCTCTCCGAGGCAGGAGTGGAGGCTGCTTTCTATTTTTCTTTCTCTTTTGCTGATTTATTTTTGAGACAGCATCTCTCTGTGTTTCTCAGGCTGGGCTCTAACTCTTGATCCTCTGGCCTCAGCTTCCCCAGTGGCTGGGGTGACAGGCACACACCACTGCACCAGGATGCACAGTGCTTTTTAGAAAGGGCTTCACTTACAGACTGCAAGAGATAGACGTCCATGGAGAAGAGCCCTGCAAGCAAAGGAATGGTGCTGGCAAGGTAAGCAAGCAGTCTGTGTGAGGCTCCTGGGTGCTAGGGAGAAGACAGTGGAGCTCCTGGCCTGGTGGAGGGAACCCAACTTTGTTTTGAGCGTGCAGGAAGACTGGGAAACTGCAGACCCCTCGCTCTGGGTGTGCACCACAGGAAAAGGTCTGAACTTCAAGAAGAGACTGCGTAGGTGGCAGGAGATGGAGACAGAAAGAAATGGAAGAGAGGAAGCCGCCAGGACTATGTCAGGGAACATGGGGGAGGATCTTTTTATAATCCCAGGGAAAATTACCGGAGTTCCGCCAGCCTTCTGAGATGGGGCTGTGGAAAGGGACAAGAGATGGAGGAGAAATCTACATAAAACAGCATCCAGTGGGAGAGCGGAGGGCAGGCTGGATGAAAATAACACTATTTCTGCTCAGCAAAGACACGACCTACTAAATGAGACATCCTATTTGCAAACTATACTCTCATAAGGGTTAATATTCAGAGTTTATAAGGAACTCAAAAAATTGAATAGCAAAGAAACAACCCAATTTTTTTCTTTTCTTTTTTTTTTTTTTTTTTTTTTTTTTTTGGCTACACTCCCAGGAAAACAGCGTCTCTTAAGCCAGCGAGGCTGGCTTTGAATCTGCGCAATCCTCCTGTCTCCACCTCCCAAGCCTGGGGATTACAAGCCTGCGCCACCACGCCTGGCAAAACAACCCAATTTTAAAATGGGTGATATACCTGAATAGATATTTCTTTTCCTCTTTTCTTTTTTTTTTTTTTTTTTTTTTTGTGCTGGAGATTAAATGCAAGGGCATTCTGCCTCTGATCTACACCCCCTATCCTATTTTATCATTTTTCTTACCTGTGCTCCTCCTGCCCCAGCCTCTCAAGTACTGAGATTACAAGTGTGCATTACCACATCCGGCTTAAATAGACATTTCTTTAAAAAGATATACGAATGGCCAAGGAGTATATGAAAAATTGCTCAACATCAGTAACCATCAGTGAAATGCGATTCAAAACCACCATGAGATATGACCTCATTCCAGTCAGAATGGCATTTATCAAAAAGATGCATAACATAGCCACATATGCTTGTAAATCCTAGTATGTGAGAGGCTGAGACAGGAAGATGGCAGATTTGAAGACAGCCTCATCAACCTAGTGAGACCATTTGTTTTTTATTATTATTTTGTTGTTGTTGTTGTTTTGTTTTTGTGGTACTGGGGATAGAACCCAGGGACATTTTACCTCCAAGCTGCAACCCCAGCCTAACTTTTATTTTTATTTTATTTTTTATCATTATTATTATTATTTTATTTATTTATTTGGTGGTACTGGGGTTCCTGGAAACCGGCCAAGAAAGGAAAACAATCTAAGTTTCCATCACTCAATGAATGGATAAAGAACATAGCGTGCGGCTGGGCGTGGTGGCGCATGCTTGTAATCCCCAAGCTTGGGAGGCGGAGACAGGAGGATCGCGCTGGTTCCAGCCTCAGCCTCGCTGGCTTAAGAGAGCCTGTTTCCAAATAAAAAAATATAAAATAGGTCTGGGAGTGTAGCCTGGAGGTAGAAGGGTTTCCAGGAACCCCAGTACCACCAAAAAAAAAAAAAAAAAAAAAAAAGGAAGAACACGCGGTTCACATACACAATGGAATGCTATTCAGCCATTAAGACAAACAATTCTGCTACTTGTGACTACATGGATGAAATTGGATATTGTTATGTTAATGCCCATTAGTTTAATTTTATTTCTGAGGGCCCCGCCAAGTTGCTGAGGCTGGCCTTAAAAACTGAGATCTTGTCTCAGCCTCCCCAGTAGTAGGATTACTGGTGTGTGCCACCACGCCTGGCTCAACTACCAAGTTTTGAACATTTAATATACCATAGCTAGTAGCAATCCTTTTATTTCTACTTTAATCCTATGTGCTTGCAACCATCTCTAATAGCAATAATTTAGGTGAAGAATTCAGTTCCTAATAAGACATTTAGATTTGCTTTGTCACTTGACCCAAAGAAGAAATTCTAAAAAAAAAAAAAAAAAGGAAAAAGTCATAGCTTTGAAAAAAATCCCTTAATGCTCAGTAAGGCGTTCCCAGGAGTTTCATTACTCATGTCACATATATGACATACGCCCTATACGAGTTTATAAAATGCATTCTAAATTTTTTTGTTTTTGTCTTTGTGGTGCTGAGGATTAAATCCAGGGGCACTGTACCTTTGAGCTACACCTCTAGCCCTATTTTATTTTTTTTATTAGAAACAGGGCCTTGCTAAGTTGCTGAGGCTGGCTTCAAACCTGCAATCCTCCTGTCTCAGCCTCTCAAGTACTGGAATTATAAGTGGGACTAACACATTTTGTTTGTTTGTTTTTAGTAGTGGTACCAGGAATTTAACCCAGGGGCATTCTATCTGAAATACACTCACAGTCCTATTTTTTATTATTTATTTACTTACTTACTTACTTATTTGGGTGGTACTAGGGTTCCTGGAAACCCTTCTACCTCTGGGCTACACTCCCAGACCTATTTTTATACTTGTTTTTATTTGGTAACAGGGTCTCTTAAGCCAGCACAGCTGGCTTCAAACCTGCGCAATCCTCCTGTCTCTGCCTCTCAAGAGCGGGGATTACAAGCGTGCGCCACCACGCCCGGCCCTATTTTATTTTTATTTTGAAACAAGGTCTCATTAAGTTGCAGAGGACCTCACTAAGTCGCTTACGCTGCCTGCCTCTAACCTGTGATCCTCCTATTTCAGCCTTCCAAGTATTGAGATTACAAATATGCCACCACCCTTGGCTTTACGTTCTTGATTTTGACTATCATTTCTGGTGAGGGCTTTATTCTCAACGAGAAGGAAAAGATATCTTTTAGCTGTTTTAAAACAAACACCAGGTTGACAGTTTTCTTGGAGACCCAAGTTGGCAATACCACTTTTCACCTGGACATGAAGACAATGTATTTCGCCAAAGATGGAATGATTCTATCGAGATGACATAAAAATTTTATGGCTGGAATCCTAGAAGGATGGGTGGTTTCCAATAAAATATTCAAGAAAAAAAGCATTGTTCAAATGATACATTTCCTTTCCTTTGGCATCATTTGAGCCTTTGGATCCAGAGCTGTTCGGGGACTTTGCACTTCTGGGCGCCAATGCCTTCCCTGTCTTTCTTTTTGCCTGTACTAATTGAGCTGTGTTTGCTGTCACTTACAATCTGAAGCGTTTTAACTACTACAGAAATTGGTACCAGAAGTAGGGTGGCTTCCAGGCAGCCCAAATTCCACAGACATCTACCACAGAGCCATAAAAAAACCGATTATAGAAAGAGGGCAGTTAAGCCAAAAGGAACTTAATCGTCACCTGAATCAACCATGGATAAGTAAATAAATCTCCAAAAAGTTAAGCATCTCAATTTCCTTCCTTCCTTTCTTTGTGTTCTCTCTCTCTCTCCCCCTCTCTTTCTCTTCCCCTCCCTCCCTCTCTAGAATCTTACTAAGTTGCCCAGGCTGGCCTCAAACTTGTGATCCTCCTGCCTCATCAGCCTCTCAAGAACTGAAATTACAGGACTATATCACTATGCTGGGCTACACTATAATTTCTCTAAAATGAGACCTCAGAGGATGGATTATCATAGCTAGCAACATTACAGGAAAGTAGTTTTGAAGATACTCAAACTCAGAATATGTTGAAAACAGTAACTCTGTTAAATATATCATTTATTTATTCATTCAATATTTTGAATATCAAAATACCATTTATATATTCATTCAAAATATTATTTATTTATTCATTCAAAAATTTTTAAGCTTGAGGAATGTGATAAGTCATTGACACATAAAGCAAAGAACAAGTGGGCAAGAACTGTTTCCTTAAGGCACTAAGGGTATGTTGGAAAAGGCAGTCAAGAAACTCAAGGCAGCCGGGCGCAGTGGCGCACGCTTGTAATCCCAGCGCTTGGGAGGCTGCGACAGGAGGATCACTGTAATCCCAGCGCTTGGGAGGCTGCGACAGGAGGATCACGCAGTCTCGGGGCCAGCCTCAGCTACTGAGTGAGGCTCTCAGCAACTTAGACCCTGTTTCCAAATTAAAAAAAAAAAAAAAAAAAAAAAAAAAATATATATATATATATATATATATATATATATATATATATATATATGTAATAGGTCTGGGAATGTAGCCCAGAGTTAGAAAGCCCCTGGGTTCCAATCCCCAGTACCACACACAAAAAAAGAAAGAAACTCACAAGTTCACAAAAATATAGAGCTACTGTTTCAACAAACTTTGCAAAGAGAAAGTACAGGGTGATGGCTACAAGTGAATCCAAGAAAAGGACCTGAAGTGACGTTAACATTTAAACTTGAAGGATAACAAACATTTCTGGGGCAAAAGAAAGTAGGAAGCAAGGTAGAAGAATCCACACATGTGAAAAGCCCCAGCAGTAGGAAAGAGCGTGTGTGTGTGTGTGTGTGTGTGTGTGTGTGTGTGTGTGTGTTAGTTACTGGGAATCGAACCCAAGAACTTTACCACTAAGCTACACCCCCAGCCCTGTTTATTATTTTTTAACTTGTGACAGAGTTTTGCTGAGCTACCTAGGCTGGCTGCGAGCTTACGATTAACCCGTGCACCTCAGGCTGCAGAGGAGCCGGACCACAGGGGTGCAGCGCCGTACCCAGAAGAGTGTGGCTTCCAGACAGAGCAGAAAAGCCACATCGGCATAAATAGAAATTGGTGGAGTGGAAGCGAGAGCAACACGAGATGAGACCAGGGAGATGAGACTGCACAGACTGCTCCGAGACACTCGGAATGCAGCTTGGACACTGCTCTAAGAGGAAAGGGAACCACGGGGAAGTGGGTGTGGTTTGGGTAAGTGGGAACAAATTCAGCGATGAGGGACGGGTGCAGTCCAGAGCTGACCGGGATGGAAGGAGTAATGTTTTCAGTGGCGGCTGCAGGCAAAGCCAACAGAGGACGCTGAGGCCTTTGGTGTTCAGGAGGCAGGGGCAATCTGTTCTCTTTCTACACTAGTTTGAACTGTATTTGTTCCCACTTGCCATTCAAAGGCTTTAATGACAACAAAAATTGGTACCAGGAGTGGGTGGGCCAGGGGTGATGGTTAGTGAGGAAGAGGATAAAAATCAGGGACAAGGAAGAAAGACAGTGCTCAGGCCTGGGGCCAGGGCAGGGTGCACCTGTTGGAGACACTTCCGGAGTTAAGGATGACAAGAAGGAGAAGGACAGGAGCAGAATGAGCCCGTGATGAAGAGGGAGTGGAGTGGCTGTGCTGCTAAAAGACTTGGTAAGGCAGCAAACAGAAACAGGACTGCACTGGGCATGGGCAAACTATGGAGGCCAGAGGTTCTGAAGCTTTCCCATGTCCGCTCCTCTAAAAAGAGGAGCCAGGCGTGGTGGCGCACGCTTGTAATCCCAGGAGTTGGGAGGCTGAGACAGGAGGCTCTCAGGTTCATGGCCAGCCTCAGCTACTTAGTGAGACCCTGTTTCAAAAGAAAGAATAAAAAAATAGGGTGGGGATGTAGCTCAGAGGTAGAATGCCCCTGGGTTCTATCCCCAGTACAACAATGACAACAAAGACAAGACAAAACTTTTACATGTAGACTCCTTGGCAAGAAAATACCTGAAACCATGGTACACTAGGAAGGCTGCCACTCCTTCATTCTGAGATATACACACGCGCGCGCGCGCGCGCGCGCGCGCGCGTGTGTGTGTGTGTGTGTGTGTGTGTGTATTTAAAATATACATATATATTTCTTAATAGAACTGGGGATCCAGCCCAGGGACACTTTACCTCTGAGCTATACTCACAGCCCCTATTTTTTTTTTTTACTTAGGGCCTCACTAAGTTGCTGAGGCTGGCCCCAAATCTGCAATCCTCCTTTCTCAGCTCCTAAGTACTAGGAACACTGGCATCTGCCACCACACCTAGGTCAATCTGATATTCTTTAAAACTCCATTAGGAATTTGTTTATTGGAAACAGGCCATATGAATAAGGAATCTTATTTTTGGTGGTACTGGGGTTCCTGGAAACCCGTCTACCTCCAGGCTACACTCCCAGACCTATTTTATATTTTTATTTGGAAACAGGGTCTCTTAAGCCAGCAAGACTGGCCCCGAACCTGAGCGATCCTCCTGTCTCCGCCTCCCAAGCACGGAGATTACAAGCGTGCGCCACCACGCCCGGCGAATAAGGAATTTTTAAACATTCGGAATTTCACGTTTTACTTAAATTTACCCAGATCCTTACTATTTCTACAACAATATAAACAAAGAAAAAACCTTTTTTTTTTTTTTAAAGGGAATCTCACTATGTTGCCCAGGCTGGACTCAATCTCATGATCCTCCTGCCTCAGCCTCCAGGGTAGCTGGGATTACAGGCTCATGTCTCCGCACCTGGCTGAAGAAAGTAAAATAAAGATTTTTTTAAAAAGTAGACTGGGCTATGTACTAAATACTTCTGTACTAGTTGGACAGGTATTACCATTTAACAGTATACATTTCTCAGCTTGAAATTTTACAAAGGAAAAGATACGCAGTTTCAAAATAATACCAAAAGACATATATTTAAAGCTTTTAATTACAAAAAAGGTAAAAATAGGAGATGGCACTTAAAAAGATAAGACAGTAATTATATCATAATACTTGTATTCCTTTTTATTTGCTGTAATCATTCCTTTTCTTTGGAGTATTCTTTTTTATGTTCATTTCTTCACAAACAAAAATCACCCACACGAGGAGTTTCCGACATAAGAAATGCACTCCGGATCTCCCTGGGAGCCGTAAGCCACAGGCACACGCGTGCTTGCAGAGATGACGCCGACATGTAAACTCTCGGGGCAGAAATCGCACCTGGCTCTTGCTTGTTCGTGCACACGGCCAAACAAACACAGGCGCTCCATCCTGAAGACTCAGGATAATACTTCCAGTTTTAATCTGCGAAAAACAAAAACTAGAAACAAGTTCTCTGTCTCTTGGCCAGAGAAATCTCCTCAGTTACAAATACCAGCAATACAATCATGAAATGACTGGACCTAAGGTTTAACTATAATTCTTCAATTCACAGGCATGATAGGCATGGCTCCTCCGTTAAAAGGCATAGGGTATGTGTGGGCTGTGCTGCGTTTGTTTGTTTGTTTGTTTGTTTGTTTGTTTGTTTGTTGCTGGAGATTAAATCCAGAGGCATTCTACCTCTAAGCTATCCTCCCAGCCTCATTTTTTATTTATTTTGAAACAGGGTCTCACTAAGTCACAAGGGGGATCACTAAGCTGCCAAAGTTGGCCTCAAACCTATGATCCTCCTGTCTTCAGCCTCCCAAGTACCAAGACATGCACCAACACAGCTGGCTTATGGCTCCCATATTTTAAAGTGTTGTCTTTTCTTTGTGTTTTCCTTCTGTCTGGGGATCGAACCCAGGGGCATTCTACTTCCAAGTTGCCCCCACCAGCCCTATTTTTTTTTTTATTATTTTGAAATAGAATCTCACTAAGTTGTGGAAGGCCTCAAAGAAGTTGTTGAGGCTGACTGTGAATCTGCGATCCTCCAGTCTTAGCCTTCTAAGTGCTGGGATTACAAGCATGTGCCGCCACACCCAGCTAAAAGTGTTATCTCTCAAAGGCGTTTCCTGGAATTACCAAAGGGAGAGGAAATGCTCCTAATGGTACTACCCTAGCTATAGAACATATTTAGTTCTTGAAGGCAGAGGGAATTGGAAGTGCAAATTGTCCCCACATTCTCCACTGAACTTACCTAAATTTTCAGGATATGGCACACGAATCCATGATGGACAATCACACCAGGTTCTAAGGTGTCAACTGTTTGTAATTAATCATTCTAGAATTTCTAGAGTTCTATCATTGACCTTTGCTGACTGCGACGTTTGTGTATTCAGTAGTCACCAACAGTTGAGAGTTATGCATAAACCTGGCTTTAATAAAAGAAAAGGCTTTGCTGTAGTCAAAGTCCTCACAGAAGATTCAGAGTTTCTGGACTGGCCAAGGGAGGGACCTACCTTTGAGGTCTCGGAGCCACCTAGACCTCACCTCAAATCCGAATAACTTTTGTGGGTTTACTGGCCATTCTGAACAGACAGAAGGAAAACTGAAAAGGAAATTAGAGATTTATGTTCACATGCTGGCTCTTTCACTAAAATCCGATTTGGGGATCTGTAAAATATATTTTCCTGCCAGATCCGTGGTGGTGCATGCCTGTAATCCCAGCACTTGGGAAGCTGATACAGGAGAATAGCAGCTCTGAGGCTCTTAGAACCTTAGTGAGGTCCTCTTTTAAAAATAAAATAGGGCTGTGGGTGCAGCTCAGAGATAGAACACCCCTGTGTTCAATCCCCAGTAACAACACACACACACACACACACACACACACACACACACACACACACACACACACTTTCCTTCAACCAAAGACAAGTCAAAAATTGTTGCATATTTTATGATTTTATGTGCTCATACCACAGGTGGAAGGTCTAACAGAAAAGAGATAATATCACTTCTGACGTGACTCATGTCACTTCTGGTGGTGAAATGAGGAAGCGAAACATGACAGCAACTATTAAGAGTTTCAAGCCGGGCATGGTGGCGCACGCCTGTCACCCCAGGACATGGGAGGCTGAGACATGAGGATTGCCAGTTCACCGCCAGCCTCAACGATCCAGCAAGACTCTCTGCAACCTAGTGAGACTGCGTTTCTAAATAAAAAATAAAATAGGGATGGGGGTGTGGCTCAGAGGTACAGTGCCCCTGTGTTCAACCCGCAGTACTACAAAAAATAAGAGTTTTCACATCATAATGGTAGTTTCCTTAACAAAAACAACAAACCACAGGGCACCCAACTGATCAAAAGAAGAGCTGGGGTCATTACCCTGACACTTTAGATTTAAGTTTGTGACTGCCATAAGTAGACCACAAACCAATACTGATTGATATCTATACTTTTCTTTGTAGTGCTGAGATTTTCATATTTTTTCAGGGTAAGATTTCTGATAAAATAGCACCTGTGATATCCTACTGGATTCTGATGCCATATTTGCATTAACAAAATAATATTTTTTACATTTTTATGATTTCAGATTCCTTTCTATATATGAAGAAAAGTATTCAATATTTTTATTTCTGAAACTTTTTTTGGTAAACTATAATGTACCTTTCACAGACCAGTGTGCTAAAGAAAAGCGATTCTATTGAGTATGTTCATTTCTTTCTGTTACAATTTCCTTATTTACCTCATAGAGATGATATAGGCCCCTTCTAAGTTCACCAGGGTGTTAGAAACATCAAAGGGGTCATTTATGCAAAAAGCCATTTGTGATAAATACAGTAATATGCAAAATACTCCGGTACTAATACTAACAGTATGAGCAACTAGGAATTAAGTCAAATCCCTTTGGGGAATAGAATATAGAACTTTTTCTACTGTGACAAGGTGATAAGACTTGCAAATTTTCTTGGCTGATAGCTGGGTCACCCTAGAGGGGAAACACACACACACACACACACACAAACACACACACACACACACACACACACACACACACTTACACATTTTAAATAGGCTGGTAGGGAGTTAAATTTTCTTGCCAACAGAATTAACTGAAATTTTCACTTTGAGCATTTTAAACGTGAAGCCGGCCTTTGGTTGTCGCTCTCTGCCAAGAGTTCAGAGATGGCCGTACCTGCCAGGATGGCTGAAGAGATCAAATGTGAGTAAACAAACACAAAGGGCTTTTTTTTTTGCTAAGGACACAATTACTGAATTTCCTTCTAGAAAATTCTATTGCATAGAAATTTCTTATGATTTAGTCTTCTACAAATCTAAACAATTTTCTTCAGAAATACCCTCCGATAAATGCTTCATCTTTTAATACTGCCAAGTTAGCTGAAATCTAATGTTTCACCTATTTACTTACTGTAAGTAAAGTGCTGTAAACATAGACATCTTGTCTAACTTCTTAGTCTCCTACATAAAAACCTCAGCACAGGGTCCCACCATTATTACCAGGGCTGTTTTAAATGTGTGATAGCCAGGCAGTGGTGGTACTATAACCCCAGTACTTGGGAGGCTGAAATAGTAGAACTGCAAGTTTGAGGCCAGCCTCAGCAACTTAGCAAGACCCTCCGCGATTTAGCGAAAACCTACTGGGAAAAAATAAAATAAAAAAGGCTGGGCGTAGAATGCTCAGAGGTAGAATGCCCTTGGGTTCACTCTCTAGTACAACACCCCAAACACAATAATATCAACAAAACACATACACACACACTTTTATGATGGAAAATGCTGAAGTAGGACACAAGAAAAAAAAAAAAGGCTGGAAGAAAATATATTAAAATGGTAAGAATTTTTTCTGTTTGATAGAATTATGACTAATCTAATCTTGATTTTGGCCAATTGATCTAAATTCTCTACAAGTCTGTTTGCCTCACAACAAGTATGCATTACACTTTTTCTGTGATACAGGGAATTGAACCCAGGGCGTTCTACCTTTGCGCCTCCCCCCAGGCCCATCTTATTTTTTTGTTTTGAAACCAGGTCTTGCTAGATTGCTGAGTGTCCCTACACTTGAACCTGCAGTTCTCCTGTCTCAGATTTTCCAAGTACTAGGATTGCAAGCATGTGCCACCACAGCTGGCTTATGTGTTACTTTTATAATATAGGTACGAAGAGCCGGGCCTGATGGCACACGCTTGTAATCCCAGCATTTGGGAGGCTGAGACAGGAGCCTACAAGGACAGTTTTGGACAGTCAAGGACAGTCTCAGCCTACATAGCGAGGCCCTTTGCAACTCAGTGAGACCCTGTTTCAAAATAAAGAAAAAGAAATAGGACTGGGGGTACAGCTTGGAGGTAGAATGCCCCTGAGTTCCAACCCCAGTACTGCCAAAAAGAAAAAAAAAAAAAAAAAATAATAATAATAATAATAATAATAATAATAATATAGGTACGAAGAAGCTGATTTCAGAGAGTCTCTAGATTTTTAGATAAATATAACCCCCAAATGCCACCTAAATGGTCTTAAACAACACAAGTGGGAAAGCTGCAAGAGTTCATTTTCACATCTAGTTCAACTTGCTGAAACAATTTAAAATTAATAATACAGCTTGGTTTTGTTTTTTAAACAAAGATAAACAGGATATCAGAAGAAAGCAAGAAAACCATATTCCCTTTTAGGGGCAACTAATTTAGCAAAATGTGACGAGGCTTTTTAAACTCCACAGTCATGGAGCACGATTAAATATTCACATAAAAAAGAAAAGCCCAGGCATTCTGGGCTTGATGGCACACACTCGTAATCCCAGTACATGGGAGGCGGAGACAGGAGGATCGCAGGTATGCGGCCAGCCTCAGCTACTTAGTGAGGCCCTCCGCAACTTAATGAGACCGTTTCAAAATGAAGATTAAAATAAAGGGCTAGGGGTGTAGCAAAAGAGCCAGGCAGCGTTGAGAGCCCTATGTCTTTGGTCACACGCACTCGAGCCCCTTGCCAGAGGAGGTGTTCAGTGCACGAGGTTGGGGCCACACGCACTCGAGCCCCTTGCCAGAGGAGGTGTTCAGTGCACGAGGTTGGGGCCCACGTGGATGATGACGTGCTTCTCATAAGCCCTCCGCATCGTCTTCTCAATCTGCTTCAGGAAAACCTGTGGGATTCGTCCACATAATGTGTGCACAGTCTCCAAGAACTTCAGCTGGAGCGGGTAGTACATGGATTGAAAGAGATTGTCTTGAAAGGGAAACTAAAGGATGAGTAAAAGAGAAACAGAGACAAAGCTTATTTTAGTTACTGAGATGCCATCTAAAATGCACGTCGCTTTTACTAAGAATGGACCTATAAACACACAGGCAAGGGTTTGCAAATTCATGGAGAAAGGATTTCCAGGAATCTAAATTTCAATCTGGCCCTAGCTCTGCAACCTCAGCACGTGGTACAGCGAGACCTTGTATCATAATACAAATAAAATAGGGTTCGGAGGGCAGGGAGAATGCCCCTCCCAGCGTTTGTTTATTTAGTTATTTTTAATTTTTTGTGTGTGTGGTACAAGGAGTGGAACCCAGAGGCTTTCTACCTCCAGGCTATACTCCCAGACCCATTTTATATTTTATTTGGAAACAGGATCTCACTAAGTTTCTGAGAGCCTCACTAAGTAGCTGAGGCTGGCTTTGAAGCTGTGCAATCCTCCTGTCTCAGCCTCCCAAGCGCGGGAATTACAAGGGTGCGCCACCACGCCCGGCCCCTCCCTGGGTTTAACTCCCAGTGGTGCAAAAACAAAAAACAACACAATCCCCAACTTCTATTAATGTTTTAGCACAACTGCTGTTGGGTTGTCCCCTAGAGGTTTAAAGACCATCATCCGCTGAGCGTGGGGGCACATGCTTAAAATCCCAGGACTTAGGAGGCTGAGACAGGAGAACCACAGGTTTGAAGCCAGCCTCAGCTACTTAGTGAGGTCCTCCTTGACTTAGTGAGTGAGACCCCAATTCAACATAAAGAATAAAAAATAGGGCTGGGGGTGTAGCTTGGAGGTGAAATGTCCCTGGGTTCCATCGTCAGCTCTGGGAAAAAAAAAAAATAGTAGAAGACCATCATCTTGAATCACTGGAGTCCTCTCAACCTTTTATGAAGTAGATTACATAATTATCCTCATTTTACAGAAAAGGAAACTAAGGCCCAGTAAGGTGAGAAGACAATATCAGCTGGGTATGGCAGCGCATGCCTGTAATAATAGTCCTTGGGAGGCTGAAACAGGAGAATTACAGGTTCAAGGCCAGCCTCAGCATTTAGTGAGACCCTGTTTCAAAATAAGAAATAAAATGGAGCTGTGGGGTACCTTGGAGGTAGAATGACCCTGGGTTCAATCAAAAGAAAAGAAACACACAAATCAGCCGTGCAGGGTGGTGCACATGTGTAATCCCAGTACTCGGGAGGCTGAGATAGGGGATGCCCATGTTCACAGCCAGCCTCGGCTACTTAATGAGGCCCTTAGCAACATAGTGAGACCCTGTTTCAAAACAAAGAATAAAAACTTTGGGCTAGGGGGTGTAGCTCAGAGGTAGAATGCCCCTAAGTTCAATCCCTAGTACAGCAAGAAAAAAAGAAGAAAGGAAGGAAGGAAGGAAGGAGACTAATCACCTGAAATTTGAACCCAGGTCCGTCCAGGCCCAGAGCTAGGCTCTGACCGCACACCCTGGTATGAGTATTCTGAAGGTGAGAGACATCTCTCTTATGATGTAATCTGTCTTTATTCATGCACGTTTCCATTTGGGAGTAATGACTATCCCGGTTGGAACGTCTAAATGAAAACTGTCTTTTGAGGCCCAGCGGAGGAACATCACCAAGTGACAAGGAAGACTCACTCATGAAACCCAGTTTTCCGGCCTCTTTCAGATCATCCAGAAAATAAACAAGATGAGCTGTAACTCAAGAACCACAGTTGCTCAGTTCTAAACCAGAGCTGACAGATGGCCGAAGGAAGCAGAGAAAGGCGCAGACACACACAGAGCTGCGGCACACTTATTAACTCCCCTCTTGCTCCTGGGCGTGCAGGAGCAGCTACGTGTGAAAACAGCACTGCATACAGAACAGATTCTCTTTGTCATTTAATCACCGGGCCTTTGAAAACCAAACAGTAGGAGACACACAGAAGAGACGGAGCTGTCCGCTCAGACACCTGCGCGGGAGCAGCCCAGGGCTTCCAGAGCAACCTCTGAGTCTCTCTCTAGCATATGGTAGTTTACACACATGCAAACGTGTGTTGCGGTGTCACACAGGGCTCCTCTACCTCACTCCCGCCAAGGCCTGCTTGGGAAACCCCGTGGGTTCCTTGATCCCCCTGTTGTCTGGTACTAGGGGCTGAATCCAGGGGTATTCTACGTTCAAGCCATCCCCTAATTCATTTTATTGTTTATTTTAAAATGTTGTATTTTTTATTTCTTGCTAAGTTGCTAAGGGCCGTGATATGTTGCGGAGGCCAGCCCTGAACCTGCAATCCACCTGGCTCAGCCTCCCAAGTACTGGGATTACAACTGTGTGCCACCACATTTGGCTATCGTAATTTTATTGTATTATCTTTACCCTAACCTATTCCCCACTACTACAGCTAATAGCATAGGTGCTCTCTTTCTGATATGAAAGTTCCTCTCAAGGTGGATTTATTTAAATAAAAAATAAGAAAAATGCTGGGCGTGATGGCACACACTTGTAATCCCAGCCCTTAGGAGGCTAAGACGGGAGAATCCCAGGTCCATGGCCAGCCTCAACTACTTCGTGAGGCTCTCCGCAACTTAGTGAGACCCTGTTTTGAAATAAAGAATAAAAAATATGGCTGGAGGTAGAGCTCAAGGGTAGAATGCCCCTGGGTTCAATCCCCAGTACCACAAAAAGAAAAAGAAAAAAGAAAGATGAGAAACTTATGCAGAAATATTAAGTCAAGAGTGGATGTGGCACACGCCTATAATCCTAATACTTGGGAGACCGAGACAGGAGGATCACAGGCTCGAAGCCAGCCTCAGCAACTACTTATCAAGACCCTCACCAACCTAGCCAGGCCCTGTTTCAAAGCAAAAGTTTTTTAAAAAAAGTGCTGGGGTGTAGCTCAGAGGTAGAATGCCCCTGGGTTAATACCCTGCCCCCATCCATGCACACACCAAGAGTAGATAGCGCTGTGGTATCAGGGGCCAGGTGGGCACGTGGCGTGGCGTGGCTGAGGCTGAGGAGCCTGGTGTAACTGGGGCTCTGGGAAGGGCAGAGCTCCTGCGCCACTCCTTGCCGGTCAGCACCGGCCGTAGAGCCTGGAAAGCCACTTACATCCCGCATGGCTTCGTAGAGCGCCCTGAAGGTGGGCTGCTTGTCGTCGTGGTAGACGCCGCGGTTCCCGTGCAGCACCGACACACCCTCGCGCTCAGCCTCCTTGCAGTTGCTGCCGTACATGCAGTGATCGGGCCGGTAGTTCCACTGGCAGGGGAACACGTACAGACACTCTGTGGACAAGACGAGAGGGGTCCGCAGTCACCGACAGCTCTCACTGCACGCCCGTCCACTATGCGCGGCAGGTGCTAACAACGCGCAGTCCCACCGAATCTGTCAAAACTTGAAGATTAAGAAATCCAGGTGCGTCTAGCAGTGGTGATGAAGATTTCATACAAAAAAAGGCAGGCAGCGGGTTCTACGACAAGAAGGCAAACGACGCCGGGGGTGGTGGCGCCACCTATAATCCTAGGACTTGAGAGGCTGACACGGGAGGATCGCAGGTTCAAGACCAGACTGGCAACTTAGTGAAACCCTGTTTCAAAATAAAAAATAAAATGAGGCGAGGGGTGTAGCTCTGAGGTAGAATGCCACTGCATCCAATCTCCAATAGGCCAAAAAAAAGAAGGCGAGCAAGGGCCCCATAACATCCTAGGTTCAAATCCTCCTCCTTCACTCAAATACAGTGAAATCTACGTCAGTCACCTCAGGTCCTGGAGCTTCAGTTTTCTCACTGTAAAATGGGAATGACAGGACCTCTCTCTGATTATGATTATTCGACTTTTTTTGTGGTACTGAGGATGGAACCCAGGGGCATTCTACCTCTGAGCGACACCCTCGGCCCTATTTTTTATTCTTTATTTTGACACAGGGTCTCACTGAGTTGCAAAGGGCCTCACTAAGTAGCTGAGGATGGCTTTGAACTCTCACAATCCTCCTGTCTCAACCTCCCAAATGCTGGGGTTACGAGCGTGTGCCACCACGCTCGGTTATGATTATTCAACTTTTAAAATACATGGGCACGGGTGTATTCATTTCGAGTCACCCCTCCATGCCAGTCTGGTATGGAGCTGTATTTCTATTTTCTGTATTTCTATCTTTCTAATAAACTTCTTTAAATCTTCAAAAATAAAATAAAATAAAATAAAATAAAATACATGGTCACTGCTTAGCAGGCTGTCAAGCACAGTCAATAGTGCGAGCAGTTATAATTCATGCTTTGGAAAGGTTTTATTAAATAGAACCACAGAACAGGAGTTTTGATAGGAGCAAGCTTCCTCATCAGATTAAAACAAAACAAAAACAGAGACAGGAGGATCGCGCAGGTTTGAAGCCAGCTGTGCTGGCTTACGAGACCCTGTTTCCAAATAAAAATATAGAAAGTAGGTCTGGGAGTGTAGCCCGGAGGTAGAAGGGCTTCCAGGAACCCCAGTAACCCCCCCACACACACACAAATCTACAACAGGAAAGAGGAAAAATTAAAGGAACAAAGGAAAAAGGCAGCTATATATTATATGCTTCGTGCTATGTGTATACACACATGTGCATAGTATGTGTTTGTAACTTTAGGCAAATGGCTCTTTTCTTTTGTACACCCTAGCCCTTTATTTTGAAATAGGGTCTCGCTAAGTTGCTGAAGCTAGCCTCAAACCTGTGATCCTCCCATCTTAGCCTCTCAAGTATGGGAATTACAGGTGTGTGCCATCACACCTGGCTGATTCTGCACCCATCCCACCCCACCCACATGGCCACTTTTATCAACATTTGGAGGAGGCTATTGCTGGTTGTTACACATGGGAAAAATGCTACTGGCATCTAGGGGAGGCCCTACACACCCTACAAGGGCCAGAGACACCATCCACACCCTCCAGTGAACAGGATGCTCTCCCACTGTAGCTGCAGTGCTGATGTTGAGACATTCAGCTCTAACCCTTTGGACTCAGAAATGTCCCCTTGGTGACCAAGAGTATAACAGCAGTAGGTTCATCACCCTGGCTCCTCCGCGCGATGCCTTGAGGCTGGATCACAGGAGGCTGGGGGAAGGTCTCTGCAGATGTGAAAGCACGACGAGAAGGTGCCTCTTTAAACGCCCCTGCAGGATGTCCCAGAGCAAGAAGTGCAAAAGGTGTAACAGAGGGTGAACACAAGCACTCATTCCCCGCGCTCCCCAGGCCCCGCATCCACAGTGCGGCAGCGCGGCTCCATCTGCGGGGATCTGTGCGCTGGCAAGGGCCATGGCACCCGTGATGAGATGAGAGACGTTTTGTTTGCTCCACTTAAACTCAAGCTTTTGCTAAGGAAGGGATTCTCTTTCTGGGGGGAGAGGGGTACTGTGGGTGGAACCCAGGGGCATCCTACCTCTGAGCTCACCCCAGACCTATTTTATTTTGAAACAGGGTCTTCCTAAGTTGTTGAGGTCCTCACAAGGTTGCTGAAGCTGGCCTCAAACCTGTGCTCCTCCTACCTCAGCCTCCCAAGGACTGGGATGACAGGTGTGTGCTACCACACCTAGCATGTTTTAGAAAAGATAAACCACCTTAGTTTTGCTGGAGCAAAGGTGGTCTCTTCAAAAGGGGAAGACAAAAGAGAAAAAAGTGCCACAGAAATACATTGCTTTGGCCTAAAATAGTCAAGACGTACAAATCCACATCGGGTTCTAAGTAACTAACTTTGGTTTTAGTTTGAGAAACAAAAACTATGTGTTTTGTCCTTTCAAAAGGAGATAGGGAGAGGCTGAGACAGGAGGATCACAAGTTCCAGGCTAGCCTCAGCGGCCTAGCAAGACCCCGAGCAAATTAACAAGACCCTGTTTTATAAAAAAAAAAAAAGGGGGGGGGAGGGCTTGGGGTGTAGCTCGCGGGGGAGGGCTTGGGGCGTAGCTCGCGGGGGAGGGCTTGGGGTGTAGCTCAGAGGTAGACCGTCCAGGGAGTTGCCCATAAAATCAAAGGGGAAGCTGAAGTGGGCAGGCAGGAAGCGCGGCAGCTCCAGGGGTGTGGGTGGGAGGGGTTAGCTGCAGCCTGGAAGAACCAGCCTTGCCTACTCTTGCTCTGGGGCTCCCAAGCTGCCAGGGGACGTCTGACTGGTTTAGCAGGCGTCTGACTGAAGGGATGATGGAGACTCCTCCTGCCTTCCTCACCTACGTGCCTTGGCTCTTCTCGCACGGCCCACGGCTCTCTGCCCTGCCTCCCTCTCTCTTTTATGTGTTGTGGCCTCTTTTTCCTTCACCCCTTCACTCCATTCCCTTAATTCCATGCATTCAGCCAACCAACACTTTGAGCCTGAGTTCACGTAAGGCGCTGAGCCTCACACCCAGAGGCACATTGCTTCCCGTGCCGACCCCGGGACTCCCGCTCTTCTCTCCTGTGCTTCATGCCCGGGCGCTTGGCCCGCCCAGGCTCTCCCTGTGCCTGTGTGGCTCGCCTGCAGTTTCCCAGAAGCGCCCTGAGCCTGCCAACTCCGGAACCCGGCACTCTAGATCGCCAGGTGCAAGCTGGGCGCGGTGACACGCACCTGTCATCCCAGTACTTGGGAGGCTGAGGCAGGAGGATCACAGATTTGAGACCAGTCCCAGCAACTTTGTGATACTCTCTCCTATTAATATATATAAAAAATAAGACAGGGCTAGAAGTGTAGCTCAGAGGTAGAATGCCTGTGGGTTCCATCCCTAGTACCACGCAGACAAAATAATTATAATAATAGTAGGATGCTGGTGCTTCTGGGGTAGGCTTGGGTCGGTGTGCAGTGAGGTGCATGCCCAGGCCAGGGCTCCAGGCACCCCAGGAAGGACGAGGAAGGCCGCACGACCAAGGGACATGCCCGCCGGCCGCCTGCCACCACACCCACTGGTGGGTGGGGCACATCTGTCCATGGTCTGTCAGCTCCTCTGCCTCCTGTGGCAGAATGCGCTGTGAGTCTGACACACTTGACTAGCGCTTTCTCCTCTGTCCGTAACCCACTCTTCTACAAATGGCCCTCAAGTATACCCATGTGGTCAGTCTGCGAGAGCAAAGTACCTCACAGCTGCCCACTTTCTCCCGTGTGGCTGAATGAAGGGAGGTCTGCGTAGCTGGGCTGGCCAGTGTCCATCTGTCTGTCTGCCTCTCTCTCAGGAATATGAATTAGGAAGCGTCAGGAAAAGCAGCTCACTGTTTGTGGACTCCCACGGTCGTGTTGACTCGGGGCTGGCATGGGGTCGGGCCCTGGGCAGAGGCTGCGGCCTGAGAGGGAGCCAGGGGGCCGAGGCTGTGCGGCCACTCGGGCCAGGAAGGAAGTGGCGACGTTCTCAGCAGCTTGCCGCGGGCTGCTCCCGCAGGGCCTGGCTTGGCTGCCCCACCTCCTCTCCCCTAGCAGGCCTCGACGGCCCCGCGAGCTGATGCCTGAGCTCAGTCATCGCGTGTCTTTCAAGAGAGGCCTCTTTGGGCTCTTGTTAGATTTACCCTTCAGCAGACTCTGTTCGGGACTCAAGCTCACCTGTCCGGGTGTGAGCTCAGCCATCCCCCTGGGAGAAGGCGCCCTGGCTGCCTGCCAGGAAGGGCCCGCGGGAGGGGCCACCTGCACGGTCTGGGGGCTTCCGTGTCTCCTCCACTGGGTCTCTACCAGGCTCCGCAATCACACACCCACAGGCACCACTATCTAATTATAACCGGAGTTTCAAAACACTTTTTAGCTAGTGACTTTTAAACACATTTCAAGAAGTGGTGTTAGTGGCTACAGGAAACTGATAATAATAACATTCCAGCCACGTGCTAGGGTTTATGGGTGTTGCTTCATTCATAGCAACCAGCAACCACAACATAAACACGCTTCTCTCCTGGGGTGGCCCAAGTCGTCTTCCTCCCTCCCTTCTAGGGGAAAAGGTGACAGACCCTTTTTTTTACATTTTTAAATATAGTTGGTCTGGGTTGTAGAAGGTGCTCACTAACCATATAAGTGAAGACAAGCCTGACAATGTGAGGGATACTGCTGGGTTTCGGTTCATAGGACAGAAATATTTATCAATAGAAGTCTCTATTTCAGGGGTGTTTTGTTTGTTTGTTTTGTTTGTTTGTTTGTAGTAGTGAGAATTGAACCCAGAGGCATTCTGCCTTCGAGCTATAGCCCTAGCCCTACTTTTTTTATTCTTTATTTTGAACTCACTAAGCTGCAGAGGACCTCACTAAGTAGCTGAAGTTAGCCACAAACCTGCAATCCTCCTGTCTCCGCCTCCCAAGTACTGGGATTCTAAGTGTATACCACCACATCCAACTTATTTCAGGGTTTGTGTGTGTGTGTGTGTGTGTGTGTGTGTGTGTGTGGTACTGGGGGTGGAACCCAGGGGCTTTTCTACCTCCGGGCTATACTCCCAGACCTTTTTTATATTTTATTTGTAATCAGGGTCTCACTAAGTTTCTGACAGCCTCACTCAGCAGCTGAGGCTGCCTTTGAACCTGTGCGATCCTCCTGTCTCATCCTCCCGAGCACTGGGATTACAAGCGTGCGCCACCACGTCTGGCTATCTCAGGGTTTTTTTTTGGTAGTGCTGGGGTTCCTGGAAACCCTTCTACCTCCAGGCTACACTCCCAGACCTATTTTTGTATTTTTTATTTGGAAACAGGGTCTCTTAACCGCGATCCTCCTGTCTCCGCCTCCCAAGCGCGGGGATTACAAGCATGCGCCACCACGCCCGGCCTATCTCAGGGTTTTTAAAGACAAAGGAAAGGCCTGAATAGGAGAAGGATTACTTTTTTTCCACCTTACCTTTTTTTTTTTTTTAAGAAAACATGGTTTTCATTTTCTTTTCTCCCCGCCTCACCGCCCCCAACTGAACAAAACTGAGCTCACATTTCTTTTGCTCTAGATGAAAAAGGGCCCTGGGGCTGAGTCTGTCTCCCAGGCTGCGCTAACCCTGAACAAGCGACTTTCCTCTGAGCACCCTGAGCACCAGCTCCTTTCAATTCAGCAACGATTCCCGTGGCGGAGGGCGCCATGCCTAGTTTTGCCTGGTTCTGCACCTCCTATCAGTTTTGAGTGCACTTCTTGGAAGAATGTGTGGCCGCATCGAAAAGATGTTCTCTAAAAACAGAGTCCAGTGTTAGAGGTTTTAACATTTGGCCTTTTGTGCAGTAGCTGGGGTCCCGCCTCCACCAGCTACCCAGCGGAGCGGACGAAAGGGCAGGCGCAGGGAAACAAGGCCCCTCTGTGCACCACTCAGCCCTCAATAGCAGCCCAGGCCTGGAATGTGCGTTGTGGCGCGAGGTGGGCGGAGACCCACACAGATGGCATTTTCCAGAGAGAACTTACCTGGGTTGAAATAGAAAATGATATTTAACAAGTCCTGGTCTCCCCACGTGATGGCATTCTTGTACTGCTGGTACAGAGGGTACAGCATGTCCTCCCAAGCCAAGCCTGCCGGGGTCATGCTGCTCTGGAAAAGAGAACGTCGTCAGAGCGTCGGAGGCAGCACAGGTGTAGCTCATCCACCCAGACACGGGGAGGAGACTGGGGCTCTGCCTCCCGGGAAGGACGAACACAGAGAGGGGGTATACACATGCACTGCGCCTACGGTTTCTACTCAGGAAACCACGCCTGAGATGGAACCTCCTTCTTAGGTTTACTCTCTTCTCTTCCGCTCTTTCTCTCCTTTCCAAGAACTGAACTCAGAGGCATCCACCATTGAGCTGCCTCTTCGTCCTCTGTATTCCTTATTTTGAGACAGGGTCTTGCTATGAGGCCCAGCCTCCAAAGGGGCCCTCCTGCCTCAGCCGCTGGGATGCAGGCATGCACCACTGCGCCACGATCTTATCTCCGAAGGGAGAACCAAAATAGACAGCACCACTAGGGATCTAACAAACAATATCTCCTATGTCTTAAAATAATCATTTACGCCGGGCGTGGTGGCGCACGCTTGTCATCCCCGCGCTTGGGAGGCAGAGACAGGAGGGTCGCATGGGTTCGAAGCCAGCCTCAGCTACTTAGTGAGGCTCTCAGCAACTTAGTGAGACCCTGTTTCCAAATAAAATATAAAATAGGTCTGGGAGTATAGCCCAGAGGTAGAAAGCCTCTGGGTTCCACCCCCAGTACCACCAAAATAAATAAATAAACTAATTAATTAATCATTTACTATTAAAATAAAAGCAACAGGGGGGTTATACGTGGGGAAAGGCACCAAGCGCTGTTGCACGTATGTGTCACTTTGGCTCTCGCTATGATGTATAAGTACACTGTTCTAATAAAAATATAAAAATAAAGAAAACACAAACAATACATTTATAGGCTAAATATTCAATTTGTAAATAAAGATTAAAAAATAAAGATGTAAAATTATTTCTTCCTCTATTCCCCTCCAAACCCACTCCCAATTTCCTCAGAAGCATCTATAGGGAACATTTCATGATCTCTTAGGTATTGTGGAAATTTTGTGTGTGTGTCTGATAATGAGGATTGAGCACAGAGGCATTTTACCTCTGAGCTGCCCCACCCCCAGCTCTATTTTATTTTCTTATTTTTACTTATTTTTGAAACAGGGTCTCATTGAGTTGGGAAGGGCCTCGCTAAGTAGAAGCTGAGGCTGTCTGTGAACCACAATCCTCACAAATACTGGGAATACAAGTGTGTGCCACCATGCTCGGCATTTATTTATTTATTTATTTATTTATTTAAAACAGGGATTAAGTTGCTGAAGGCCCTTGCTAAAATGCTGAGGCTATCCTCAGCATCCTCCTGAGATTTTCCTATCTCAGTCTCCCAAATTCTGTGATTACAAGTATAAACCACCACACCTGGCTTGCATTTAATTTTTTTTTTTTTTTTTTTTTTGCGGGTCTGGGGACCCAGGGGCATTTGACCTCTGAGCTACACCCCCTGCCATATTTTTTTTTTAATTCTTTAATTTGAAACCGGGTTTCACTGAGTTGCAGAGGGCCTCACTAAGTAGCTGATGATGTCCACGAACTGAGATCCTCCAGTCTCGGCCTCCCAAACACTGGGATTACAAGCGTGCGCCATCATGGGCCCTGCCAAAGACCGCATTTTAAAGCACTCCTTACCTTGAACTGGGCACTTCTTATGCGAGTCAAATTCATTAGCATCACTCCTGAGTTGACACCTGCAGAGCCGTAGAAGGGGTGCCGGGCAAAGCGGCTGTACCAGCCAATCTTTGGGATCTCGTGCTCGGGGGCCATGGCTGCAAGCTGCGTGGAATTAAACTGCCGCAGAAGCTTCCAGATATCATCAACAGGCCTTAGGAAGAGGACGTCAGTGTCCACGTAGAGAAGTGAGTCCACGTCCTTTAAAATCACCTTTGCAAAACAAAATTAGGTAAGAAATAAAGGAAGGGGCCTGATGTGACTGCAAAACTAGAGAGGTGCCACCCTGAGCACCAAGTCCCCCTCCCCTTCGACCCAAGGGACAAGTGTCAGGCCGCCAGGCGTGCTGGTGCACTCGCGTCACTCCAATACTTAGGAGGCTGAGACAGGAGGATCACAAATTTGAGTCCAGCCTCAGGAACTAGGTGAGCCCCTCAGCAACATTCTGTTTCAAAATAAAAAATAGAAAAGGGCTGACATGTCGCTTCAAGGTAAAATGCCCCTGGGTTCCATGCCCGGTACCAGGAAAAAAAACAAAAGTCAGTGCAATTAGTTACTATCAGCATGAACACCCACAGCCCTGTGAAGCACGTCCCTCACCAAAGGGCTTTCTTGTAGTCAAGAGTCAAGCAGAGAATAAATGAAGTTCTGAACCTTTCTAATATCATAATCCACTTATTTCCTTGCCTGGATGCAAATACATAAGGCCTTCTTACTCTTTATTTGAAAAAACAAGGAAAGAGAAAATAATTACTCTGTCTATAACACTACATCTCTGGAGGCTAATTCTGTACAATTACTGCTGGTATTAATTTGAAGAGGATTGCTGACTGTGTTATAATGGGAAGAGGAATATTTACCAAAGAATATAAAAGTAGCCATTCTAATTCCTTTATGGGAGTTACTCAGCACTGGCAGGGAGGCCCTTGTTTTCTTGGAGGAAGGGTGGGCAGGCGGCACGCACAGGCTATCTGGACCCGAGCTGCGGGCTGTATGGGTCTTCCTGCTCCAGCTGCGGCCCCGCCCTGGCAGCCCCCCAGAGACCCTCAGGGCCACCCACGCACGCTGTGTGGGTCCCACTGGAGCCTGCTCAGCGGCAGCAGATGAGCAGGGGCTCACCTGGAGATCACTTTGCTTCCTTTGGGCCTGACATGCACAGTTCAAGTTGGCGGCTGAGAGTGTGGGGTTTGGAATCTCCCCGCCTACGTGTGGACTCCATTTCTGCCGCTCACGGGGAGACCTGGGTCGAGATGCTGAAGCCTTGCAGGCCTCGCCTTCCGCATGTCATGAAGATCAATAGCCCAGGCCTCAGTGCTGCTGGCACGATAGCACGAGATCATGACTGTGAAGCCCTGGCACGCACACGGCAAGGACCCCCGACTGCCACGTGTCAGGACTCTGACACAGGCCTCACCCCATGAGGGCTGGCGACATTCTCCGCAGGAGCACCAGAATGAGGCGCACTCCCTGGTGCTTTGGTGGAGGAGGCAGAAAGAGGCCCAGCAGCTACGCGGTGAAGATGGGGTGCGTGGAAGCACAGGGTGGGCCTCTAGGCCAGGACCGAGTAAAAGCAAGGGGACTCCCAGGAGAACAGCACGAGGGGTAAAGATGCAACACATGCAAAGGTCCTGTAACCCAGAAAGAGCAGGTGCACAGGCTGGAGGCAAGAGAAGGCAGAGCCGGGAGAGACTGAACTGTGCAGGTAGGCAGAGCTCATCAGGAACCACGAGGACCGGTCCAGACTCGATGCCGAGGCCAAGGGCAAGACGTTCAGCTCTAGAGATAGAGGCAGCCAGGCCGTCCTCGCTCCCCCTACACGTGTCGCCGCCCCACAGGCTCCACCTCAAGAGAGCCAAGCCTGTAGCTCCTCTCTACTCGGCGCCCTGACTCCGAGGTGCCCCAGAATTGGTAAAGCCCCATTCACAGACGCCCGTGTGTCCCCACGGCAACCACTCCAACCCAGTCCTCAGCGTGGCAGCCACAGGGATGTGGATTTCCGTTGCGATTTCTTCTTCGACTGCTAGCTTTTCCAAGTGTGAATTACTTAATGGTGGGACTTTCCGGGTGTCTTGTCCGTCCCCGCTGCAACCCTCTTGCGGCCCGGGAGCATGCTCCCTGTGATTTCAATGCTTCTGGATGCACGGAGACTTGTTTTATGGCCCAGCATATGGTTGGCCTATGTCAGGGAACGTTCCCTATATGTAGGAAACACATGTTTATTCTGCAGTCGTTGGGTGGAGTGTTGGATAAATTCCGTAGCTGTCCACGAGGCCACTTGTTTGGTAGCGTTGTCTGAAGTGGTTTTCTGTCTTTTGTTTATTAGAATCAGGTGAGCTCTGTGGGGCTCTGTCTCTAGGCACACACACACACACACACACACACACACACACACACACAAAGGGAGAGACGTACATGGTGACGGCAAAATCCGCTCGCACACAGACATGGCTGGGGAGCCCCTGCTTGTCTCCATGCTTCTCTCTCCTTATCCTTGAGTCCAGAGAGGAGGTCCTGAGAGCTCCTGTGGCTTATGTTGCTGAGGCTGGCCTCCAGCCTGCAATCCTACCGTCTCAGCCTCCCGAGTTCTAGGAATAGAGGTGTGTGCCACCGTGTCCAGCTACTCAACAGATAGCCAGGTCTCTGAGACCACCACTCCCGCTCCTCACTGCCTGTTATGGTTTGGGTAAATGGCCCCCAAAGGCCCATGGGAGTGCTTAGTGAAGCAATCTGTTTATTTGGCCGAGAAACAGAAGGGAAGGAAGGGGGCGGGGCCCGACTGTCCCCTGGGCACGTTCACAGTGACCCAAGGACCTCCTACCAGGCCCCTACTGATGATTCCACAGCCAGGCACGGCGGCACATGCCTGGAATCCCAAGACTTGGAAGGTTGAGATACAAAGAGCACAGCTTTGAAGCTAGCCTTAGCCACTTAGGGAGACCCTATTTCAAAACAAAAAATAAAATAGGGCTGGGGGTATAGCTGTGAAGCAGAACACCTGTGGGCTCAATCTCCTGTACAAAATAAATTAATGAAAGAAAGAAAAAGACAGACGGACATAAATAAATATTGAGAACTGTCCTCTGGGCTACATGAACACAGACACTTATGGTTGATATCAATGGGTTCATACTACACATACTTTCCAATCGTCTACTTGGAGCCAATTCCTCTTCATTTTGGATATGCAGAGAACAGAGACGCTCTACTCCATGCTGGACGTGCTCAAGCATCCTTCTTGATATTGTCAAAATAGTCTAAGCAGCCGAGTTTGGTGCCATACCCTTGGAATCCCAGTACTTGGAAGGATAATAAAGGCGGATCGCGGGTTGAAGGCCAGTTTCAGCAACCTAGCAAAACCCTCAACAACTTTGCGAGACAGTGTTTCAAAATAAAAAATAAAATAGATTAGGCGTTTTAGGTCAGATGTAGAATGCCACTGAGAACCAAAAAATCCCTAATACCAAAAATAAAAGTTTAGCCAGGCGTGGTGGCGCGTGCTTGTAATCCCCGTGCTTGGAAGGCTGCGACAGGAGGATTGCACAGGTTCAAAGCCAGCCTTAGCTACTTAGTGAGGCTCTCAGCAATTTAGGGAGACCCTGTTCCCAAATAGAATATAAAATAGGCCTGGGAGTATAGTCCGGAGGTAGAAAAGCCCCTGGGTTCCACCCCTAGTACCACCAAAAAAAGAAAAGAAAAAATAAATAAAAGTTTAAGCAGAGGAGATCATGGAAACTGCAAGTCTTGTTCCTACGTAACTCTTTCAGTTTTTCTTAAGTATATACATACATTGGAAATCTGTACAAAAATAAATATGCATTCTTGATAGTGTTCCATCATTTTAACTATTTTTTTTTTTTTTTGGCAGTACTGGGGATGGAACCCAGGGGCATTCTACCTCTGAGCGACAACCTCAGTCCTATTTTTTTTATTATTATTGTTTATTTTGAAACAGGGTCTCACTGAGTTGCAAAGGTCCTCACTAAGTTGCTGAGGCTGGCTTTGAACCTGCGCAATCCTCCTGTCTCAGCCTCCCAAATGCTGGGATTACTAGCACGAGCCACCACGCCTGGTTCATTTTAACTCTTGATTTGAGATTTAAGGTTATTCATTTCATTATATTATTAGCGTGAAAAGTGATGGTACAGGAGAAAAATTAGTCTAACCAGTTTGTATTTGTGCATTTATTGTGCCCCCTTGTGGAATTATATATAACTCACAAATTCATTTTTGTAACACTCTGGCCAGGAACCAGGTGTGCCCCTGCCTTGGTGGTCTGCACATGTTCCACTCTACTTTCCTGAGACTGGGCTTGGTCTTTGATTTCCCGTCTCAGTCTGGGTGCGTGGAGATGTTCTCCAAGGGCCCAGGGTAGCCAAAGCTATCTGGTTTCTCTGGCATGTCCTGAGATAATGGCCTCCTCAGAGCTTCCGTCCCCCTCCAAGCTCCCTTTGGGCCTGCCTCCTCTCTTATCGGGTGCCACACTCCCAGCCAGGATCATGACCTATCTTTCCCTGTGGGCTTTGTAAGCATCCTGTTGGCCATGGCCACTGCCGATTAAAGCAGGGTAGACCTGCTTTGATGTCTTAGATGGTGCCCCTCAAGGATGTTCTCTGCTAGAGAATTGCTGAAAACAGAAACATCAGGTCACAAGGACTGAAGCTCTTCACTCAAGTTGGACTGACTTTCAAACAAGATTGTCCCTTTCTTTTATATTTAAGAATCAAACCCAACTAATGGTTAGCCAGGCACAGTGGTACATGACTGCAATCCTAGTACTTGGAAGGCTGAGAGAAGGATCACAGGTTGGAGGCCAAAGGGCAATAATTTAGCTCGAATCTGTTTAAAAAAAAAAAAAAGCCGGGCATGGTTGCACATGACTGTAATCACAGTACTTGGGAGGCTGAGACAGGAAGATTGCAGGCTCAAGCCTTAAAAAGCCAGGTATGGTGGCACATGCTTGTAATTCCAGTACATGGGAGGCTGAGACAGGAAGACTACGGTTCAAGGACAGCCTCAGCTACTTAGTGAGGCATTCTGCAATTTAGTGAGACCTTGTTTCAAAATAAAGAATAAAAAATAGGGCTGAGGGTATAGCTTGGAGGTAGAATGCCTCTGAGTTCCATCCCTAGTACCTCAAAAAAAAAAAAAAAAAAAAAAAAAAGACCAGCCTTGTCAACTTAGCAAGGCCCTGAGGAACTTAGCGAGACACTATTTTAAGATTAAAAAAAAATAAATAAATAAAATTGGGCTGGGGGTGTAGCCCAGAGGTAGAACATCCCTGAGTTCAATCACCAGTACCACTAATTAATTAATTAATTAATTAGGTAGACAGGGCTGGGGGTATAGCTCAATGGTAGAACACCGCTGGGTTCAATCCCCAGTAACATACACACACACAGACACACACACACACAGACACACACACACACACACACACACACACACAGACACACACACACACAATCTGATAAGCCTCCCTTTCCTAGTAGCCTACAGCTAACTCATTAGAACATTTCTGGGAAGTAAAGATTCTTCAAAACACTGGAACTTGCCAGGCATGGCGACCCACACACTTGTAATCCCTGTGCTTGGGAGGCTGAGACAGGAGGATGGCTCAGGTTTGAAGCCAGCCTCAGCTATTTAGTGAGGCTCTCAGCAACTAAGTGAGACCCTGTTTCCAAATAAAGTATAAAATCAGTCTGGGAGTGTAGCCCAGAGGTAGAAAAAGCACCTGGGTTCCACCCCCAGTACCACACACACACACACACACAAAAATAACCCAGGTGTGTTCTATCTCAGAGCTATAACTCCAGTCCTATTTTATTTTTTTATTTTAAAACAGGGTCTTGCAGACAGGCATGGTGGCTCATGCTTGTAGTAATCCCAGCATTGGGGAGGCTGAGACAGGAGGACTGTGGTTCCTAGAAAGCCTTAGCTACTTAAGGAGTCCCTCTGTAACTTAGTGAGACACTGTTTCCAAATAAAGTATAAAATAGGTCTGGGAGTACAGCCCAAAGGTATAAAAACTCCTGAGTTCTACCCTCAGTACCAAAAAAAAAAAAAAAAAAAAAAAAAAAAAAAAACCCCACTGGAACTGGTTACAGGATCTTTTAGCAGAACATGAATGAAAAAAGGAAAGATCGTGTGTTATTATCCTCAATGTGATATACAAAATACAGGTATTAAATATTTTTATTTGTCCTAGTGCATCTTAAAAAATATTAAAGAATGAGATAAGTTTCTCGAAAACATGGAGTCAGAAGGCTCCCATGATAAATGTACCAGTAAGACTACAAGTGATCTGTCCTGTCTCTCTTGACAATAGATCTCTCTCACTCCTTCCATGAAGGTGGCAAGTAACAGCAGGGGGAAAATATCAGATATTATTACAATCTTGGTGCTTATTAAAACCTGGCGAGGGGAACCTTTCTCCCTGGATAAAGCCTGAACACTAGCTCAGCCACCTCACATGACCACATTCGATGCCACCTGCCAGTAAGGAGCCTGCAACTCAGCGATCCCTGTGATACTCTACATAACTCTGGGCTCCCCGGAGGACCTCAATTATTGAGGAGAGAAACCCTTGCAATTACACAGGCACAGTGTGTGTGTGTAGGAAAAGTACAGATATATTACAAAAGTTCGCTCTCTCCAACTAATTGGGGGAAAGGCAATATGAATTCACACAACTCAATTATTCTTGAGAAGTGAAAATTTCCTGGCCTTTACTGAGGGAAGAGTCTTCCGGGATCAATTATAACGAACACATTTCATTTATCGGCAACTGGCATGTTGTTATGTAGTTTTAAATCCTTTGAGCTTCTGAATTACCTGAAAAGAAATCCTCCTCTTTAGAGGGCTTGCTCCAGCCGCCTGCTGGGGCGTTTGCAGTAAGACTGGCCCCATTCCTAGGACTGTTAGCCACAGAAGTAGAAGATCAAATATACACTGGTTTCTAGGACCTGCTTTGGTGGAATCTGAATTCTCTTAGTTATACTTGAGAATCGGATAGGCCTAAGACGCAAAGACCAGAGCTCTGATGTAATTCACATGGTAAAATCTTGGTTGAAGCCATATTTGGTGGTACACGCTTGTAATCCTAGTACCTGGGAGGCTGAGATAGGAGAATTGAAGGTTCAAGGCCAGCCTTTCAACTTTGGCCAGTCTCAGCAAGACCCTGTTTCAAAATAAAAATAAAATAGGGCTGGAGGTGAAGCTCAGAAGAAGAATGCCCTTGGGTTCAATCTCTATTACCACAAAACAACCAAACAACCAAACAAACTTGGTTGAGAAAGGTCTGTCCTGCAGGCTTGGGGAGATGAAAACTCCTCAGAAAATGGGTAAAATAATGGTTCTGAGCCAACTGGCCACGTGCTGGAAATGTCTGCATTTTGAGATCTCCATTCCCTAGGTGCTGCCTCAGCGGTGCACACAATTTGTTTGGTTTTTTGTTTGTTTGGTGCTACTGGGGTTCCTGGAAACCCTTCTATCTCCAGGCTACACTCCCAGACCTATTTTTATATTTTTATTTGGAAACAGGGTCTCTTAAGCCAGCGCGGCTGGCTTCAAACCAGCGCGATCCTCCTGTCTCCGCCTCCCAAGCGTGGGGATGACAAGCGTGCGCCACCGTGCCCGGCACAATTTGTTTTTTTTTTTTGTTTGTTTTTTGTTTTTTTTGGGGTCTGGGGATGGAACCCACGGGCATTTGACCTCCTAGCTACACACCCAGCCCTATTTTTTATTCTTTATTTTGAAACCAGGTCTCACTGAGTTGCGGAGGGCCTCACTAAGTAGCTGAGGCTGTCCGCGAACCGCCATCCTCTGGTCTCAGCCTCCCGAATGCTGGGATGACAAGCGTGCGCCACCACGCCCGGCTCTACAATTTGGTTTTATAGTGATAGATTTCAGGGGAAAAATGGCCCAGACTTAAATTTAAAGTACCTTGAAGATCAGTACATCTCAGCAGTGCCCCCAAACGCCATGTTCATAATCTGCGGCCACAGCACGGGCCCAGGAGAAGGTAAATGTCCCGTCAACCGCAATCTCTCTTTATTATTTCTAAGGAAAGCTGGTTTCCATTATCAGAGCAGATAAGGAATGCCAGCAGCCATTTGTCATTCAAAATGGAACGCTTGCATAGCTGGGAATGAAGGAAAACCATCCTGTTGTGGGGTTGTTTTCTTAATGGTGGTAATGGAATCGCAATTCAAGGTCGGGGAAAATTCAAACGTAGTTTCACTGGGTTGCTAATCTTTTGGATGGTGGGAAGACAGTTCCCAATATTAACTTACTAATTTGCCTTCCTAATGTTTCCTTTTTTCCCCCTTTTATTTCTGGGGATTGAACCCGGTGGCGCCCTATCTCCAAGTTACCCCCCAGCCTGTTTTTATTTTGAAACAGGGTCTCACTATGTTGCTGAGGGTCGTGCTAAGTTACTGAGGCTGGCCTTGAACCTGTGATCCTCCTGTCTCAGCCTCCCAAGTGCTAAGATTCCAGGAGAGCAGCACTGCGCCCAACCGGAACCACGGCTCCACACATGTAGGAGACTCAGCCCTGATCCCACTTCTAATGACTTGGTCAGGGCTGCTGGATGTGTGTCCAGGGAGCAGCACGGCCACCTGAGGGCACCTCGTCTCCATCGCAGAGCCTGAGCACAGCGCCCAGGTTTCCTGAAGGCTGCGATTTGAAATTCAAAGCTGCCCTCCCCCCTCAAGGACAGTCTCGGTTTTGATACATCTTCACTGATTTTTCTATTTCAGATTTTTTAAAAGCCAACAAAAACATACAATTGAAAAATGCAAAGCTGAAGCTGGGCGTGTGTGTAATCCCAGTACTTGGGAGGCTAAGAGCAGGAGGATCGCAAGTTTGAGGCCATTCTCAGTAATTTAAGGAGACCCTCAGTAGCTTAGTGGCATCCTGTTTCAAAATTAAAAATAGAGCTGGGCGTGGTGGCACCTGCTGGTAATCCCAGCATTCAGGAGGCTGAGACCAGAGGATCGCAGTTCGCGGACAGCCTCAGCTACTTAGTGAAGCTCTCTGCAACACAGTGAGACCCAGTTTCTAAATAAAGGATAAAAGAATAGGTCAGGGGGTGTAGCTCAGAGGTTGAATGCCCCTGGGTTCCATCCCCAGACCTGCAAAAAAAAAATTAAAAATTAAAAATAGAAGCCAGGCATGGTGGCGCACGCTTGTCATCCCCACGCTTGGGAGGCGGAGACAGGAGGATCATGCAGGTTCAAAGCCAGCCTCACTGGCTTAAGAGACCCTGTCTCCAAATAAAATATAAAATAGGTCTGGGAGTGTAGCCCAGAGGTAGAAGGGCTTCCAGGAACCCCAGTACCACCAAAAAATATATATAGAGAGAGAGAGCCAGGCATGGTGGCACACATTTGTAATCCCAGCACTTAGGAGGCAGAGACAGGCGGATTGCAGGTTCAAGGCCGGTCTCAGCAATTTATGGGGGCCCTCAACAACTTAGTGAGACCCTGATTTAAAATAAAAATAAGGCTAGGGGTATAGCTTCGAGGTAGAATGCCCCTGGGTTCAATTCCCAGTATTGCGCGCGTGCGCATGCACACGTGAGCGCGTGCGCACAGACACACACACACACACACCACCACCACCACCACCACCACCACCACCAGAAAAATAAAAAGGGGTGGGGTATAGCTCAGCAGTAGAACACCTTTGGATTAAATTCTCAGTACCACAAAAATACATATATTTTTAAAAATTCAAAACTGAAAGGCTGAACCAGAACTCTGGGCCCTTTTTGAAATATACTTTAGTGTGGCTACATCTAGCAGTAGCTACTGTTGTAAGGGTCACAGTCATGGAAACTAACATTTATCGAGAGCTCTGTACCTCGCGTGTGGAGAGCGCTGAGGCCTGGAGAAGCTGGGGCACGTGCTCAGGCTCATAAAGCCAGCAACAGTGCGGCCATGGTAAGAATATCGACATGCGCAGGTGCCCCGGGACCCCCAGTCTTGGGGAAAGACACCTTTGGAACACAGGGACACTCTCTCCACGCACCGAGGCCTACGCAGCAGCAACCACAGCATCTGGGCAAGACGCGCTCCTTGCTTCAGTGCAACAGTCCTAAACGCGTCTCAGCCAACTTTGCCACGTTGCCACAAGCCAATCTTTCCCAAGCTGCAACGTAGTAAAAACAGGTGTTCCTACCGGAAGAAAGAGTCTCTGGGCAGCACAGGGCTTGAATAATTTCTTCCATTCCTGAGGGTTTCCAACGGAAAATGTGATGGGGTAGATCCTGTGCTCAAACTTCTTTGTGTATGAGTCAGGCCACTGTCGCAACTGAAAGACACGCAAGGTGAGGGAAGGCGATCAGACACCAAGACACCTGCAAAACACCCAGAGGGCTCTGGGTGGGCACGCTGAAAGGGCCACTACCCGTGTTCGCTAAGTGAAAGGCCATCTCCTCCCACCAGCAATAGGGACAGAGAGAAAAGCACTTCTTCAGCCGGCAGGGGAATTGAGAAGCGATCCATGAGCGCTGCCGCAGGGACTGGGGATTTGCACAAGCTGCCGAGGGCCATTGGGAAACCCACCACCGCAAATCCCCAAAGACGCGGGTACGGCTTTTTCCGTGCTGTGTGTACTGAGGAAATGTGGGGATAGTGTATGCGGCCAATTATAAGGAACTGGGAAAATAAGTTATGACAGGATTGTACAAGGGGATAAATGTAGTTCGAGAAGATGTATATGCACTGACATGGAAAAATGATTAGGATGTATAGTTAGGTTTTAGGAAAACAAAGCTATTTATAATATATGGCCAATAAGGAAAAATATATGCACATATATTTTATATGTAGAGAAAAGTCTGAACAGGCATGCATCCAGTTATTACAAGTGGGCGCCTTTAGAGGAGGTGGTCGTGGTTCAGCTAAGTTTATATTTCTGTATGCTTTACAACGTTTATTGTAAGTTTCTTTCTTTCTTTCTGTTTCTTTTTTTCTTTTTCTTCTTGTGCTGGGGATTGAACCCAGGGGCATTCTAACTCCAAGCTACATTCCCCGTTCTGATTTTATTTTGTATTTGGCTTGGCTCCTCCAGTCCCTCTCCTGTATGGCATCCCAGAAACTCTGGAAGCCAAATGTGCCAGCAGGTGCAGCTACACACGTGAACAGTTCAGTCTACCTCCATCCCCAGCCGTGTAGGGCAGACTGTCCTGGGGACAACTGCAGTGCGCAGAGCCCGAGTCCTGTGGACCTCACCTATCCTGAAAACACATCTGTTGTCTCTTCTGTCCATCCTGCACCCCAGGTTTCAAAAGGCCAAAACACTCACCTAAGAGCACACAGCAAGTAAACAGTGGCTCTGCATTTTGACTTGGAGTCTTCAACCTACTAGTTCAGGAGGTAGTATGGTAGAATAGTTAAGTCCATGGAGTTTGGAACCAGTAAACTGACCCGGAAAGCAAATCACTAGAACTCTGTAAGCCTGGACTATCTGGTCTGTAAAATGGGACGCTATGGCTTGGACATGGTTTGAGTTTGTCCCTCAAGCGTTCACCTGTTGGGAGCATGGGCCTTAGCTTGGCAAGATACACCCCCAACCCTGTATTTTTTGAAACAGGGTCCTACTGAGAGCCTCACTAAGTTGCTGAGGCTGGCCTCAAACCTGCGATCCTCTTGTCTCCACTTCCCAAGTATTGGGATTACAGGTATGCACCACCAAGCCTGACTCTGAGTTAGTTCTTGAAAAGGCTTAGTTTATGATAGAGCAAGCCTGGCCCACTCCAGCCTCTCCTGGATTCTTGTCTGGTGATGTGATCTATTCCTCCTTCCTGCACATGCCCTCGAACGGTGGTGTCGTCTGCCCTGAGGTCCTCACCAGAGCCAGGGTTGTGCTGGAGCCATGCCCTCGCACGTCCAGAACAGTGAGCTAAATAAACCTCTTTTCTTTATATACTTACCCAGCCTCAGGTATTTCATTACAGTAATAGAAAGCTAACTGGAATAGAGGACATGATGGTTACCTTCTGAAAGAGGATATTCAGCGGATTCAATAAGAAATACTAAGCCCTCCACATAGGCTAACCACTATCCTCATCATTTCCCTTATGCTGCAGCTCTGGAGCGGTCAACTCTGAGTCCCAGCCTTCCGTTCTCCTCCCCCTGACTCAGGACCTTGACAAGGCACTCCTCCAATCAGTTCCAAAGCCCCATGACTATTGGTTCCTCTGACTTCTCTTGGTGACGATGCCATGGTGATTTGTTTCTTTCGCTTTCTATTAGCCTTTCTCTGCCAAGCATGCTGTTTTCAGTATTTCTCATTAGTGTGGTTGTGGCCAGCCTGGTGACAGGACATAACACTGTTGACTCAAGTCCTTAGAAACAAAACAAAACAAAACAAAACAGGGCTCTTTCTGACAGCACTCAACCACTCACCACACAAGAAAACTGTCAAGGAAATCAAAGCGTGGACCGCCACGGCACACCTGTACTCTTCTGGGGAGGCCTTTCTAAAGCTCTCGTGCTCACTGCTCAGAACTCTGAAAGGAAAGCGTCAAATACATGGGAACCCAGCAGACCATGTTATCACCAAAAGGGAGGATGCTGGAGACTGAGTGGGAACAAGGCCAGCGATATGGTTCCACAGAACCGTATCATATGGATACATACGTTTATATGTGACATATAACACACATACATTAGAGATACACGTGTATAGATGCATGTGTTTGTCCATGTGTATATACATGCAGGTATGCATATGCATGTATGTGTAAAAGTATGTATAATTAGTTGTGTGTGTCCATATATGCAACCACACTAACATATACACACACCCTTAGATGAAAACAACGTGGAAAAACCACTCCAGATCCTTAACTCTGATCATTTCTTGTGTGAAACTGAAGGGTAGTGAGAACTTCTGTCTTTGAACTTATCAACTATATTATTCAAATTTATTTCAGTGCACACATGGTAGTTGTTAGTAAAATACATATATATAAACCAGGCATGGTAGCACATGCCTGTCGTCCCGGTACTTGGGAGGCTGAGACCTCAGCAACTTAGTGAGACCTTGTTTCAAAACAAACCGAAACAGGGCTGGGGCTGTAGCTCAGAGGTAAAATGCCTCTGGGCTCAATCCTCAGTGACACACACAATTAGCTTGCTTGTGTATATGTGCACAATAAGCTAATGGACCCCCAGCTGAGGACAGCACCAGCACCCCACAAGGATGGCGCCATGCCCAGTGCTTTGTGTGCGTGGCCTTGCTCTCCTCCTAGTGCCCATATAAAGTGGGCGCCTCAGCCCTCAACCTCACAAGGTGAGTGCGGCTCGAGGCCGCACACCCAGGCAGGCAGTACGGTGCATCTGACCAGAGGTGCGGTTCCCGTAACGGAGCCTGTCTGCCCTGGGTAAGCACCGTGCTGTGCGTTCTCAAATTCACCTGCTTGTCAAACTCCGGCTGCAGAGCATCCTCAGCGAAGATGTGGAACTGAATCTTCCTGTGGCTGAAGAGCACGGCCGACTTGAGCATGACCAGCGCCTCCTCCAGCCGACTGCCACAGGCCACCACTGCCAGGTGGATCCAGAGCTCAGGCGGCAGCACAGCACGGAAACCCCGGGGCGCTCCGGGCCTCCTGCAGGGAGGGGAACGGGTTAGAGCTGCAGTGACGCTCACAAACAAAAAGGAAAAAGCTAGCGAGTGGTTGGAACATTTCAAAACACGAACAGGCACAATCTGTTATGTTTTATAAAGTGATAAGCATTTTGACGATTCTTCCTGCCTCGAGAAAAATACCATTTATTCCCATATTTATCCTGGCAACGGCGGGATGAGTCACTGTCTGGACTGGGATAGGTGTCTGGAACTCTTTCTGCCAGCACTCAGCTGTCTAGTGCCTGCTGGCTGCCTACTGGCCTGTGTTTGGAAATAGTCCTGCTAAACTTCGACAGCTGACACAGGGCTGTGGGGCTCCCACTTGCGCGGCCCATGGAAATTGGATTTCAACGCAACTTGAACGAGAGGAGGGTGGGATGTGGCTTTCCCATGTGAAACGGGCAACGCGATCTTCCCATCATCTGGAGGCTTTTAGGTTGCTGTGGAATGCATGACCATTGAGCCGAAGGGATCAGGCGAGAGCAGGAGGTGAGCAAAGAAAACAACACATGTGCCTCCCACCCCATGACATCTGGGGTGTCTCCGAGGAACAGGTGTTAATCCCAACGGTCTCGCCAGAGTCTCGTGAGGTGGTGGCCGTGACACTCGGCTTCCAGTATGCAATTTGTATTAATAGCAACAGCAGAAGTGGGGTGGGTTAACCTGCAAGCGATGGAGGTATCAGATACTGAGTCAACAGCTGGGAACAGAATGGGGTCCAAGAGTCTGGGATCATCATCCAGCTATTTCCTAGTAATAAAAGATTCGTTCCAGACAAGGAGGAGCAGTCAAGCCTCAAAGACACCACTGAGAGACATTTGCAGGCGAGTTGGAAGAAGTTGGCCTGGAAAAGATGCCCTGAGACAGATGAAACTCATTTACTTGCACAAAAGACTTGGAGACCAGGGGGACTTGGATGTCAAACGCTACCTTCCTTCCAAACCCTGGTGCTCAGTCCACACACGGCTGCATTACCCAGTGCTCGGGTGCATAATGGCAGTCTCCCTCCAGACTCCCTTCACTAGAAGGAAAGTTGGAAACGTGTTGGCACGCTTTGGAAAGCTCTCCAAGCTGGTGTGATTACTTAGGAGCACAGACGCGCAGCAGGGCTCCCAGCACAGCCAGGGCCAGACGCGGGGAGTTATCTGGGCTGCACATACTGGGGGTCACAGGCAAATGCGCCATCTTCCCCCACTTCCTGATGTGGCTCTGTCTTCTCTCCCCTGCACCACCGTGCCGGCCCTCCTGCTGGTCCTCTGGCCTCTGGTCTAATCGGCAACCCTCACCCTATGAGTTCTCCTCAAAGGTGCCAGACTGGTGTGTTCCAAAATACAAATCATGCCGTTTCCTGAAGTAGAATTGTGCGAGGGCTCGCCACTGCCTTCCAGACCGAGTCCCGGCTGCTGCTGGAGGCCTCTCTTGCCATGCCCTCGAGGGCTCTGTCACAGTCACAGCCGCACTCCCGTGCCATTCTCCATGTGGTTTCTAGCCCACACCTGTTGGCTCCAGGACTCGACACACACACACATATTCATTCATTCTCGTTTCCCTCTCTCCTTTTCTTCTTAGCTGCAGCCCATGAAATTAATCAACAGACCTTGACTAAGAAACAATCACATGCCAGGCACTGTTCTAGAAAAAGACAAAGATGCCCGCCCATCCCTGTTGAAAGTACACGCTACAGAGGGCAAGGGAAAGACAAAAGCGGTGGCCAGGAGGGACAGCGATGAAGCAACCTACGCAGAGAAAAAGTGACAGGCGTTCCGAATGACCCTGCTGAGCAGGGCGGGGCCCAGGGTGGCCTGCAGGCTGGTGCCAGGCCTCCCTTACAAGCGCAGCTCTGCTGAGGACTTGGAGGAGGTGAGCCCGGCTTCTCTGGGGAGGGGTCCAGGCAGAAGAACTGGGCAGAGCTAGCACACCCCATCGGGACGAGCCCAGAAGCCAGGAGCCGGGCTTCTGGGCTCATCCCGATGTGATCCCCCGGCCTCACCATCCGTGACGAGGCCCGGTGTTTGCAAGGGAGAGAAGGGGACGTTAAAGCCCAAATGACAGCCAATTAAAAGAACACAATTAAGACACTGGTCAAAACACGCCACAAAGAAGATTCAGAGCAAGCACTGGCTTCAGATTTTGCCCAATGTTCAGGAACAGGACTGTGATGCAGAGGTACTAAGCAAGTGGGGCTGGGGTGTATCTCAGTGGCAGAGCGCCGGCCTAGCATGTGAGCACCCGGACCCTGGGTTCCACCCCACCACCGCAGAAATGAAACAGAAGTAAAGGTACCACCGATGAATTCAACTACCTGGCTATCTTACACAGGAACACAGTCCCTGTGTTCCCATCATCGAATAACTCTACCTAGCTTTACTCACTAAGCTTCTACCTTAGTCCTGGGGACACGAAGCCAAACAATAAAGAGATTCAGCTTCATGTCCAGATGGGCAAAAATGGCACGCCCAAAGCCTGAGCACGCTGAGCTGCCAGTGGCACTTCAGCGCAGGCCCCGCGGGACAGGGAAGGATGTTCCGGACACCTTGGAGAGTCCTGTCCAGGTGAGGAGGTGTGAGGAAAGACACACTGCTCCACCCCCCACACCTGACCTACAGAAACGCTTGCACGTCTGCACAAGTCCCATGCAAGAACATTCACGGCAGCCTGTTTACAAAAATGAAATTTGGGATAAACGTTGTTCGTGCAAAGGAGAATTATGAATATACTTGACTGTTTAAAGAGAATACTAGGCAGCAGCAAGAATGAATAAATCAGAATGCCACATACCAACATAAGGGCAATAATATTTTATTTGGAAACAGGGTCTCACTGAGTTGCTGAGAGCCTCACTAAGTAGCTGAGGCTGGCTTCGAACCTGTGCAATCCTCCTGTCTCAGCCTCCCAAGCACTGGGATTACAAGCATGCACCACCATGCCCGACGGATAATATCTTTTTGACAAAGCTTTAAAAATAGTAAAAAAAAAAAACAAGTCAAATGTTTCAAAATAAAAATCAGGTTGAGGGTGTAGCTTGAAGGTAGAATGCCCCTGGGTTCCATCCTCAGCACCACAGAAATAAAAAAGAAAAAGAAAGAAAGAAACAAAGAAAGCGATAAAAACAACACAAAAAGTAAAAGATGAATTTAGTAGTGGTGGTGCATGCCTTATGGGAGGCTGAGATAGAGGATCACATGTTCAAAGCCAGCCTCAGCAACTTAGCAAGATTCTCAGTAATCTAGGGAGATCCTGTTTCAAATAAAAAATAAAAATGGCTGGGTTGTAGCTTCAGGGTCGAATGCCCCTGGGTTCAGTCCCTAGTACCAAAAAAAAAAAAAAAAAAAAAAGAAACACCAAAATGTGTGCATGAAAACCAAAACCCATCATTTGCTGGATGGTAGCTATTTCTGAGGACTATAATTTTATAAACTATGTGTTTTGTGTCCCCCAAACTATTAAACAATATCTTTTCACCCAGTGAAAACAGCCTGTGTGCCAGGCGTGTACCCCAGTGGAGACGCTGAACCCAGCGGGCGAGAGGCCTGGGTTCACTCCCCAGCAGGCTCACATGCGCTGGTGTGCACACGCACACATGCACAGACACTACAGTGCCTGCAGCCCCGCCTGCCTCACTGTATGAAAGTGAGGGCCAGGCGATGGTATCCGGTGACAGGTCTGAAGAAAGAAAAGGATGCCTCCACCGGTGCCAGGCCGCGCGTCAGTGCTGGGCTCCATGGGGTCCCTGCTCACGTTACAGCACAATATCGGGCCGCGGGAACACGTGGCGGAGCCTCTCACCAGCTGCTCCTCTCCTGTGCCACTCGAGACCCCAAGGGTCCCCGAGCCCAGCCCAACACTGGGCCTGCCGGGCCCCTGGAGCCCTGCGTTTGGTCAGGGAATGGGTGGTGGCTACGCTCCCATGGGCACTTTGTAAGAGGGGCCTGGGGTGGCGTCTGCGGCCAGGGTTTCCACAGCCTGGCTAAGGCTGATGCCAGTGATGGCCATCTGGGCCACCATGATGCAGAGGCTGGGTGGGAACAGACTTAGCACAGACAGCAGGCCAGGCCAGGCCGGGGGAGGGCAGGCCAGGCCAGGCCAGGCCTCCGGTGACCGCGCCAGCCTGGCTTGCTCAGGGCAGTTACAGAGCCAGGAGAGTCCCTTCTACCTAAGCCAGCTTGAAACAGAATGACAAGTAATTAAGGTCCCACCATAGAGCCTAGGAGTATGTTCCTAATCTATGTGTGTGTGTGTGTGTCACTGGGAATTGGACACAGGGGATTCTACCTCCGACTACAGTCCCAGCTCTGTTTGACTTTTTCATTTTGAAGCAGAGTTTCCGAGTTGCTAAGGGTAGCCTCAAACCTGAGCTCCTCCTGCCCTGGGACAAATTCTCTTATAGCTGCCTTAATGTGTATATATAATTTTACATACTACTTTTTTTTTTTTTTTTTTTGGTGGTACTGGGGATGGAACCCAGAGGCTTTCTACCTCCGGGCTATACTCCCAGACCTACTTTATACTTTATTTGGAAGCAGAATCTCACTAAATTGCTGAGAGCCTCACTCAGTAGCTGAGGCTGGCTTTGAACCTGTGCAACCCTCCTGTCTCCGCCTCCCAAGCCCGGGGATTACAAGCGTGCGCCACCACGCCCGGCTGCATACTACTTTCTGATTCTTCATTTTCATTACTTGTAAGTCTTCCCAGGTATCATTTTTATTGGCGATCTAGTTTTCCATCCAAGACACCATAGCTTACAAGCATTTCTCCTCTAGTGGGTGTTTCTGATTACTCTCCATTATTTAAAAAAATATAAGCTGGGCATGATGGCGCACACTTGTAAACTCAGCATTTGGGAGGCTGAGACAGGGGGATCAAGGTTCACAGACAGCCTCAGTTTCTTAGTGATGTCCTTTGCAGTTCAGTGAGACCCTGTTTTAAAATAAAGAATAAAAACAGGGCTGAGGGTTCAGCTCAGAGTTAGAATACCCCAGGGTTCCATCTGCAGTACTGCTGGGGTCCAGCCCTAGCAAGAGTCGAGCCCCACAGTGTGGCGCCACCACACATGTACATGTGTGTACATGTGGCACAGTACCACAAAAAAATTTAAAAAATATATATGTATATATATTTCATTAAACATCTATAGGCTAATAGATTTTTTTCTTGTTTTGTATTATTTACTTAGATTACATTCATAGAAAAGAAGTGCTAACTGGGCGTGGTGCCCCACACTTGTAATCCCCGTGCTTGGGAGGTGGATATATATATATATGTGTGTGTGTGTGTGTGTGTGTGTGTGTGTGTGTGTGTGTGTGTGTGTGTATACACACACATATATATGTATATATATACATAATAGGTCTGGGAATGTAGCCCGGAGGTAGAAGGGTTTCCAGGAACCCCAGTACCACAAAAAAAAAAAAAAAAAGAATTGCTGGCTTAATATCTATTATGAAAGTAGCAATTTTGATAGTTTCTCACATTTGCTCAAGTACTTTCCAAAAAAACAGTAGTCCATGAGGAAAACTTTTTTTTTTTGAAAACTTTTTAAAAACTGTAGCAAACACCACCCCAGCCTCCTCTGAGATCCTGCACAATGAATTCACAAAACTGACTGCTAAAACAAGATGTCACGGTTTGCGTCAAGCACAGCGCCTCCTCGTCCATTCCACGGATCCGAAGGAGCGACGGGCAGATACTGCACCAGTCACACCACGTCACCGTGAGAAGCACCGTCAGCTGGATGCTAATCCATCTTCACAGCTGAACTCAGTGCGTGGCTACGGCAGGAAGCAGTGCCAACTTAGCTAGGCGTGGCGGTGCGCACCTGTCATCCCAGTACTTGAGAGGCTGAGACGGAAAAATTGCAGGTTCGAGGTCAGTCTCAGCAACTTAGCAAGACCCTCATCAACCTAGTGAGACCCAATTTCAAAACAAAACAAACAAACAAAAAATAGGGCTGGGGATATAGCTCGGGGGTATGAATGCCCCTGGGTTCAATCTCAGTACAGGGAAGAGGAAGAAAGGAAGGAAGGAAGGAAGGAAGGAAGGAAGGAAAGGAAGAAAAAGAAAGGTAAGTTATAACATGTATAAACCTGGAAATCAGGAACATATGAGCCCAATGAAAATGCGAAAGACCACAAATTTCATGAAATCCTGTATAAAGCAGCTTACTGGTCATCAGGAACCAGCAAGGGAGTGACTGCTGATGGCTATGGGGTTTCTAACTAGATCTTGCAAAAAAGAAAAAAAAGATAAAGTAGACAACAGAAGCACCACCACATCCCAACAGCTGCGGCTCCCCGCGGGTGGGCTAGGCAGGACCCCAGCCCTCGGTGCACTCCCCCGGACAACGGGCCCGGGAAGCACAGGGGTGCAGAGCGGGCTGCGCCGGGAAGAGGCTCCTGCGCTTCCCTGCCACGCAGCCTGCGACAAGTGTCTCCTTAATCACTTCAAAGTCTCCAGAGTACGGCTTAATTAAACTTCAATTTCTGGACTGTATAAATGAGATCCAGCATTTATGTGCAGTGCTATTTACTTTGTAGTCTATTACAGCAAAACACACTGAATTATTAAAGCCAGTAATCGGCTCTTCGCCGGCCCTCTTTTCTGCCTCCACCGGCCACCTCTCTTATCAGGACTGCTCCCTCACTGACAAGCTAAATTAATCAGGTAAGCCAGATACTGCGATGTGGGCAGCGGCCAAGCCGGGTGGAAAATCACGCTGCTTTAAAATGCAGCCCCAAACTCTACTGCTGGCAACTAGATTTTTTTAGGGAAGGAAATTCAGAAACATCGGGGACAGAGCCAGGCATGGTGGCACACACCTGTGGTCCCAGGACTTGGGAGGCTGAGACAGGAGGACGGCAGGTTCATGGCCAGCCTCAGCAACACCAGGACACTGCAACTCAGGAAGACTAGGTTTCAAATAAACAACTGAATAGCACTGGGGGTGTAGCTCAGGGTAGAATGCCTTTTGGTTCAATCACTCACACTCACACACACACACACACACGAATATCTGGGGGAAATGGTGATGATAAATTAGACGAAGGTGAGTATGCTCACTTAGAGGAAAAATAAATTAGCAGAGCCACCCTCTCTCATGGAGTATTTGCAAGATGAAACCATTAGCTTTATTTTTATTTTTTTGGTGGTACTGGGGTTCCTGGAAACCCTTCTACCTCTGGGCTACACTCCCAGAACTATTTTATATTATGTTTATTTGGAAACAGGGTCTCTTAAGCCAGCTAGGCTGACTTCAAACCTGCAAGGTCCTCCTTTCTCCGCCTCCCAAGTGGGGGGGATTACAAGCAAGCGCCACCACACCCGGCAGCCATTAGCTTTTTTTTTTTTTTTTTTTTTTAATTGGTGGTACTGGGGGTGGAACCCAGGGGCTTTTCTACCTCCGGGCTATTCTCCCAAACCTATTTTATACTTTGTTTTGAAACAGGGTTTCACTAAGTTGCTGAGAGCCTCACTAAGTAGCTGAGGCTGGCTTTGAACTTGCGCGATCCTCCTGTCTCAGCCTCCCAGGCGCAGGAATTACAAGCGTGGGCCAGGCGCAGGGATTACAAGCGTGTGCCACCACGCCCAGCTAGCCATTAGCTATTTTGACATGAAAGAGGCCAGAGTGGCAGGTATGGAATGGAAGTACCCCAATATAGCCCCAAACAGGAGGTCTGAGGACGGGCAATTATATCACCTCAAGCATTGGCACTGAGACGCCCTACCAAAGTTCCCCGCACACCACGGTTTGTAGAAGGCTCGGATAAATTCACCTAACATCTCCCCATGGAAGCTGCGATTTGGCCCTCTCCCTTGGAACCCAGACTTGACACAAAGGACTTTGCTAACAGTTAAATCACTTTTAATGATTCGTGGTTTGGAGTTGAATCAAGTATCATTAATCTTGCAAGACAGACAGAAAAGCTGGCATTTGCCTTGAAGTCACAGTATAACATAAATGTCAACAGCATGCCAAAAACCTGTCATCTGGGGGCCTAATAACAGTATTTGATGAATGCAGTTAATTATTACTAGTACACACTTAATTTGGTTCGTGATGTCTGGAATGTGGCCATGTTCCTAACAAAGTCTAATGTGTGCAGCAGGTGCCTGACGTCTAAGGTGGTAACTGTCTCTGGGTGCTTGCGGCCTGACTTTGCTTTTAGACACCACTCACACACATGGTTTATGATTAGTGCCACCGCATTCCTCATCTCTTTCTTCTTTTTCTTCCCTTTTTTTTTGGGGGGGGGGTGAGTATTGAGGATTAAACTTAGGGGTATTCTACCTCTGAGCTATACCCCCAGCCCTATTTCTTTTTGGAACTGGGGATTGAACTCTGGGACAGAATGCACTAAACCTTGACCACCATCTCCTTCTCCTCTTCCTCCTCCTCTTCTTCTTCTTTTTGAAACGAGGCCTTGCTACATTGCTGAGAGCTTTACTAGGCCGCTAAAGCTGGCCTCCAACCTGCAATCCTCTTGTCCCAGCCTCCCAAGTACTGGGATTAAAGGTGAGTGATGCCGTGTCTGGTTCCTTCTTCTTCCATGACAAAAATGTATTGTCTTACAGCTCTGGAGCCTAACATCAATGAAGGACAATGCTTTTTCTAAAGGGTTTAGAGAAAGATTGGCCCTCTTTCTAGCTTCAAGTCTCCACCAATTCTTGGGGTTCCTTGGCTTGCAGCTGCCTTACTCTGATCTCTGCCTCCTTCGTGTGGCTTTCTTTTCGGTGTGTCTCTTTGTTCTCTCCTCTTCTTATTTATTTATTTATTTATTTATTTATTTATTGTGGTACTGGGGTGGAGCCCAGGGACTTTCTACCTCCGGGTTATACTCCCAGACCTATTTTATATTTTATTTGGAAACAGGGTCTCACTAAGTTGCTGAGAGCCTCACTTAGTAGCCGTGGCTGGCTTTGAACCTGTGCCATCCTCCTGTCTCACCTCCCAAGCGCGGGGATTACAAGCGTGCGCCACCACGCCCGGCCTTCTCCTCTTCTTAAAAGGACACCAGTCATTACCTTTAGGGGTTACCCTAAGACTGGAGAAACTTCTCCTTGAGACCTTTAACTTATCGCACCTTTCTAAGCAAGACCGTGTGCTGAGGCTGCTCCAGGTGGTGGAAACGTGCTGTCAGTGATGCTGCATTTGAGGCCACACACAAGTGAGGCAGACGCATCTCTGAGAGGATGAAGTCGCTAGCCAGGCCCCTGGGGTCGCAGCCTCCCTGGGCGCCACAGCACACTTCCACCAGCTCCCCACTATCAGTGAGCTCGCTCACGTTTCTGTTCCTTTATCTCCCCTCTGAAGTTCTGCTACAGTGCCCGGAGTAATACGCATTTCACTTTCCCCTCTTATGATTATTCCTGACACATAGGAGATTCTGTTTCTCCATCTTCTTCCTTGCAGATGAAGATGTTATTGCAATCTTAACATATGAACCAGGGCTGCTGGTTTGAAATAAGTGACTGTTGACATATGAAAGAGAAGAATTAGATGAGAGTTTCATATTCTGCAAACAGGCATTTCTATCTCATTTCCTAAGGCAGAGTAGGAAGGAACTACCAACTTAAAGGGAGGAGAAGAAGCCGGGCGTGGTGGCGCACGCTTGTAATCCCAGCATTTGGGAGGCTGAGACCTGGAGGACTGTGGTTCGCAGACAGCCTCAGCTACTTAGTGAGGCCCTCTGCAACTCAGTGAGACCCGGTTTCAAAATAAAGAATAAAAAATAGGGCAGGGGGTGTAGCTTGGAGGTCAAATGCCCCTGGGTTCCATCCCCAGTACCAAAAAAAAAAAAAAAAAAAAAACAGCATCTCTGGCTGATTTCCATCCTCTGGCCAATGAGGGATTTGTAACTCCTGTAAAACTATATACTTTTGGTGATTTTTAAACCATACAAGTAACACATGTATTTATCATAGAAAAAGTTGAAAATAAAGATAAGCAAAAGAGGGGACACTCATAATTCCAACCCCATACCTACTGTCAACCTTTTGATATACTGCTTTCCAGAATTATACCCAGTATACATGAGCATATTTATATAAATATACGCAAATATTTTTAAGACCTGAAATGGGATGACTTTGTTGTTATTGGGGATTGAACGTAGGGGCATTCTACCTCTGAGATACATCCTAGCCCTTTTTATTTTTTATTTTCAAACAAGGTCTCTCTAAGTTGCTGAGGTGGGCCTCAAACCTGTGATCCTCCTGTGTCAGCCTCCCAAGTATGGGGAATACAGGTATGCGCCACCATGCCCAGCAGGGATGATTTTGTTATACCTTGCTTATTCTCCTTAAAAATACGAACAACGTTGAATCTCACAAAAAGAGATCTTATCAAAGAGATATTTCTAAAGGGGTTCTAGAAAGTGATCAGACGGTTCCAACTCCGAGGCTTGCTCCCAGGGATAGATGGTGCTTAGCGATTTTGCTCTTCCAAGCACACAGGCCTGGCTGCACATTCTAGGTCTCCCACTTGGCCACCTTGTCTTGGGCACATGCTTTAACCACCCCCAACCTGTAAACCAAGCACATCGATTCCATTGGCTGGCTGCTTCTGGTCTTGGTGTTTCTTACCAGCACCCATTTTCAGAAAAGAGCACCTCAGTTTTCTTTTGGGAAGACCACTCCTTGCTTCTCCTTCTGGGAGGCTCAGAGGTGCAGAATAACCTTCCCTCAGCTGCTGGCTGCAGGCGGAGGTCCCACCCAGCTGCGGCCATAGAGAACCGGCCAACAGAGGCAGCCCTACAACTTCTAATGTGTGAGATTTTCCCCTGAGGGGTTAGGAGAGGAAGAGGACGCAAGCCTGGACCTGCCGGAAGCTGCCTGCCAAGGACTGGCACTCCAGGTGTACCTGGCTCTGTGCTGCTGCCCTGACCCACCCATTCTCCCACCGCCTGGTACTCACGTTCCCCCCACGCGGCCGGGCTCTCCCCACAGGACTAAGTCCCCGTCCCATATCTTCTAGCCTCAGCCACTAGCAACAGCTGCTCCTTATGCTATTTCCTACCGTCTCTGAGCCTGACGTTTCTGGGGTGGGGGTGCTGGGGATTGATCCCTCTGAGCCATATCCCTCTGCCTATTTATTTATGCGTTTGGTATTGGAAACTTGGGGGCATTCTACCTCTGAGCTACAATACACTCCCAATTTTATTTTATTTTTTATTTTGAAACAGGGTCTCACTGTGTTGTCAAGGCTGGCCTTGAACTTGCAATCGCTGTCTCAGCCTCCCAAGGACTGGCATTCCAAGTACGCACCACCAGACCTGGCTTGAACATTAAATAAGAGATAACTTAGTAATACAGGTGCTGTATCAATTCAGTCAACAAGAATTATTGAGTGCCTACTATGAGATCACTCCGTTGTAGGTGCCAGTGATTAAGGAGACACAGAGTATACAGAAAGGGGAGGGAAAATAAGGCATAACCTCCATATAAGGACGAGTGCTATACAATCAAAGCACCGAATGACGAAAGGAAGCAGAGGGAGGGGAGTGCTGAGCCCCATCTAGAGCAGAGGGAGCGGGCATGCACGGACGGCCACCAGAGTGGGGAGGCCGAGTGGGGGGCGATGGAGGTGGTCAGAGGACCGGATGGGGCTGAGATCAGGCCACGCTGAGAAACACGTTTTATCCTCAGCCTGATGGAAGTCAGTCATTGGTGGGCTTTACCCAGCACAGTGACCGCGCTACTGCGCTGGTCCACTGTGTAAGATTATTCCACAACTGTATGGACAATGGACCACAGGGCATTAGAGCGGGACCACACAGACCAGAGAGTAGGCTACCTCAGTGGTCCATTGCAGCCACCAGCGATGGCGGCTGGCAGCTCAGTAGCAACCATGAGTGGTAGCCGCCATGAGACTGGGTACGTTCTGAGATGGAACCAGCAGGGCTTGCTAAGTGGAAGGGTCTGGGGGTGACAGAGGGGCCCCCAACCCATTGACAATAATGAGTTGAGAACAGAATCAAGACTCACAGCCATGCATCGCCAAAAGGTCTCAAGATCCAGAGACCTTGCCTGCCTGCTGATTATAAGCGGCCTGAGACTCAGCTACTAGCGTAGCTGTTCTGGTGTGTTTACCGAGACCTTTATTCAGGCCCAGACCTTCCCTCTGAGATGACTTAGCTCAGAGATCAAAGGGGGCCTTGGGAAATGGCTTCTCCCCACTGGGGCGGCCGGGCTGCTGCCAAGTGCAACGTGTGTCTGCGTCATCCGGCCTCCCCTCAAAGCCTGGGAGGGCAGGCTCTCCACTCTCCACCTACAGCAGTGTCTGGCAGAGCACACGTGCAGCGAACACTTGCTGGGCCGCTGTGGGAAGCGCTGGGGGCACCACAGGGCCCCGAGGGAGCCTCAGCCCCCCAGGAACCCAGTGGAAACGACAACACCCAGCCACAAGGAAGTTCAGCAGTGGACCGAGGTTGAGCAATCAGCCAGCCAGTAAATGAGCATCCGTGATTTTGCAAGAGATGGCACAAAGAGCTATGGGACAATCACGGCTGAAATTTTGCTGCAAAACGTGATGATCTCATCGTGGATCACCAGATGTCAGAGCTGGGGGAGCAGAGGACGCTTCTGGGTGGATCTGCTCATTTAACAAGGGCAGAATATAAGGTGGAGTGGTTGGGACCAGTCCACGGGTTATGTGTTGGTCTCTGTGCCGTATTCTTTGTTATACTGGGCTGACTCCTGGTCATGTTACATTTCCTTTTCCTACATAGGTTAAAAGAAGAAGTTTTTAGAAGCCAGGTAGAAAGATAGACTGTAAAGTCTAAAATCTATTCCCAAGTAAAACTGTCTTTTTGGAATTCATTTCCGAGCCAGGCGTGGTGGCGCACGCTTGTAATCCCAGAGCGTGGGAGGCTGAGACAGGAGGATCGCACAGGTTCAAAGCCAGCCTCAGCAACTTGGTGAGACCCTGTTTCTAAATAAAAATATAAAAAAATAGGTCTGGGAGTATAGCCCAGAGGTAGAAAAGCCCCAGTGTTCCACCCCCAGTACCACCAAAAAAAAAAAAAAAGAATTCAGTTCCATCAGCCGGGTGTGGTGCACACCTATAGTCCCAGTACTCACAGGGTGGAGACAGGAGAATTGCAGGTTCAAGGCCAGCCTCAGGCACTCAGCAAGGACGCCCCCCCCCAAAAAAAAGACTTAGTAAGACCTTGTTTCAAAATGGAAAATAAAATTGGGCTAGGGATATAGCTCAGAGGTAGAATGCCCATTATACCACACACACACACACACACACAATTCAGTTCATCAAAAACAAATTATCTCTTGATAAACTTTTCCTCTTATTCACGCACCGACAATGAAGCAGCCATCGTGGTCCCCTTTCTGACATGGTTGCCAGTAAGCTTAGAGCTAAATTAAGAACTTAATCTCCTAATAATTGTGGCCTCCGTTTTTGACAAACTTATTTGACCCTCTTGTGTGTGTTTTTTTTTTAAATAACTATTTCAATGGCCTTATTGTATATGTCTTTTACTGTACGTCATCTCAAATTCTTTTTGGAAGCCGGCCAGGTAGAAATCACCAATAAACCAGAACAGAAGGAAGATCCCATTTCTCCTGTGGCCAGGATTGCTGCTTCCAGCATGGTGTCCGTTTTCAAACACCACCCTTGACCTCGAAGCTCAGCCCTTACCTCCAGGCTTTGTATTTTTATAGAGAAGGAGCCACCGCAGTGGGGTAGAATGCACACAAATAAATAGTTATAAAATTGCAGGGTCGGTCTGCTAGCTCGGCAAGTCCTTGGAAACTTGGAAATGAAAACAAGATGTGGAGGAGAGCGCTGAGTTTCCTGCTTCAACGTGGCAGCACTGCACTTCCCGCGGGGCGGGGCGGGGCAGCCCAGCCAAGGCGGGTGGTCAGCAGGTGGTGGCTGCGTCCTCCCCACCCCAGCTTCCTGCTCACGACAGCCGCGACAGCCACGAGCCTGACCCTCCCCAGGCCAGAGAAACGAGCTCACGAGCCTGACCCTCCCCGGGCCAGAGAAACGAGCTCACGTGGACTCCATGTCTTCTGGATTCCAGCCACGCAGAGATTAAAGCCCTCATTTCTGAAACCATGAGGCTTTCTCTTCCCTCCCTAAATGAAATTCCTCCTAAACCACAAAAATTTAACCCAGGCAAAATTAGGAAAGCAAGAGAGGAGTCCGTGCAGAGAGCTCTCTCCTCCCTTCAGGATGCCCTGCTGCCATTTCTGTCAAGGTAGCAAAAGAAACAATGAGCGTGTCCCCCAGAACACTGACTGCTTATGCCGGGGAGCCTGAAGCTTCCTGGGGCTTTTTGTTTTTTTACCTTTTCCCCAGTTTGTAAATTTTGTTCTTTATTCCTCTGGTATTGGGCCCGATTTCTATGATCATCTAAGAGATATGTTGGAAAGAAAAATGACTTTCAGGTACTGCCAGTGGTGGAAACAAGCCTTCTCTAAAGCAGCCATTTGGATTCTGCTCATGACCTCCTCCCACTCGGCACCAATTTGTCCAGATACAGACAAGGAGAGGTTGCCTCAGCGTCCCCAGCACCTTGAAGAATGAGAGAGGACCAAAACCCTCTGGTGTTTCTTCAATAAAATCCGGAATTCCAGGCAAGACTGCGGTCGACTCCAGCAGAGCAGGCCAGGGCTCACCCGATGCCGATGTCGCCGACTGCCTGCATCTTTATCCAACCTACTAACCATCCTCCAGGAGCCTCCAACAAAGTGCTAATCCTAGCCAACGCTCCCCTCCTCTGTAAAGTGGGGGTGACGCTGGTGCTTAGGGCACAGAGCAGGTTCCCAGCTCTGGTGTCTTTGTATCAAAACCAAAACAGACTACTGATTCACTCCTGGTCCCTGTTCTGTAGGGTGGGGCAGGGCCCGAGCATCTGCATTCTGAACAAGGGGGTTCACTAGCAGAAGGTTTGAGAGGGGTTGGGGTACAGCTCAGTGGTGGAGCACTTGCTAGTATGAGGCCCCGGGCTCCATCCCCAGCAATGCCAAACAAAATCAACCAGCACCACCACAACCACAATAATAATGTTTGAAACACTATCAAAGGATTATGGTATGGGTTCCATGTTTATATATAACTGTTCTTACATTCTGATGTTAGCTATGTTAAGTGGGGTCAGTTCTTTTTTTGTTTTTTTTGGGTGGTATTGGGGATGGAACCCAGGGGCCTTCTACCTCCGGGCTGTACTCCCAGACCCATTTTATATTTTATTTTGAAACAGGGTCTCTTAAGCCAGCTAAGGCTGGCTTCAAACCTATGCGATCCTCCTGTCTCAGCCTCCCAAGTCGGGGGATTACAAGCGTGCGCCACCAAGCCTGGCTGGGGTCAGTTCTTATTATTGTCTTATATGCTATGCTATCCTTTCAGATTAGAAATCACAGCAAGCCAGGTGTGGTGGTGCACACCTGTAATCCCAGTACCTTGAGGCAGGACAGGAGGATCTCAGGTTGGAGGCCAGCTTCAGCAACATAGCGAGACTCTCGGCAATCTAGCAAGCCCCTGTTCCAAAACAAAAAAATAAAAATCAAAAAGGCTAGGGATGTAGTTTGGAAGTAGAAAGTCCCTGGGTTCACTCCCTAGTAACATACACACAGACACACACACACACACACACACACACACACACACACGCGCGCGCACACAAACCATAGTAATCTGGCTAAATCCTAATATAATCTATTATAAGAAACCTCCTATACAGGAGAGAAAATCCTACTAAGTTCCTAATAGAAATAGCACTATGTTGGTTTTTGGTACTAGAGGGAGATTGAACCCAGAGGCCTATGTCAGAGCTACACTCTCTACCTTTTCTATTTTTTGTTTCGAAACAGTGTCTCACTAAGTTGCTGAGGGCCTCACTAAACTGTTGAGACTGGCCTTGAACCAGTGACCCTCCTGTCTCAGCCTCCCAAGACCTATGATTACAGGCATGCACGATGTGCCTGGTTAAAGTATCCCTATTGTAAAGAACTTGTACTTAAAAGCTATTCAATAGATCATTATGGGTTTCCCCCAAAAAAACTTGGGCTGCATCTGTTCAGTATTAGGAGGCAGAGAAACAAAAGCTGACACAGCTACTTTCTAAGGTTTCGTGTCTCTTCTCTTCGTTACAGTAAAAGTGCCAAACAGACTTAGTCATTATGGTCAAAAGGAATTCTTCAACTGTTTCAAGTAATGAAGGAACCCAGCGAATGCGGAGGTACCAACCGGACAGGGCGATGGCTAAACTCTCCACAAGGAATGAAGCCAACACGACCTGCCCGCCAGGCGCTCTAGGGCCAGGAGCGTGCGCTCCGGCTCGCGCAGGAGGGGGAAGGTCGAGAGGATGTCTACAGTAAGAGGTTTTCCTTGCCGGGCCTCTTGCCTGCACTTCAGCAGGATAGAGACTGGGCGCGGGCGCCCAGCCTGCCTCTCCCGTGCCAAGCACCACTCCTTCCAAGAAGAAAACCTGGGAATACGCGTGGGTCCAATGCCTGTCCGTTCCAAGCACCAGGGCGAAGGCGAGGCAGCCAGTCATTGGTAAACATCTAACTTTTCCAACTCAATCAGACCTAAGTTTGCAGGATAAACTCTCCAGTGAAACAAGAGACTGAGATAAAGCATTCCTGCTTCGTGATGGCTTTTGAAAAATTAAACAAAGAGCTCGTGTTTGCAAGAATGAAAAAAAGACCCTTGCCGGGACAGTTAAGCCGCGCAGTCCACCGCCCTCTCGCCCCTCTTCCCAGTGCAGTCCACTGCCCTCTCGCCCCTCTTCCCAGAGGCACTGCACAGGGCGCGGTGCTGCGGGCGGGCGGCGGGCAGGTAGCGGGGAGGGCGCGGGCCCCCACCTCAACCAGCCTGGCGGGGCCGGCGCGGGGGCGTGCGGGCCGCACCACTCACCTGGCCAGCTTCTCGGGGCGGCCGGCTCGGGCTTGGGGGCGCGGGGGCCGGCGCCTCGGGGCGCGCGGGAGGGTCCCGGGCAGGGCGTGGGGCTCGGGTCCGGGCGGGCGCGGGGGGCGTCGCTGCGGGGCGGCGGCGGGGCGCGCGGGGGGCTCGGCGCGGCGGGCGCGCAGGGACAGCAGCGCCAGCAGCAGCGCGGCCAGCGCCAGCAGCAGCAGCGCCGCCGCCTTGCAGCGCAGCCTCATGGTGCATCGCGGCGCCTCGGCCGCCCGCAGGGGACTGGGGTCCGGGCGGCCGCGGTGCAGGAGGAGGAGGAGGAGAAGGAGGAGGAGGAGGAGGAGGAGGAGGAGGAGGAGGAGGAGGAGGAGGAGGAGGAGGAGGAGGAGGAGGAGGAGGAGGAGGAGGAGGAGGAGGGAGGGGACGAGGGGAGGCGCGAGGCTCGGAGGAGCGGCCTACCGTACTGTGTGGAGTAGCTGCCCGCTGGCCGGTGTGGGACGGGGTAGCGCAGACTCAAGGCCGCCATCCATCCATCCAATCACCCGTCGCTCATCGTTTACCTGCCCAGGCCGTCCCTAGTCCACCCTTCCTCCGTTGAGCCCATCCATCCACGCACGCACACCTGGAAGCACACATCCACATCCACTCGGCGGGGCTCCTCGGTCCCAAATGCCCAGTGCAGGGCTCCGCACTTGTGGCCAGATACAGACCTGTTGGCCCAAATCACCACAGGCTAAGCCGGTCGCGGCGGCGCACACTTGTCATCCCAGCATTCGGGAGGCTGAGACAGGAAGGCAGATGTGGACAGCCTCAGCTGCTTAGTGAGGCCCTCCGCAACTCAGTGAGACCAGGTTCAAAATAAAGAATAAAAATAGGGCGGCGGGGGGGGGGGGGGGCCGGGGGGTATAGCTTGGAGGTAGGATGTCCCTGGGTTCCATCCCCAGTACCGGGAAAAAAAAAAAAATCACCATAGTCTCAAGTCGTCTAAAGAAATGAAAGAATGCATTTCAGCCTCTACATTTATTATTTATTTATTTATTTATTTATTTATTTGTGTGTGTGTGTGTGTGTGTGTGTGTGTGTGTGTGTGTGTGTGTAACCCAGAGGCTTTCTACCTCCGGGCTATACTCCCAGACCTATTTTATGTTTTATTTGGAAACAGGGTGTCACTAAGTTGCTGAGACCCTCACTAAGTAGCTGATCCTCCTGTCTCAGCCTTCCAAGCCCAGCCAACCTCTACATTTAAAATTGGACACTTAGCCAGGCGTGGTCGTGGTAGCGCACACTTGTAATCCCAGCATTCAGGAGGCTGAGACCCGAGGATCGTGGTTTGCGGACAGCCTCATCTACTTAGTGAGGCCCTTTACAACTCAGTGAGACCCTGTTTCAAAATAAAGAATAATAAATAGGGCAGGGGGTATAGCTCAGAGGTCGAATGCCCCTGGGTTCCATCCTCAGTACCACAAAAAGAAAAAGAGTTTAAAATTGGACACTGCTGGCCGGGCGTGGCGGTGCACGCTTGTAATCCCCGTGCTTGGGAGGCAGAGACAGGAGGATCGCGCAGGTTCGAAGCCAGCTGTACACGCTGGCTTAGGAGACCCTGTTTCCAAATTTAAAAAATGTAAAAATAGGTCTGGGAGTGTAGCCCGGAGGTAGAAGGGCTTCCAGGAATCCCAGTACCACAAAAAAATAAAAATAAAATAAAAATAAAAAATTGGACACTGCTGCTACTAGCTTGTTGATTGTGAGACTCTGAGCACACTGCAGAACTTTTATCTTTTTTTTTCCAGGGATAGAACCCAGGGGTGAACGTTCTACCTATGAGACACACCCCCATCCCTATTTTATTTTTTTTATTTTGAAACAGGTTTTGCTAACTGGCTGGGCATCCTCAATAAATTTCTGGGGATGGGCTCGAACCTGCAGTCTTGTCTCAGTCTCTCAACATACTGGGATTACAGGCGTGCGCCACCATGCCCAGATGTAGAACTGCCTTAAACCTTAATTTCCTTACATACAAAATGGGGATGACTGTGCTGGTTGCCCAGGGAGCATACTGTGGACATCAAATAAATAACACATTCAAAGCAACTAGCACTGCGCCTGCCTATACAATTAGTGACCCTAAAAGCTTCATGATAATTAGTACAACAAAACCTTTATTATATGTACATAAGTGCAAATTTGATTTTCTTCCGTGCATAGATTTGTGATAAGAGCAGTAACTTCCCAACACGATGTAAGAATGTATCCTCTGAAGACCCCAATAGCCACAAGGACCAGCTCAAGGGGCATTCCCCAGTCACAAATCTGAAACTAACGCATCCTCTGATAAATCCCCAGGACCTGACAGCCAGCATCCTATTAACTGTCTGCAGTGCCATCACAGGACAGGGAGCACTAGTTACCACAAGGTCCCCGAGTTTCTACCGGATTCCACAGGGTCTCAGTAGGTTGCAGAGAGTCTTGCTACGTAGCTAAGGCTGGCTGCAAACCGGCGGTCCTCCTGTCTCAGCCTCCCAGGCACTGAGATTTCACGTGTCCACCACCACGCCTGGCTTAGCACCTTCTCTTGAGTCCAGGCCAAAGCCAAGTTGTGAAGTCACTGCTTTGATTGGTTTAAAGAACAAAACAACAACAACCCTACAACCTCTCACTGTCATGGAAAGTAAGTTGCAGACTCCTAGATCCATGGCGTATTCAGCGTCCTTCCCTGGATGGCCAGTGAGTGGGAGAAGAGGTTCGGGCTATGTCTGTGTCAGAATATTTTAAAGTGTACAGAAGAGAATACCTAACTAACTCCCATTGACTTTGATATAGTTTTTCTAACTTGAATGTATGTACTAGTTATATGAGGATCTTTACTAAAATTAAGATGAAAATAGTTATTCCTTGAGAATATGGATATTTTTTCCCCTTTTTTTGTGGTATTGGAGAGTAAACCCAGGGGCATTCTATCTCTGAGCTACAACTCCAGTCCTTTTTATTTTTTGTTTGGAAACAGGTTCTTGGTAGTTTGCTGAGATTCTTCCTGTGTTGCTGAGGCTGTGTAAACTTGCAATCCTCCGTCCCAGCCTCCCAAGTACTGAGAGAGAGAGTATGAATTTCATTTCCTTTTTTTTCTTTTTAACCCAGGAGCATTCTACGTCTGGGTTATACCCCCAGTTCCATAAACTGCAGAGGGCCTAAGTTGGTGAGGCTGTCCTCAAACTCACAATCCTCCTGTCTTCGCCTCCCAAGCACTGGGATTACAGGCACGCAACACCACGCCCAGCTGAGAATCTGAATTTCTTTTTTTTTTTTTTTTTTTTTTTTTTTTTTTTTTAATTAATTTATTTTTTAAATTGGTGCATTGTAGTCATATATCAATCACATTGGAGTACAAGACTTGAGAGGATATACAAGCACACATCATCCAATTAGCCCTCCTCCAGCCCCCGTCCCATTCCCTCCCCCTCCCTCCATCCCACACTTCTTTGGTGATTTACTTTGATACATTTGTTTATGTACCTCCTGCATTTTAAAGAGGCTCCGTCCTCCAGTATTACATACCCTCTGATTGATCACATTAGTTGCTTCACTATAGGGCCCTTTCTATAGCTCAACCTCTTCCTGTTGCCCTTTTCCTCCTAGTTATTGCTGATTAAGAGAAGCGTCTGATTTATATTTTCTGCGATATTTCTCTGTGCATGCTGCGTTGCAAGTACCAATCCCACTCTTGATGGTCCCAGTAGTGGCCTGGCTACTCAGTGGACTGATCCAGACCTCGCTGGCTCACGCAGCAGCCTTGCCTCATGGGAGGACCCAGTTCTGGTCTCGCTGGCCCCTGAACTGGTCAAACCCCTAAGCTGGCTTTGGTCCCGACCTTGGAGGCCGCAGGAGTGAACTTGCCTAACGCCAGGCTCCGATGCTGGCCATTGGCCCCTGCACCGGTCTAACCCCTTGGCAGGATTCCAATCCCGGTCTCGGAGGCCCCAGCACTGGTAATGCCTCAAGGCAGGCTCCGATGCCGGCCTCACTGGCCCCAGCACCGGCCTAACCCCTTGACAGGCTCTTATCCTGGCCTCAGAGGCCCCAGTACCGGCCTTGCCTCATGGCAGGCTCCGATGCCGGCCTCACTGGCCCCAGCACCGGCCTAACCCCTCGGCAGGCTCTTATCCTGGCCTCGGAGGCCCCAGTACCGGCCTTGCCTCACGGCAGGCTCTTATCCTGGCCTCGGAGGCCCCAGTACCGGCCTTGCCTCACGGCAGGCTCCGATGCCGGCCTCGCTGGCCCCAGCACCGGCCTAACCCCTCGGCATGCTCCGATCCCGGCCACGGAGGCCCCAGGACTGGTCATGCCTCACGGCAGGCTCCGCTGCCGGCCTCGTTGGCCCCAGCACCGGCCTAACCTCTCGGCAAGCTCTTATCCTGGCCTCGGAGGCCCCAGTACCGGCCTTGCCTCAAGGCAGGCTCCGATGCCGGCCTCGCTGGCCCCAGCACCGGCCTAACCCCTCAGCAGGCTCTTATCCTGGCCTCGGAGGCACCAGTACCGGCCTTGCCTCACGGCAGGCTCCGATGCCGGCCTCGCTGGCCCCAGCACCGTCCTAAACCCTCGGCAGGCTCTTGTCCTGGTCTCGGAGGCCCCAGTACCGGCCTTGCCTCACGGCAGGCTCCGATGCCGGCCTCGCTGGCCCCAGCAGCGGCCTAACCCCTCGGCAGGCTCCGATCCCGGCCTCGGAGGCCCCAGCACTGGTCATGCCTCAAGGCAGGCTCCGATGCCGGCCTCGCTGGCCCCAGCACCGGCCTAACCCCTTGGCAGGCTCTTATCCTGGCCTCGGAGGCCCCAGTACTGGCCTTGCCTCACGGCAGGCTCCGATGCCGGCCTCGCTGGCCCCAGCACCGGCCTAACCCCTCGGCATGCTCCGATCCCGGCCTCGGAGGCCCCAGCACTGGTCATGCCTCACGGGAGGCTCCGCTGCCGGCCTCGTTGGCTCCAGCACCGGCCTAACCCCTCGGCAAGCTCTTATCCTGGCCTCGGAGGCCCCAGTACCGGCCTTGCCTCACGGCAGGCTCCGATGCCGGCCTCGCTGGCCCCAGCACCGGCCTAACCCCTCGGCAAGCTCTTATCCTGGCCTCGGAGGCCCCAGTACTGGCCTTGCCTCACGGCAGGCTCCGATGCCGGCCTCGCTGGCCCCAGCAGCGGCCTAACCCCTCGGCAGGCTCCGATCCCAGCCTCGGAGGCCCCAGCACTGGTCATGCCTCGAGGCAGGCTCCGATGCCGGCCTCGCTGGCCCCAGCACCGGCCTAGCCCCTTGGCAGGCTCTTATCCTGGCCTCGGAGGCCCCAGTACCGGCCTTGCCTCACGGCAGGCTCCGATGCCGGCCTTGCTGGCCCCAGCAGCGGCCTAACCCCTCGGCAGGCTCCGATCCCAGCCTCGGAGGCCCCAGCACTGGTCATGCCTCGAGGCAGGCTCCGATGCCGGCCTCGCTGGCCCCAGCACCGGCCTAGCCCCTTGGCAGGCTCTTATCCTGGCCTCGGAGGCCCCAGTACCGGCCTTGCCTCACGGCAGGCTCCGATGCCGGCCTCGCTGGCCCCAGCACCGGCCTAACCCCTCAGCAGGCTCCGATCCCGGCCTCGGAGGCCCCAGCACTGGTCATGCCTCACGGCAGGCTCTGCTGCCGGCCTCGTTGGCCCCAGCACCGGCCTAACCCCTCGGCAAGCTCTTATCCTGGCCTCGGAGGCCCCAGTACCGGCCTTGCCTCACGGCAGGCTCTGATGCCGGCCTCGCTGGCCCCAGCACCGGCCTAACCCCTCGGCAGGCTCATATCCTGGCCTCGAGGCCCCAGTACCGGCCTTGCCTCAAGGCAGGCTCCGATGCCGGCCTCGCTGGCCCCAGCACCGGCCTAACCCCTCAGCAGGCTCTTATCCTGGCCTCGGAGGCCCCAGTACCGGCCTTGCCTCACGGCAGGCTCCGATGCCGGCCTCACTGGCCCCAGCAGCGGCCTAACCCCTCGGCAGGCTCCGATCCCGGCCTCAGAGGCCCCAGTACCGGCCTTGCCTCAAGGCAGGCTCCGATGCCGGCCTCGCTGGCCCCAGCAGCGGCCTAACCCCTCGGCAGGCTCCGATCCCGGCCTCGGAGGCCCCAGCACTGGTCATGCCTCACGGCAGGCTCCGATGCCGGCCTCGCTGGCCCCAGCACCGGCCTAACCCCTCAACAGGCTCTTGTCCTGGCCTCGGAGGCCCCAGTACCGGCCTTGCCTCAAGGCAGGCTCCGATGCCGGCCTCGCTGGCCCCAGCACCGGCCTAACCCCTCAGAAGGCTCTTATCCTGGCCTCGGAGGCCCCAGTACCGGCCTTGCCTCACGGCAGGCTCCGATGCCGGCCTCGCTGGCCCCAGCACCGGCCTAACCCCTCAGCAGGCTCCGATCCCGGCCTCGGAGGCCCCAGCACTGGTCATGCCTCACGGCAGGCTCTGCTGCCGGCCTCGTTGGCCCCAGCACCGGCCTAACCCCTCGGCAAGCTCTTATCCTGGCCTCGGAGGCCCCAGTACCGGCCTTGCCTCACGGCAGGCTCTGATGCCGGCCTCGCTGGCCCCAGCACCGGCCTAACCCCTCGGCAGGCTCATATCCTGGCCTCGAGGCCCCAGTACCGGCCTTGCCTCAAGGCAGGCTCCAGTGCCGGCCTCGCTGGCCCCAGCACCGGCCTAACCCCTCAGCAGGCTCTTATCCTGGCCTCGGAGGCCCCAGTACCGGCCTTGCCTCACGGCAGGCTCCGATGCCGGCCTCACTGGCCCCAGCAGCGGCCTAACCCCTCGGCAGGCTCCGATCCCGGCCTCAGAGGCCCCAGTACCGGCCTTGCCTCAAGGCAGGCTCCGATGCCGGCCTCGCTGGCCCCAGCAGCGGCCTAACCCCTCGGCAGGCTCCGATCCCGGCCTCGGAGGCCCCAGCACTGGTCATGCCTCAAGGCAGGCTCCGATGCCGGCCTCGCTGGCCCCAGCACCGGCCTAACCCCTCGGCAGGCTCTTGTCCTGGCCTCGGAGGCCCCAGTACCGGCCCTGCCTCAAGGCAGGCTCCGATGCCGGCCTCGCTGGCCCCAGCACCGGCCTAACCCCTCAGAAGGCTCTTATCCTGGCCTCGGAGGCCCCAGCACCGGCCTAACCCCTCGGCAGGCTCTTATCCTGGCCTCGGAGGCCCAAGTACCGGCCTTGCCTCATGGCAGGCTCTGATGCCAGCCTCACTGGCCCCAGCACCGGCCTAACCCCTCAGCAGGCTCCGGTCCCATCCTCGGGGGCCCCAACACTGGCCTTGCCTCACGGCAGGCTCCGATGCCGGCCTCGCTGACCCCAGCACCGGCCTAACCCCTCAGCGAGTTCCGGACCCGACCTCGGAGGCCCTAGCACAAGCCTTGCATCATGGCAGGCTCCAATGCCGGCCTCGCTGGCCCCAGCATCGGTCTAACCCCTCTGCAGGTTCCAATCCCGGCCACGGAGGCCTCAGTAGTGGCCCTGCCTCACAGCAAGCTCTGATGTCGGCCACTGGCCCCGGCGCCCGCCTAACCCCTCAGCAGGTTCCGATCACTGTCTCTGTGGTTAGTATTTCAAAGGTTCCAGTTGTAATGTATCAGATCTCTGCCTCCCCCGAATATTGGCCACTGGCATTGCCACTGCCTCCACCGTTTCAAATCCTTCCCAGGCTCTTTTTCCACTCTGAATGTTGTCCAGTGTTCCTAAGCATGCGTGATGGTAGCATTCGACATTTGGTGTAATTTCTCCAAAAAAATAAAGTTGGTAAGATCCGGTTTCTGCTTCTCCTGAATACAAGTCTCTACCACCATCGCGAAGAACTCTTTCAACACCGCATTTCTCCTTGGTCTCCGCTAAACTCTCTCCTTATATGTGATGTCTGAGATTCTTAACAATATAGAGAAATAGCAGTCCTCTTTCACGGCGAATTTTTCCATAAGTTCCAGTGCATTTAGATAAGTTTTGTATGCATCTCCAGTGTCCTGGCATCCATAACGGCTTTCTTACCACCTCTCCGATATTTTTCTTTATCTTTTTCTGTTCTGGGCCCGGTTTCTCCAGGGGTCTGGCGTGCTACTCGCAGTTCCGCCGGGACCCAGAGTCCCGTGATCCAGGCCCCAGCTGGCGTGCCCTGTACTCGACCCCCGCCCAGAACCCAGCGTCTTACTGGGCCTTGTTTCTCCAGGGGTCTGGCGTGCTACTTGCAGTTCGGCCTGGGGCCCAGAGTCCCGCGACCCGGGCCCCATCTGGCGTGCCCAGCCCGCGACCCCTGCCCAGAACCCAGCGTCTTACTGGGTCTGGTTTCTCCAGGGGTCTGGCGTGCTACGCGCAGTTCGGCCCGGGGCCCAGGGTCCCGCGACCCTGGCCCCGGCTTTTGTGCGCCGCGCGCGACCCCTGCCCAGAACCCAGCGTCTTACTGGGCCTGGTTTCTCCAGGGATCTGGCGTGCTACTCGCAGTTCTGCCTGGGGCCCAGAGTCCCGCGACCCGGGCCCCATCTGGCGTGCCCAGCCCGCGACCCCCGCCCAGAACCCAGCGTCTTACTTGGCCTGGTTTCTCCAGGGGTCTGGCGTGCTATGCGCAGTTCGGTCTGGGGCCCAGAGTCCCGCGACCCGGGCCCCATCTGGCGTGCCCAGCCCGCGACCCCCGCCCAGAACCCAGCGTCTTACTGGGTCTGGTTTCTCCAGGGGTCTGGCGTGCTACGCGCAGTTCGGCAGGGGCCCAGAGTCCCGCGACCCGGGCCCCATCTGGCGTGCCCAGCCCGCGACCCCCGCCCAGAACCCAGCGTCTTACTGGGTCCGGTTTCTCCAGGGGTCTGGCGTGCTACGCGCAGTTCGGCAGGGGTCCAGAGTCCCGCGACCCGGGCCCCATTAGGCGTGCCCCGCCCGCGACCCCCGCCCAGAACCCAGCGTCTTACTGGGCCTGGTTTCTCCAGGGGTCTGGCGTGCTACGCGCAGTTCGGCCCGGGGCCCAGGGTCCCGCGACCCAGGCCCCGGCTTTTGTGCGCCGCGCGCGACCCCTGCCCAGAACCCAGCGACTTACTGGGCCTGGTTTCTCCAGGGATCTGGCGTGCTACTCGCAGTTCTGCCTGGGGCCCAGAGTCCCGCGACCCGGGCCCCATCTGGCGTGCCCAGCCCGCGACCCCAGCCCAGAACCCAGCGTCTTACTTGGCCTGGTTTCTCCAGGGGTCTGGCGTGCTATGCGCAGTTCGGTCTGGGGCCCAGAGTCCCGCGACCCGGGCCCCATCTGAGAATCTGAATTTCTAATGTGCTTAGATGCTGCTGCTGCTGCTGCTGCTGGTCCAACATTTTAAGCAAGACTAGAAACAAGACATTTTAACTTACACAGTAAGAAGTCCAGAGAAGATGGAGGACAAGGGGTGGAGAAAATCTTCTCACTGCACATCAACTGTGGGCGTCCTTGTGTTTGTCTTTTGGAGAAAACACAAATGTTTTTCTGTCGGGTACATCCCTAGGAGAGAAACAGCTGTGTCACAAAGCGGCGTATGCTGCCTTTCGGTGGATGCCGGTCAAACACTCCCCCAAAGGACTGTATCAACTTAGACACACCCATCAGCAGTGAACAAGCACGCTGGTTGCGAAACATCCTTTCCAACACTTGGTGCCACTTTTTTTCTTTTTAACTATTCTGGTGGGCATGTGAGACATTTTGTTGTGGGTTTAATTTGCATTTCCTTGATGATTAATGAAGGTGGGCATCAGTTTTTGGTGGTGGTGATGTAATAGGGATTGAACCCAGGGGCATCCTACCTCCAAGCTATACCCCCAGCCCTATTTTATTTTTTTATTTGGAAACAGGGTCTTGATAAATTACTGAAAGCCTCACTAAGTTGCTGAGGCTGGCCTCAGAGCTGTAATCCTCTCTTCTCAGCCTCCCAAGTGCTAGGATTACTAGCATGCACTACGGCACTCTGCTTGTTTTATTTTTAACATGAAGGAGGAGGAGGAGAAAAGACTTCACAACTAAAAAAACTTACAGAACTTGGCTTTTAACACTGTCAATTCTGTACAGATGTGTGTGTGTGTGTGTGTGTGTGTGTGTGTGTGTGTGTGGTATTGTAAATGGCACCTAGAGGCATACTACCTCTGAGCTACACGCCCAGCCCTGTCTTATTTTTTTAATTTTTGAAACAGCATCTCACTAAGTGGCTGAGGCTGACTTCAAACCTGTGATCCTCCTCTCTCAGCCTCCCAAGTACTGGGATTACAGGTGGGTGCCACCACGCCCAATGCCATGGTATTTTTTATTCCAGGGGAGAAAGTCTATCTAGCGTTTATCACAGAAGAGTGACCTGTTTGCCTATCCAATGTGGGTTCCTGAAGGAAACAAACTATGGCTCAACCCTGAGTACTAATGTCTCCCACCAGCCAGCTGTATAATCTTGTCGAGTCATTTCATGCCTCTAGCATGGTTTCCTTATCTGTAAAAGAAAAGTGAGTTGTGCTGGGTGGATTTTGTAGTCTGGTTGGGCCGTATAGTTATTTTTTTTGGCATTCACCACCCTCACAATTTGCACTAGACTCCTCCCAACCTTGTTGCTCCGGTTTCCTGCACGCCAGCGAGGGGACCTAGAGTCGCCCCCTCGTCTATATTTTTTCCTCCTCAAAGCCTTTGTTTAATCCCAGACTTTCTTATCAGAAATGAGGTTTTCCTAATTGTTCCAAACCTCAAGCAGTTCTCCATCTCTGGCTCTCTCTGAAAAAAGAATTTTTTTTTTTTTTAATGCAGGTCTGGGACTGGAACCCAGGGGCATTCGACCTCCGAGCTACACCCCCTTCCCTAATTTTTATTCTTTATTTTGAAACCGGGTTTCACTGAGTTGCAGAGGGCCTCACTAAGTAGCTGAGGCTGTCCTCGAACTGCGATCTTCTGGTCTCAGCCTCCCGAATGCTGGGATTACAAGCGTGCACCACCACGCCCGGCTCTCTGAAATTAATTTGTACAGTCTGTGCTGTTTTTAACTGCTGTTTCATTTATCAATTGCCACATTATAAGCCTTCCTGAAACCTACTGACTTAAAACTCCCCAGATCTTCAGCCCCTGGTGTCTGCTGGGCTTGAAGGTCCAGTGTCTTCCCCTTGCATGTGATGGCCCTGGGCTGGGATGCGCCTTGGCCACTCATGGAGACAGCCACACAGCCTCTCCATGTGGCCGGCTGGCTCCCCCACAGCACGGTGCTCTCGGGGCCGCTGGATCTCTTACACAGTGCCTGCTTCCCTCAGAGTCCACAGCGGAAGCTGCAAGACCTTTCTCCTTGACCTGGGAGTCAGAGGGCATGTGGCGTTGCTTCTGCTGTGCACCACCAAGTCTGGCTTTAATTTACTTGTTTCTTCATGTCTCAACTAAAGAGAAAATCTACCTAGTTGACTATGAATTTGATTTAAAAAAATAACCACAACCAAAATGCGCTTACATACTGAAAGGCCCATGAAAACAAGTGTCAATAAACAAGACCTGGAGGACCCAAACAATCATCAAAAAACGTGAACCTAGGAGAACGTCAATGTAGAGCAGAAAGCATGAATACAAGGGAGGATGAATGAGGATTCAGAGAACACGCAACACCAAAGAGGAGAAAGGGACACAAAGCCTCTCGAGAGAAGACAGAGGGAGGCGCCAGAGCTGGCTGTGATTATGCACAACTGACAGTGACATAATCACTACCTGCATTTTAAACACTAGAGCATCTGTTGAAAGGATTTGTCCTTATTTAGGGCAAAAGTGACTAATGTGAACTGTTCTGGGAAAACAACATCACACAAGTCAGCTATGCTATTTTAACTTTTATAGAGAAGTGCCTGTAATGAGTTCGCAATCCATGTAATCAACAGAAATGCTCTCAGATTGCAGGAGGACCTATTTTTCTCCTCTGCTGCGCTCATAATGTTATTGCTGCTGTTGTCTACCACAAGATTGGGTGGCTGCGGCAATCAAAATGGCAGTCAGGCAGACAGCAAGTCCTGGCAGCAGGTTTTATTTTATTTTATTTTTGGTGGTACTGGGGTTCCTGGAAGCCCTTCTACCTCCGGGCTACACTCCCAGACCTATTTTTACATTTTTATTTTGGAAACAGGGTCTCCTAAGCCAGCGCGCGCGGCTGGCTTCGAACCTGCGCGATCCTCCTGTCTCTGCCTCCCAAGCGCGGGGATTACAAGCGCGAGGATTACAAGCGTGCACCACCACGCCCGGCTCTGGCAGCAGGTTTTAAAACCCAGGCAAACTCATGGCATTAAGACTTTCAGTAAAGAAAGGCCAAGAAAGAATACTGCAGGGAAACCAAGGAGGAGACTTAGGAGTTAACTTTGGGAATTTCCCTATGGAGAGAAAGGGCATCTTTCAGGGCTCTGTGGAAGGAGGCGTGTATAGCAATATCTTAGCTTGTTTGCATCACTAGGGCATGAAGCCAGGTTGTCCTGTATGCTCATCACTTGCTTACCGCTGAACTACATCCTCAGTTCCCACATGACACTTATGTATTTATTTAGTGGCACTGGAGATTGAACCCAGGGGCATTCCACCTCCAAGCTACACCCCCAACGCTATTTTATTTTTTATTTTGAAACAGGGTCTTACTAAGTTGTGGAGAACCTCACTAAGTTGCTAGGACTGTTCATGAACCTGCAATTCTCCTGTCTCGGCCACCCAAGTACTGGGATTTCAGGCCTGTGCCATCATACCTAGCCAGATGGTATTTTAGACAGGAGGACTCCTGCAAGCACACTTTAAGGAGAGTTGAGTGCAGATAGATTTGGGGGGTGTTCTTTGAGAAACACCTATAAAAACGGGAATGTGGGATTGGACAATACAAATGAAATTAAGGCTTCAGCCAATCCTATGGGGAGGCTCTGGAGCTGAGAAGGTGACGGCTGCTGCTGCTGCCTTTCCTCCTCCTCCTCCTCCTCCTCCTCCTCCTCCTCCTCCTCCTCCTCCTCCTCCTCCTTTGCCTTCTTCTTTTTCTCCTCCTCCTCTTTCTTTCTTTCTTTCTTTCTTTCTTTCTTTCTTTCTTTCTTTCTTTCTTTCTTTTCTTCTTCTTCCCCTCCTCAAACCAAGGTGGAGAAACCCTGGGCAAAGGCCATTTGCTGAAGGGATTAGCGGCAAACCATTAACATTCATCACTAGTGACAGATGGGTTCTCAGCTCCATAAAAAGACACCTGGTGCAAGGAGGTGTGGTGGCCCAGACAAGAGGATTACAAGTTTGAGGACAGCTTAGTGAGATCCTGTTTCAAAATAAACAATAGGGCTGGAGGTATAGCTCAGAGGTAGAATGCCCCTGGGTTCAATTTCCAGTACCAAAAAAAAAAAAAAAAAAAAAAAAGTATCTGGGCAGGGCCACTAAGCAGCATCTTTGGTAGATGTTTTTCAGAAATATGATGTTAAACAACGAAGGAAGCTCACATTACTGTTAGGTGAGCGCCTGTGTGTGATACTGGGGAGGGAGGCACAACTTGAAATGAACAGCGTGAAGCCCTTAGGTCCACTGTGCAGAAACAATGTCAAAGAATGCACTGTCAAAGAATGCCTGCAGCCATTCCAGGTTTTCCTCAGGGCTTTATTGAGCTTGTGTGAAAATGGAACTGGCGTGTAGCTCAGTGGCTGAGGCTTGGCTAGCACATGCTAGACTCTGGCTTCCAGCTGCAGCACCACAGAAATAATAATAATAAAAAAAAAGAGTCCCAATTAATGGTAATACTGTATCAATTGTAGGGAGCAAGAAAAACAGAAAAAAAACCCCATAAAACTTATATGGTGTCTTTACAGCCTAAGAATTTAAACTCTTAATTAAAAAAAAAAAAACTCACGTAGTTCAAGCTACTGGCCTACACTAAGCAAATATCTGTGTGTGAGTCGGAAGCTTTTGCTTTGGAGTTGTTTCTGTAAGGACTCTTAACACTCATGAAGCCACAGAGGAGCAGAGCGGAGCACCGTTAGATACTGAATGAAGGTTCTTCCTATCGACTCTTTCAGTGAAGCCACAGGTCGTTATTGGCAATCAGTGTAAACCAAAAAGCTGCTGGATAATATGGCGCCATTCATACATTTTTCAAGCACTAACTAGCATTTCAGCATGTTTGGGTCATAAAGAGAAAGTATCACTTATTGACTACCAACTTCTATTGGTCCACACTGCATTTCTTGTGAGATACTAAAGGTGCTTCTCATTTTCTGATAGTTTTCCCCTTATATGTTAGAGAAATGTATTAAAAGATATTTTCATAATGATAACCGATATGGTGATCCAGTGATAACAAGCAGATAAATACAAGGTGTCCTGAACATTTTAATGCAGTTTTAAGCTTCACTATTTGTGTTTGGGCCCTCTAGGGCACTGCAACAAAACTATAAAAGCTACAAACTTAAACATTTTTTTGTTCTGTTTTGTTTTTGAGGTACTGGGAATGAAACCCAGGGGCATTCTACCTTCAAGCTATACCCCCAGCCCTATTTTTTATTATTTATTTTGAAACAGGGTCTCACTAAGTTGCAAAGGGCCTCACTAAGTAACTGAGGCTAGCCGACTCCTCCTGTTTCAGCCTCTCAAGTGCTGGAATTACAGTATGGGCAGGCTCAAACTTAAACAATTCTTTAAAAATTCTTTCATTGTTTGCCATCTTCAAGAGACTGGAAACAAACAAAAAATAAAGCTTAATCCAAGTTTACAAAATTAAGTGTTTAAAAGAACGTAACTTAATTCTCAAGTGATGTTTTATAAATTTGTACATTTACACTTATATAAGTGTCAAAGCTTAAAATCCACACTATGACTTTTGGACACCTTGTATTTCCATAGGAGTACCTTCCATTATTTTTATTTTTTATTTTTTATTTTTTGTAGTTCTGAGGATGGAATCCATGGGCATCCTACCTCCTAGCTACACTCCCAGCCCTATTTTTTAGTCTTTTTATTTTTTGAAACAGAGTCTCACTGAGTTGCGAAAGGCCTTGCTAAGTATCTGAGGCTGTCCAGGAACTTCGATCCTTCTGTCTCAACCTCCCGAATGCTGGGATTACAAGCGTGCACAACCTGACCAGCTCCCTTCTCTTTTTAAAATAGATTTTTTGCAGGACTGTGCTCTTTCTGCTTTTATCACCTAATTTTTTCTCTATATTTGGTAAAGGAAGATTATGAAGAACAGTGTTAGATCATATGTAATAAGTGGGAAGGAACTGGACCCCCAATAGCAGCAGGTGATACAAAAGGTTCTGTTTTTTAATCCTACTTGTTAACCCGGCTGTAGGTGTCATATAGGTGTCCCATTTCCAGTCATGCTACTTAAGACTTGAAACGTACATGAACCATAGGGACCCTTATTTCAGGTTTTAAAGGGCAAGAAATAAACAAGCTTAGGAGACTGGCAACAATGCCACCTGCCCTACATTTCAAATATTAAAATGACGAGTATTCTCGGCTACGTGAAGTCTACTTGTCTTGCCTTCACGGTGCATTATAGGACTCTTGCACTTCTTGGCCAGAAATACTTTATCTCAGTGTAGCTAGCCATGCTTCACATTATGAGTGCTCCGGGCTCCATTTTCAAAAGATAGAGTCATAACTGATAAGTAATGGTATACAAAACATTACAATCTACCACCCTCAAAAAATTATTTATGGATTTAGAACTTGGAGATTCAAGTATTGACTGCAGTTTTACTTGAAAAGAATGCTACAACTTATGTGTTTTTGTTTTGGTTTTTTGGTGGTACTGGGGCTCCTGGAAGCCCTTCTACCTCTGGGCTACACTCCCAGACCTATTTATACTTTTGTTTTTGGAAATAGGGTCTCTTAAGCCAGCGCAGCTGGCTTCGAACCTGCACAATCCTCCTGTCTCCACCTCCCAAGTGCCAGGATTACAAGCGTGCACCACCTGGACAACTTATGTGGTTTTATTTCTCATGTTTAGATGAAAAGAAAAGCTAATAAACTCTATTTCAATAAAAAAAGAAATTGGAATTAAACTAAATCCTACCTAAAATACCTATTACTAACACTGTACCTTTTAGCTGTAACAAATTGCAACTTGAAGAGACTGAAGGCCTGGGATAGAGAGCAAAACTAGTTGTATTTAAATAAAAATGGTTTTGAGAACCGTTGGAGATGTCACTGGTGCTAGCCTCACCACCTGCATAGTGTACAATTGTTGGGGCCATCTTTCATCTTCCTTTACAGCCTGACATTTACAGTTGGCCATCTATGAATTTATTCAAGCACTCTTAGATGTAGTTTATGGCTTGGAACTTCAAAACTCAGGACATCTAATCCCATTGTATTTACTATTGTTATACAACAAGATATATTTTTTCAAACTTAAAAATGTGTAATCTAAAAAAAAAGTGTAATCTAGTCTGTACTCTAGCTTTTGTAGTATGTGTGTGTGTGTGTGTGTGTGTGTGTGTGTGTATAGTCCTGCGTACTGAACCCAGAACTGTTCTACCTCTGAGCTATACCACTAGCCCTTCTTATTTTTTATTTTGAAACAGAAACTTAGTAAGTTGCTGAGGACCTAAAGCTGCGCTCCTTCTGTCTCAACCTCCAAAGTACTCAGACCGCAACATGCTCAGTTAGCTTTTGTATTTTTATTCTAGTTTTGTGATCTATATTTATGATTGTAGTATTAATTTCATTTTTTTCCTCTATCAAAATGAATCATCACTTTGTCTTGTTCTTTTTTTTTTTTTTTTTTTGGTGGTACTGGGGTTCCTGGAAACCCTTCTACCTCGGGGCTACACTCCCAGACCTATTTTATACTTTTTTTTTTCTTTTGGAAATAGGGTCTCCTAAACTAGCAAGGCTGGATTCAAACTTGCGCGATCCTCCTATCTCCACCTCCCAAGCACGGGGATTACAAGCGTGAGCCACCACGCCCGGCATCTTGTTCTATTTTTAGTTATGATACTTATAGTAATAAATAAGCAGGACGCAATTATGGCTAAACATTTTCATAATAAAAATGTAGTCAAATTGAAATATAATGCTATACTAAATAAAAAAGGTAAAATAGGATACGACACAATTTTTGTTCAAAAATATTCTAATACATTTTTGGATAGATCAAGAACCTAAAAATTTGTCTATCAAAATAGTAACAATGTTTAAATCTACCACCTCTCAGTCAGGCATGGCTGTATCTCAACACTTGGGAGGCTAGGACAGGATCCCAGGTTCACAGGCAGCCTCAGCAATCTCATGAGGCCCTCGTAATATGACCCTGTTTCAAAATAAAAACAAAATAGAATAAAACAGAGCTGGGGTGTAGCTCAGAGGTAGAATGCATCTGGTTTCAATTCTCAGTACCACAGAGGGGGAAAAAAGTCTATCACCTCTCAGAAATGGCTCAAGGAATGACTTAGAGTTATAAAAGTTTATTCAGAAAACTATTTGCCAGGTGAAAACTGAAAACTCTGCTTTGAAATGGCCTTGTCTTAACCACCCAGATGCCTGCCACCTTCTGGAATCCAGGGGTATTTCAACATTAAAACACTTAATACAACTTTATAATGAAGCCTAAACTATTTACAAAAACCATTGTTACATAACATTTAATTTGAACCTTTTGTATTTTAATTTTGAACCTTATGGTACACCAGAAAAAGGACCAATTTTATGTTATCAAAGATGATAAGCTACAGCCAGGTGTGGTGGCACATGCTTTGTAATCCAAGTACTTGGGACGCTGAGATACAAGGACCACAGGTTCAAAGCCAGCCTTGGTAGCCGGGTGTGGTGGCACACGCTTGTAATCCCAGTGCTTGGGAGGCTGAGACAGGAGGATCGCACAGGTTCAAAGCCAGCCTCAGCTACTTAGTGAGACCCTCGGCAACTTAGTGAGACCCTGTCTCCAAATAAAGTATAAAACAGGTCTGGGAGTATAGCCCAGAGGTAGAAAGCCCCTGGGTTCTGCCCCCAGTACCACACACACACACACACACACACACACACACACACACACACTGAACAAAGCCAGCCTTGGTGACTTATCAAGGCTTTCAATAATCAAGTGAGACCCCACTTCCAAATAAGATATAAAATCAGGCTTGGAGGTAGAATATATCTAAGTTCAATGCCCAGTACCATTTAAAAAAAAGTGACAAGCTACCACTTGTTCTCAATAAGTTGTCCACAGAAAAAGATATTTTTAAAATAATAAAAGGCCACGCTGAGCGTGGTGGTGCATGTTTGTAATACCTGAGCTTGGGAAGCTGAGACAGGAGGATCGCACAGGTTCAAAGCCAGCCTCAGCTACTTAGTGAGGCTCTCAGCAACTCAGTGAGACCCTGTCTCCAAATAAATATAAAATAGGTCTGGGAGTATAGCCTGGATGTTGAAAGCCCCTGGGTTCCACCACCAGTACTACTAATACTAATACTAAAACTGAAAATAGGCCACCAAAAAGTAAGATTTAAGAATATGGACAAATAAAAAAATCAATACAGCACTATTTGAGTAGTTCAATAAAATGACAAATTTAATTCCCATGTCCCACCTCTAAACTAGAGTTAACGTGAAATGTTAAAAATGTCTTTATTCTATAACAGTGTCTGTTTCTAGAAATAGGAACTCAATTTGATCTATAAATCAATATAGTTATGTCTCAAAAATGTACCAAAGTAAAAAAAATTGAAGAATTGCAGTTATAGTGTGATAATGCACCCACATAAAATATATCTAAAATAAAGTTATAAGAGGGAGTAGAAATGTACTCAGAAACATAAAATGTCGCCAGGCATGGTGTCTTACGGTGGTCATCCCAGGACTTAGGAGGCCAAGACAGGAGGATCACAGGTTTGAAACCAGCCTCAGCCACATAGCAAGACCCTCAACAATTCAGTGAGACCTGGTTTCAAAATGAAAAACATAAAGGGCTGAGGATATAGCTCAGAGATAGAATGCCCCTGGGTTCAATCCTTAGTACCCCCCAAAATAAGAGAGAAGTATAAAATGTACCTGCAAAGGTGGCTAGAAAGTTTATTTTGGGGGAAGTGGGAGAAAGAAACCAAGCTGAAGAGCAGTCAGGGGGAACTTCACATTCTTTAAGAATTAATTTGTAATTTATGAAATTGACAACTAATTAGAGATTCAAAATACAGAACTATTGCCTGCAAAAACAGAAACCAAAGAAACCAAACAACCTGCCCCAAACAATAAAACTACACTACATAGTTGTAACTATTACTATTTTGTGATATAACAGATAGAATATGTATTTCCTATAAAGGCAGAACTGTAACATATATTTATTTTTCTGACTATATAGTCTATAATCTTACTGCCAAACACATAATAAAATACCCAGAAAATATATAGCTCTAGTTTGTCAAGTGCTTTTTTAAATTAGAGTTCCCTCATAGATAGCATAGCTTGTATCACTAATTCCCAGGCATTCATAATTTAAAAATATTAATACCTGTGACCTACAGGAAGGAGGGAAATGTAAAGACTGTTTCTAGAGAAGCTAATTTGGAATAATTTAGCCAAAGGCCTATCTTAAGAGATCCTTTGAGGGCATAATTCCAGGGTGGCATCTTTACATTGTCAACACTGAGCGCTGATTATACGTTAGGCTCAGTGTGATGTAAAAAGGGCAGGCCTGGCCTCAGATTGTGAAACAAACGGGTAAGATTAGAGGGAACCCACTCTAGTACGGAGCCTGGACCCAGACATCACATTTACCTGCATTTCAGTTCCCATTGAACACTCCTGAGCTGCATGCTTCCCTGCAGGGCAAGATCCTACAATCCATCGATTGTGGGGCCAAAACACAGGAGGAGATCAGCCCCGCAAAGGGACTATAACCGCTTCTTCATAGATCTGTCAAGAAGAGTACAGGAGGTCATTCGAATGGTTCGCTACAGGATCAACACATTCTAAGTACTCAGTTAATTTTAGATCCTGTTAATACCCCCCCACCCCAGTCCTAATTAAATTTCAAGGCTATTTCCGTACAACCATAAAAAGAAAAATCAGCTACAGAAAAGGCTTTTGAAGTCATCTCTCCTCTGTTGTAGGAGGTGACTTTCAGTTCTTTCCCACTGATATTTAAAACCAGGGAATAAATGCCATACTGGACTATGGTAGTTACAGGTGGAATGACAGGAAATAAAACGGAGAGGGAAAAAAGTCCAAGAGAATATATGCAGGGGGAGAGGGAGACTAGCAAGAGAGGCACACACAGAGCATGAGGAATCCAAACTCAGAGGAGAAAACACAGGAAGACAAGTAAGAAAAAAAGAGAGAGAAGAGAGCTTCTGTCAACTGGCAAAAGTGAGAAGAAGAGAACAGGTCAATGCAGAGGGAGGGCAGTTCATCACTGGCATGTTTAAGGGGCCAAATGTTCTGGGCTCTGATCATTATAAACCGCAGGATTATAAAACATGTAGTGTTTCCTCTCTGAGCTCACTTTCCTTTAGTTTGTAGCAAGGATTCAATGAGGTCGGTGGACAGACCTCACCGATCAGAAGAAAATCCTATTCAAATAAAGGATTACAGGAAGAGGAGAAACCCTGCTTTTCATGAGAATATTCTCTTCAAGTCAGGACTCTCAAGATGGAGAGAAACCCTAGGTGGTGGCCCACGCCTGACATCCCAGTACTTGAGAGGCTCAGACGGTGGGATCGCAGGCTGGAAGCCAGCCTCAGCAACCTAGGGAGGCCAGCCTCAGCAACTTAGTCAGACCTTGTTTCCAAATAAAAAATAAAACAAGGCTGTGGATTTAGCTTAGAGGTAGAACGCTACTAGTCCAATACCAAGTACTACAATTAATTAACTAATTAAGGAAAGAAAGCTGAGATGGGGAGGGGGAGTGGACCCAGCAGGTGAGAGCTCAGGGTCACCACAGTAAGGAGGTCGCCCTGGCCACGGAGGTAGCTGCTCCCACACTCTGCGGGTGGACAACCCTGACGTGCATGGACAGCGCCCTGTGTGTTTCATTTCACTTTATCCTCACAGCCTCTCCATGAGGCTAGGTTCTAGCATTACCCTCATTTTAGAAAACCGATTTCTGAACCCCAGAATTTTTGTCTCCCAGCTGGAAATAGCTGAAAGGAATTCAAAAGCACCCCTGTCGCGGGGTGTGGTGGGGCACGCTTGTAATCCCAATACTTGGTAGGCTGAGACAAGAGAATTGCACAGGTTCAAAGCCAGCCTCAGCTAATTCTTAGTGAGGCTCTCAGCAACTTAGTGAGACCCTGTTTCTGTCTTTCTTTCTGTCTTTCTTTCTCTCTTTCTCTCTCTCTCTCTCTCTCTCTCTCTCTCTTTTGGTGGTGGTGGGGGTACTGGGGATGGAACCCTTCTACCTCCGGGCTACATTCCCATACCTATGTTAAATTTTTTTATTTGAAAACAGGGTCTCTTAAGCCGGGGAGGCTGACTTCGAACCTACGCGATCCTCCTGTCTCCGCCTCCCAAGCGCGGGGATTACGAGCGTGCGCCACCACGCCCGGCTGACCCCCGACCTATTTTATATTTTATTTTGAAACAGGGTCTCGGTTGGGCGTGGTGGCGCACGCTCGTAATCCCCGACCTTGGGAGGTGGAGACAGGAGGGTCGCACAGGTTCGAAGCCAGCCTCAGCAACTTAGTTAGGCTCTCAGCAACTTAGTGAGACCCTGTTTCCAAATAAAATATAAAATGAGTCTGGGAGTATAGCCCGGAGATAGAAAGCCTCTGGGTTCCACCCGCAGTACCACCAAAAAAAAAAAAAAAAAAAAAAGTCGGGGGCGAATCCCGGAAGTAGAGGCCCCTGGGTTTCCATCCCCAAGACCACACCAAAAAAAAAAAAAAGCACCCCTGTCTACCTGCGACGCCAACGCCTTGAGGCTTAACAACCTTCGAGGTTAAAAAAAAATCACCTTTAAGAATCTCCACAGACACCTGTCAGGTTCCAGGCGAATTCTTGGTCCCGTTCTTTCGAGACTTCTGGTTTAACGCCGGCGTCCAACATCAGCGGCCGCACCCGGGCTCTTCCCAGCATTTTGAAACACCCGCCTCTCTAGGAAAGGCCTCGCGTCTCCCTGGAGATGGACGCGGGGGGCGGGACTTCCGGCGCGCTCCCGCGCACTTCCGCCCCGAGCCGGAAGCGCTGTGGTGAACCCGGCACCGCGCGTCCAGGCAGAGAGAGGGGCGCGCGGCGGCCGGCGAGGCGATGCTGACCCCCGCGTTCGAGCTGAGCCAGGACCCCGACTTCCTGACGGTCGCCATCCGCGTGCCCTACGCGCGGGTCTCGGAGTTCGACGTGTACTTCGAGGGCGTGGATTTCAAGTTCTACGCCAAGCCCTACTTCCTCAGGCGAGTGGCGCGCTTTTCGGTCGTCCATGGGGCTGACGGGCGATGGGCCCGGGAGGAGGCTGGAGGGCAGCTCGGGGACGAGGCGGCTCTGCGCGGTGTCCGCGGCTCCTCGGGCGCCCGCACCCGGCGCTGCTGCAGCTGGTTCGCGCCACGCCTGCAGCGGAGGCGCGGGAGCCGCCCGGGCGCAGCGGGGCTGCTATAGAATAAAGACATTTTTATTTTTTGGTGGTACTGGGGGTGGAACCCCGGGGCTTTCGACCTCCGGGCTATCCTCCCAGACCTATTTCTCCTCAAGCGCCGGGCTGGAGGAGAAAAGTTCAAAACAGGCCAGTGCGGAGGCTTGGGAGCCACCCCGACCAGGAAGCAAAACAAAACAGCGCAGTAGCACGTGGAGCGCGGCCGGCGAGATCTGGAGGCAGGGGGCGGCGCGCCCTGGAAGATTTAAGAATATGGACAAGTAAAAAAAAAAAAAAAAATCAATACAGCGCTATTTGAATAGCTCAGTAAAATGACAAATTTATTTCCCACGTCCCGCCTCTCACCTAGAGTTAACATGAAATGTCGAAAATGTCTTTATAGCCGGGCGTGGTGGCGCACGCTTGTAATCCCCGCGCTTGGGGGGCCGAGACAGGAGGAAGGCTCTCAGCCAGAGTGAGGCTCTCAGCAAGTTAGTGACACCCTGTTTCCAAATAAAATATAATATAGGGCTGGGTGTATAGCCCGGAGGTAGAAAGCCCCTAGGTTCCACCCCCAGTACCAAAAAAATTTTTTTTGAAGATTTAAAGAAGTTTACTAGAAAGATAGAAATACTGAAAATAGAAATACAGCCCCATGCCAAAATGGCATGAGGGGGTGACTCGAAATGAATACACCCCCAAATTTATACACACACACACACACACACACACACACACACACACACACATTCTCTTCACAGAACCAGAGCGACTATATTTACAGCTGACTTCGTTTTGTGTGGTGAGCTGGCAGTGTCAGCCTTCTGCCTTTTTTTTTTTTTTTTTTTTTTTTTTTTTTTTTTTTTTTGCGGGTCTGGGGATGAAACCCAGGGGCTTTTGACCTCCGAGCTACAGCCCCTACCCTATTTTTTATTTATTTATTTATTTATTTATTTATTTATTTATTTTTGGTGGTGCTGGGGGTGGAACCCAGGGACTTTCTACCTCCGGGCTATATGCCCAAACCTATTTAATATTTTATTTGGAAACAGGGTCTCACTAAGTTGCGGAGGGCCTCACTAAGTAGCTGAGGCTGTCCTGAACCACGATCCTCCAGTCTCAGCCTCTCGAATGCTGGGATTAAAAGCGTGTGCCACCACGCCCAGCTTTCTGCTTTTCTTAATAGTAATTTGTCTGATATTTATGCATTGGGCTTTGCTGTTTATTATTTCCCATTTTCATTTGAAAGTCAGTATCTTTTTATTGAGCACCTTATGTCAGGCACCAGGTATATAATTCTTTTACTCATCAAGAAAGGAAGTACTATTACAGTAGTGATAGTTTTTGTTTTTGTTTGTTTCTTTGTTTTTTGTGGTACTGGGGATGGAACCCAGGGGCTTTTCTACCTCCGGGCTATTCTCCCAAACCTATTTTATACTTTGTTTTGAAACAGGGTCTCACTAAGTTGCAGAGAGTCTCACTCAGTAGCTGAGGTTGGCTTCGAACCTGTCCCATCATCCTGTCTCAGCCTCCCAAGCACGGGGATTACAGGCGTGCGCTACCGCGCCGGCTATGGTAGAGTTAGTTAATATTTATTGTGGCCTTTCTTTCTTTCTTTCTTCCTTTCTTTCTTTTTTTTGGTATTTTATTGGTGCCTGGGGATATTTACATAGAAAGATGAGTCATCTCTTAATTTTTACTTTCTTACTTGGGGGAGGAAGCTAAGATCTTTAGTTTGTAAAATGTGAAGGGAAGAATGAGGGTTTTCCTTTTAAGTGGTTGCTAGATTTGAATGGATTAACATACCCTGTTTTTGATGATCATTACATTGTGTTGTATTTAATAACTTCATGAGACTTTGTATTAAATCTGCAGATTAACCCTTCCTGGAAGAATTGTGGAAAATGGAAATGAACAAGGATCCTATGACGCAGATAAAGGTATCATCTTTGGAATTTGGGGTAGTTTTTTTTTTTTTTTTCTCCCCTTTGGATACTTCATGTTAGAATATGAACATAATAGTCTCTCCAGTCCACTATGGGGGCCTTTAGATGTCTTACAATTACAGTATTCTCCTGTCACTTTTCTTTTTTACTGTTCCCTGCCTTTGTTCGTGGATATCTTGACAGTTAGAATTTCCTCGGTCCTTTAAAGTATTTCACAGTATTCTTTAAAGTAAAGTTGAATTAGTTAGGCACTGTGGCTCAATTTTCTAGACACACTTCCTCCACAGTTAGTAACTGTATAAAGTGAGGTGATTGATTATAAAAGAGAGAGATGATTTATAAGCCTTTGAGTGAAACCCTTGTCCAGTCTTCAAACTCGAATTTTAATAACAGGTAGATGAGAGAGAAACTATCCATGGGTGGCATTTAACGGCTCACTGAATTTTCTTCTCATGATTGATAAGTCCCTTATTTTAGTTAGCCATGAACCATTTATTTCTTTTTTTCTCAGCACCAGTGGCTTTTCCTTTGCCATGGGAACTGGAATACCTTGTGTGTTCTTGTTTAATTTACTCAGTAACTATAGCTGGGCATAGTGGTGCATGCCTGTAATCCCAGTGCTAGGGAGGCTGAGACAGGAGCACCACATACTGACCTCAGTGCACTACTAGAGAGTAGGCCAAAAGAGTTAAATAACGGAATTCTAAGCCACAACGCAGTGTAATGGATGTGATAATTTAGTATAATGAACCTGCTGTCCTTGGTGATAATTTTTCCTTTAATTACAGATAAGTTGTATATTGAAATTAAGCTATTACATTTTAAAAGGACATAGACATTTAGCAAGGCTGCACATATGGATGGATATATTTTGGTTGAGTTTTGTTTGACATATGGGAGTGTAGTTCAGTGCACTGAAAGAGGCACAATGTTTAGCAGGTGAGAATGTATTAAGTTTGAAGAGAGCCTGGATAATAAAGCTAGTCAAGGAAGGAAAAGAAATACATACATAGTGCCGGGCGTGGTGGCGCACGCTTGTAATACCCGTGCTTGGGAGGCTGAGACAGGAGGATCACACAGGTTCGAAGCCAGCCTCAGCTGTCTTAAGAGACCCTGTCTCCAAATAAAATATAAAATAGGTCTGGGAGTGTAGCCCAGAGGTAGAGGGCCCCTGGGTTCCATCCCCAGTACCACACACACACACACACACACACACACACACACACACACACACACAAAATGCATACATAGAATTTGAATCTCTCATAGACTTTAGTGATACATCTCTTGAGATACCAAAGAAACTCTTACAAGACATACTAGCTTTACTTAGAGTTTTGTATATTTTTAAAGTTGCTGCTATTCTCCATGGATTAGTTACCTCATTTTTCCCCCAGTCCAGAAACAATATTTTATAATTCTAAGCTGTTACCTTCTCAAGCCGTTGATGTTCAGAAGTTTGGTTGTGTGTGTGCGTGTAAGTATAAACTTACAAAATTGGTTTACTGGCTAATTCTAAACTGTAGCCCTCTCAGCCACTGATTTTTCAGAAGTTTCCATTGGGATTTGTAATGTATCCATAGGATAAGGTTATTCTAGATGAGACTAAAGCAGTCTGTAGCTTGAGCAGATTGACTTCTTAACGAAGTATCAGCTTCTGAAAAAACTTTGCTTGAATCTTTTCTCATCTTGAGTTGTAATCACTAATTCTAAGGACATAATTTTGGAGCCCTATGAGCTAAAATTATGTTTTAACCAAGACCCGTTTTCCTTGGATATATGTACGACGGTTTTGAAAACTTTAAGCATAAAACAAATTTATCTTTAAGGAATTTTTACCATTCGGTTGCCCAAAGAAACTCCTGGCCAGCATTTTGAGGGGCTGAACATGTTAACTGCTCTTCTGGCACCAAAAAAATCCAGGACGGCCAAGCCACTCGTGGAAGAAATAGGTATGTTTATTGCAGTTGGGTGGAAATAAAGAGAAATAGAAATATTTGGATTACTATACCTAGGGGAAAGAGGATTTATTGAGTAGAAAATTGGAGAACACACTTCAGGTGACAAGATAAAGTGGTGAGGCAAAAGTAGTCTATTTGGTGTACAAGTAAAAGATGTAAATAACCCTTGTGAGCAGTAGGTCAGCCACATTATTGGACCAATTCAAACAGACACTGTCATGTCTTTTATTGCATTTTACATAATAGTGGTTAAATATTCGCATATGCACATAACACATTTAGTCAGTTTATTGCATTGCCCCTCCTGTTCCTCCCCTTGGTCCCCTGCCTCTATTGGTCTCCTGTTCTGGGGAGAGCCCCTCTCCCTTCTTTTCCTTATTTCTCTGTAGCTTTCACATATGAGAGAAAACACATGACCCTCCATTTGTTTTAATCTGGCTTATTTTGCTTAACATAATACTCTCCATTTTCCTACAAATGAAACATCATCTTCTCTTTGGCAAAATATCAGCCTTTGTGCTCAGATCAGAGGTACACAGTGGAAGGAGTCACATAATGTGAACGCCAGCCAGGTCAAGAACTGAAGTGTGTATCTGTCAGACCCTGGAGGCTCTTCCCATTTACTTGGCCCGCTCGCCTTCAAGAGCATCGCCACCTGCCCTTTGGCCTATTTCCAAACTGCACATGAAATTTGTATACTGTGTGTCCTTTTATGTCTGGCTCCTTTCACTCAACATCACTTTTGTACGGTTTATCCATACCGTGGCAGTGGTCTGTCTGCTTTTGCTACTGTATGATAGTCCATTTTATGACTATAACCACATTGGTTTAAATTTCCTGCTACTGACACAGTTTGGGCAGGTTCCTATTTTTTTAGCTCTCAGAAACCGTGGAGCTGTGACTCTTCTTGTACATATGTTTTGGTACACGTGTGCAGCCTTTATTTCCTATGTTTTTCTCCTGCTGGTTGTGCCTAAGAAATCAAATACTTTGAGCTGGGCGTGGTGAGACGTACCTATAATCTCAGTACTTAGAAGGCCGAGACTGAAAGATTGCAGGTTCAAGGCCAGCCTCAGCAACCTAGTGACACTCCATTTCAAAACAAAAACATAAAAGAGCCTTGGGGTATAGCTCAGAGGTGGAGTGCCCCTGGGTTCAGTCCCCAGAACACACACACACACACACACACACACACACACACACACACACACACACTAAAGGGAATACATTCAGAGTTTTTTATTTAACACATTTAGCTTCTCCTGAGGACATTCAAAACTTTCTATTTAACATGCTTAGGTGCTCCTGAAACTTCTGGGGAAGCGGTAGAAGATGACAGTGAAGAGTTTGACTGGGAAATCGAGCAGACGCCCTATGAAGAGACACCAGAAGGTGCCTTGAACCTGCAGTGCCACTATGGGTTTGGGAACTTGCGGGCAGGAGTGGTTCAGCGGTTACAGGTATGCGTCTCTCTGGAAGAGCTTGGGAGGCGGGGTTTTGTCTTTGGAATATTTTAATTTCTCTTCTGTTTATGCCGGGTGGCTTTTCATAAAGATGACATACTTAGAACACAGCGCAGCTTCTTGCACATAATTATTGCAGAGATATTCATTCCCTTCCATTTCCCTGGCTGTTTTGTTTTGCTTTGTTTTTAATGGTTCTGGGAATTGAATCCAGAGGCATTCTACCTCTGGGCTTCATCCCTACCTGTGCTTTATTTTTATTTTGAAACAAGATCTCACTAGATTAATGAGAGTTTCACTACTTGCTGAGGCTGTTCTCAAACCTGTGATCCTCCTGTCTCGGCCTCCCAAGTACTGGGATTACAGGCGTGTGCTACCATGGCCAGCTATGTTTTATGCTTCTGGAAAATGGAGATCGTTTACTTAGGGCATGATACCTTTTCTGTTTTTATTTAAATACACACACACACGCACACACACACACGAGATGATTTCTAGCCAGTGGTACACACCTTTAATTCTAGTACTTGTGAGGCTGAGACAGGGAGTTTGTGGATTTCAGGCCAGCCTCAGCAACATAGCAAGGTCTTCAACAATGTAGCAAAACCCTATTTCAAAATAAAAATAAATAAATACAAAGATCCAGATTCTACTGATTCTAGCTCAGTAGAATGTCCCTGAGTTTAATCTCTAGCACCAAAAAATAAATTTTCAAAATGAGACCATTTTCTCCTATACATAAATGAGACCATTTCCTAGAGAGAATGAGAGTGTGTGTTTTGATAAAACTGTCTAGTTCTTGGCGTAACGTAGGTACTATTACCTATTCTTGATGGAGCTCAAATGTAAACCATCATATGAATTACTGCTCAGGAAGTTTTGGATTTTGGAGTATTTTGGATTTCACATTTTCTCACTAGGGATGCTTGCTTTGAAGTCATGGGATATTTGAATCTCTCAAGGAAAAGGACAGACCCTAGGTTCCGGTTCCACTAGTATCTCTGCTTAGATTTAGGAGACTGTGCCAGTTATTTGACCATGAATACATTTTGCCTTCTCTTTGTAAAGTAGGGATAAATTGGCTCGCCTCTTTTGTAAGTCCGTTTTGAAAAATTAAGGAGATAGTGCATATAAAAACTCTGAAAAGTGTAGAATGCTATAAAAATAGCTGGCATTGGAAAACACGAAAATACTCTCAAAATTCCTACAAGGAAACAAAAGTGAGATTTACTTCGGAGCAAATAGTGCTGATGAAATATCTCCCTCCTCCTAAAAGCTGGGGTGTTTTCTTACGGGTTATTGGTGGGCTGTATTCCCTGTGTCCGCTCTTGTCCCCTGGTGAGCTCCGTGGTAGTCAGAAAGGAGCCACCTTTGTGGGCAGCAGTGATGGACCTCGGTTGTTGGCTCAGTCTGTCTGGGACTGGCCACTAAAAGCCGTCACACAGAAAGAGTAGAGACTGTACTCTAGGTGAAAGTGCTTTCCCACGGGGAACTTGGCGTTGAAATTGCTGCTACCATTTCGGACACATTGTTTTGAGGGATTTCTGACAGATGCCGAGAAGTTGCCAGAAAGCCCTGACTCAAGCCTCGGTAGAATTTCTTTTAGGACTGAAGTTCTTATATCTATTGTAAACATTCTCTAAAGATGTAATTTAACAAAAGTTGTTATAAAATATGTGTGTGGCCGGGTGTGGTGGTGCATGATTGTCATCCCAGCATTCAGGAGGCTGAGACCGGAGGATCGCGGTTTGCTGACAGCCTCAGCTACTTATGAGGCCCTCTGCAACTCCGTGAGACCCGGTTTCAAAATAAATAATAGAAAATAGGGCAGGGGGTGTAGCTCGGTGGTCAAATGCCCCTGGGTTCCATCCCCAAACCCGCAAAGAAAAAAAAAAATGTGTGTGTTTGTATGTGTGTGTTTTATACTGGGGATTGAACCCAGGACATTCTACCTCCAAGATACACCCCCAGTTCTTTCTATTTTTTATTTTGAAACAGGGCCTCACCAAGTGGCTGAGGTTGGCTTTGAACCTGCCATCCTCCTGTCTCAGCCTGCCAAGTACTGCAGTTATGGAGCACACCACCACACCCAGGTACCATTGCTTTTTCTAAGCAATTTGAATGTGTATTCCCTCAATGTAGAGAGAAAAAAGCTGAGCTTGTGAGTGAAGTCTGAGAGTTTTGTTGTGTAAATTTTATACTCCTGCTGGCATTGTGGCGCAATTGTAATCCCAGTATTTGGGAGGCTGAGACAGGAGAATCACATTTCAAGGTCAGCCTCAGCAACATAGTGAGTCCCTCCACAACTTAGTGAGACCCTGTCTCAAAATAAGGAATAAAATAGGTCCGAGGGTGTAGCTCAGAGGCAGAATGCCCCTGGGTTCCATCCCCAGTACCCCCCCACACACACACACACACTATACTGCTTGTAATACGTGTTTATTATACCACGTATGTAGTACTAAGAACCCCCAAAATTATGATAACATTAGTATTGTAAGTTATTTAACTTTTTTTTTTTTTTTGGTAGTACTAGGGATTGAACCCTAGCCCTTTTTATTATTTTATCGAAACAGGGCCCCTCTATGTTTTGAGGCTGTCCTGAAACCTGTGATCCTTCTATCTTAGCCTCACAAGTACTGGGATTACAGGTGTGCACCACTAGCCTGGCCAATAGTTAATTTTTTAATATGCGCTTAGTGGACATATTCAGATTTTTTGCAGTAGAAATAGTAATGTATTTGGGTACTGGATGCTGTCCCAGACTTCTTAGAAGGGTGTGAATAAAATGTGTGTGGCTCTATATTTTGCCTTTCTAACCTCTGGAAGAGTCTGAATCCTGGAGCCTTCCTTGTTCCAGGGGGTTTGACAGCAATGTACCCAGCACTCTGTGTCTGTCAGCTGGACACTGCCATTTCATCATGAATTTCTTACAACGTGTGTACATTTTACCCATAGACAGGCTAATGGACATGTGTAGTCTCTAAAGAGAATTGTGTTATCTTGTGTCAATTCACTTTGAGGGATATGGTGCCCTTTTTAACAGGTAGGAAATAGCCAAGTATTCAGAAACAATAGGAAACCAAGATGCTAAAAATTAAAGAATAGCTTTTTTCTTTGTGGTACTTGGGGTGGAGCCCAGGGGCTTTCTACCTCCGGGCTATACTCCCAGACCTCTTTTATACTTTATTTGGAAACAGGGTCTCACTAAGTTGCTGAGAGCCTCACTCAGTAGCTGAGGCTGGCTTTGAACCTGAGCCATCTTCCTGTCTCAGCTTCCCAAGCCCTCAAAGGTAGAAGACCCCTGAGTTCAAACCTCAGTGCCAAAAAATAAAATAAAATATACAAAGAAGAAAGTAAAACAATAATTTATAGTCCTCATACCTGGGCATCTCATGCTCGTTAAATAACCCTAGCCAGGCGTGGTGGCACAGTCTTTTAATCCCTGCATTTGGGAGGCTGACACAGGAGGATCGCAGTTGGTGGGCAGCTTCAGCTACTTAGTGAGGCCTTTTGCAACTCAGACACTGTTTCAAAATAAAGAATAAAAAATAGGGCTGGGGGTGTGTTTCGGAGGTAGAATGCCCCTGGTCCCATCCCCAATATGGCAAAAAAACAAAAAAGAAAACCTTTCTGAGGGCATATAGTCCTTCCTATTTTTATCCACCAGCCTTTTAAATGGGTTTGCCTGTGAACCTCTGGAATTTATACTGATAATGAGAAGAAAATAAAAATGTTTATGCTGAAACAAATTCTCTTTTAGCATTGCCCTCCCCCTGCCACTCCCATACACACATGCACACACCTCCATCTTTTTCTCTGCTTTGAAATCGCTGCCAGCCAGCAAGGCGCCTTTGGAAAAGTGCCCTAGCTGCTCAGAGTCAGGGCCGAACAGCAAGCTTCTGGCGGCGGTGGCTGCCAGCAGCCACAGTCCTGGAGTCTTTGGGCGCCGACCCAGCAAGCTCTGGGCGCTGCTGTTGCCAGCAGCTGCGAGACGCCAGGCGCGCAGCCCCTTTCCTTCCCTTGACTGCGCTCAGGCTTTTGTGTCTAGGAAACACTGGCCAGGTGTGCACACAATTCTTCTTTCTTTCCAGACTGGCTCTGCCTGATCTGTGGCTTAATACAGGAGCCTGATGTAAATGCTCCCTGACCTCCTTTTGCCGACCCCATGTTTATATAACTCAGATGACTAGTGGCCATGGCAGCTCTTTAAAAAGGAAAAGATAATCCCAGCATTCAGGAGGCTGAGACTGGAGGATCGCGGTCACAGACAGCCTCCGCTACTTAGTGAGGCCTTCCACAATTTAGTGAGACCGTTTAAAAAATACAGAATAAAAAATATGCCTGGGGGGTGTAGCTCGGAGGTCGGATGCCCCCTGGGTTCCATCCCCAGTCTCACCAAAAAAAAAAAAAAAAAAAGGAAAAGAGGACTCTCTCGCTTTCTACTATAGTAACATTTTTCTTCCTCTTTCCTGCCTTTCATTTGGTTGACTAATACCTTAGATTTTTATATTCCCAGCTAACTTTACCTTTTTTATTTTTTTGGCACTGGGTATTGAATCCAGAAGAATTTTACCTCTGAGCTACATTCCCTAGCCCTTTTAATTTTTAACTTTCTGAGTTACAAAGAATCTCCTTAAGTTGCTGAGGCTGGCCTCAAACCTGTGAGCATCCTGCCTCGGTCTCCCAAGTACTGGGATTCCAGGCATGCGCCGTCACTCTCAGCTCAGCCATAGACTTCCAAATCTACCTGTTAGACACTAACCCGTAATCGCATCCACAAATCGGCCCCACAGCTTGCTGCCACCATTGTGCCAAGTTGGGGTCAACAGCAGCAAGTGGATTTTGGAGCATTCTCCCGGCTGAGGGAGGCCCTGAAGCTACATCATCCTCACCTGTCCTTTAAGCCCTGGCAGTACCTTTGCCCCCCTGGCTGCAGTTGTTCATTCCGGGCAGGTGAAGAAGCTGAGGGAGGCAGGAGGAATCCAAGACACACTGCTCCGGAGGTGTGGCTCATGGGTTCAACTCCAGAAACTCAGTACGTCCCATGAAAACACTGCTCGCTACGTTTCTTTGCATCCTGAGTACCCTGCATCAAGTTTATTATGAATTGCATAAGCTTGTGGGATAAAATTGATTTAGTGTTTCTATAGGAAAATACCTTCAGGGTCTCCAGAAAGTAAACTACAAAGGGACTTTTGAAATGCAAATTTTTGCAAATTTGGGGACAGGTAAATTTTGAATATGGGCTTGGCAAGAGAGTCAGGGAGCACTTAATCGGGCTCCTGTACATTCAGCCACAGGTCAGGCAGAGCCAGTCCGGCTTTTGCCCCCAATATGTGTGCTTTCAAGTAGTAAAATCTTCCAGATATTCCATCGTTTTCTCAAAAGGTCTCTTTGTATTGGAAGGTGCTAAGATTAAGTATAAGTACAGCTGACCTAGTGTGGATTGTAGTGGGGATAAGATAGTTTTTGGGGTTTTGAGGGTGTGGGTGTGTGTGTGTGTGTGTGACTAGAGATTGAAGCCAGAGGCATTCTATCTTCAAGCTACACCCCCAGCCCTATTTTATTTTTTATTTGGAAACAAGGTCTCACTAGGTTAATGAGATTAATGAGAGTCTCGCTACTTGCTTAGGCTATTCTGGAACCTGTGATCCTTCTGTCTCAGCCTTCCAAATACCGAGATTACAGACATGTACCGCCACACCAGCTTTTTTTTTTTTTTCCTTGTGGTCCTAGGAATTGAACCTAGGGGCATTCTACCTCTGACTGTACTCCCCTAGCCCTGTTTTTATTTATTTATTTATTTATTTATTTATTTATTTATTTATTTTTGAAGCAAGGTTTCCCTAGGTTGACAAAAATCTCATTACTTGCTGAGGCTGTCCTCGAACCTGCGATCCTCCTGTCTCAGCCTCCCCAGTACTGAGATGACAGTGGTACACCACCACGCCCAACTCACACTGCTTTTAATAACTTTCAGATCTCTAGGGTCAAATGGGGAAGTGAATGGAGAATTAATGTTTTTGCCTGCTTGTGGGAGAGTTTATTCCCTTCTGTTTTTTATGGCCCTCTTTTGTAGTTTGAATATGTTTTAATCAGTTCATTATAAGGATTAGATGAGATAATTTTTGTGAACGTTTTCAACAGAGCCCAGGTTGTGGTAAGTGTTGCCTTTGAATCGACATGTCACATGCCAGTGTTCTAAACTGATTCTTCCTGTGTTTTGGCACCTTTTTATCAAAAGTTAAATTTCTGAGTGCTAAAACTAGCGGTTATTCTTTCTTTCCTGGGTTCTTAGGACGAGCTGAGTGACGTTGTTGATATCAAGGACCCGGATTTCACTCCTGCCGCTGAACGCCGGCAGAAGCGTCTGGCTGCTGAGCTGGCCAAATTTGATCCTGACCACTATCTGTGAGTACTGAGGTTCTTTGATGACTAAGTAATTTACTTGACATTCATTTAAAAAAATATTTTTGAGTGTCTTTATACCAGGCATGCATATTTTGAACCCTAGAAATCAGTGAGGCATAAAAACCTTAACTGACCTTTGAGATAAGCTACAACTGTCGTACCCTGTCATCTCTGTGCGTCGTTGCTTCTTAGTTCTTTACCCCAGCAGCAGAAGGCGTGTGCGTGTGCGTGTGTGTGTGTGTGAGTGACAGACAGACAGACAGACAGACGGGCACTGGGGATTGAAACCAAGGGCATTCTGCTTCCAAACTAAATCCCCAACCCTTCTTTAATTTATTTACTTATTTTATATATATATATATTTTTTTTATTTTTTTTATTTTTTTTTTGTGGTACTGGGGTTCCTGGTTCCTGGAAGCCCTTCTACCTCCGGGCTACACTCCCAGACCGATTTTATATTTTTATTTGGAAATAGGGTCTCTTTACAGCTGGCTTCGAGCCTGCGTCACCACGCCCGGCTATTTTTTTGTTTTTGGAATAGGGTCTTACTAGGTTGCTTAGGCTGTCCTCAAACGTGCAGTCCTCCTGTCCCAGCCTCCCAAGTACTGGGATTATAGGCAGTTTTTCCTCACCAGGCTTAAAACAATGAACTCTTAGGACTAGTTACACTTCTTTTAAGCACCCTTGGTTTTTTTGTTTTGTTTTGTTTTGTTTTGTTTTTTGTAGGTCTGGGGGTGAAACCCAGGGGCATTCGAACTCCGAGCTACACCCCCTGCCCTATTTTTTATTCTTTATTTTGAAACCGGTCTCACTGAGTTGCAGAGGGCCTCACTAAGTAGCTGAGGCTGTCTGCGAACCGTGATCCTCTGGTCTCAGCCTCCCAAATGCTGGGATGACAAGCGTGCGCCACCACGCCCGGCTAGCACCCTTGGTTTTTATGGTGAATGGTTATGGTGTCCTTGAGAATCTAGATCTACATGTCCCACGTTTTTACCAAACCAGGGGCTTCCTAATGCTTCATTCACAGGCACCTGTGATCAGCAAGCTATTTCAAGTGAACAAATTCTTACCCCTTGTGACCGTATAAATAGAATCTGATTTTACGTTTTGCTGGGCTTCCCACGTCAGGAATCGTGTCTTTCCCATCATGCTTCTCTGTCAGGCTGATATTTACAGGAGGAATTTACCTAATTGGTCCCTTGAGAGAGTGCGGTTCGCTCACTAGCCACAGAAGCAGCGCTTCTTGGGGTCCCCGGCCCTCGGTCCCTCTGCTTGTGGATGGGCGTCGCGTGTTGACACAGACCTTGCCTGGTTCTCCCTGAGCTCTGCCCAGCAGCTTCTGAACCGGTCCAGCTGCAGCCCCGCCCAGTGCTCACCGCTTGCCTTCATGTGGCACGGCACTTAGCTTATCGAGTATTCTCATGTGACTTTTTTTTTTTTGGTCCCGGGAATTGAACCCAGGAGCATTCTACCTTTGCGTTATGTCCCCAGCCCCTTTTATATTTTTATTTTGAAACAGATTTTGCCAGGTTTTATTTTGAAATTATCACCTCCTATCTTAGCTTCCCAAGAAATGGGCCCCCACAATCAGCTCTCATGTGACTATTTTTTTCACTTTTCTTCTGTTTTTTGTTTGTTTGTTTTCTTTTGGGGATTGAACCCAGGGGCAGTCTATCTCTGAGCTATACTTCCAGGCCTATTTTATGTTTTATCTTGAAACAGGGTTTTACTGAGTTGTAGGAGGCCTCACTAAATTGCTGAGTCTGGCCTCAAACCTGTGGTCCTCCCGTCCCAGCCTCCCAAGTACTGAGATTACACGCATGCAACACCACGCCCGGCTTCAATTCACTTTTCAAAGCAGAGGAGAGGTGGGTAGGGGACTTGCCCAAGATCACACCATTACTAAGTGGCTTGGCCAGCACCTGAAAAAGAGTGTCCCCACTTTTCATTTTGTGTTTCCTTTTCGTAAACACTATTTTAGCTTAACTGCCACTGCTCCTGTGATTAACACTGTCTCTGTGACACAGTGGGTTACTCATTGGCATGGCAGACATGTATCGTGTGCCGTGCAGATGGAGCGGATGGCGTGTAGTGACAGACGGGGGCCACATCCTCGGGGAAGCCGAGGAAGCGCAGAGTGTGTGACTTTTTGGAGGACATCTGAGAACCTCGGCTCCATTTGGATGGCCGTTTCTGATTACCTTTATCTCCTCAGTTGGGGTTGGGAAGGTCCACTGAAGAGTCATTTGAAGAAATCCATTTAAAATCAGGCTGAATATTGAAAGTGGAAATTTCATCATCAGCAGATTTCTCGGGCTAAAATGGAAACAGAATGAGCTTTACAAGACTAAAATTTCAAGTGGGAGGATGCTTAATTAGAAGAGTTGTCCCTTTCTTCTCTCTGGAAAGAGAAGAATAAGCCTAGGGCCTGCAAGAATTAGGAAAGTTAATTTATAGCTGGCCGTGTCAAATTATAAGGAGCCCTTATTTTTTCTATCCCCTGTGTTCCTTTATCCAGAAGTTTGTTCTCTTTAATAGTGTGCATGAAATGTTATTTTTATGGTGGTTCAGGAGGCCAGGGTTCTTTGTGACTTACTTTTATTTCTTATTTTTTTGTGTGTGGTACTGGGGAATTCAACTTGGGGGCCTTCTGCCTCTCACTAAGTTGCTGAGGCTGGCTTTGAACCTGCGGTCCTCCTGTCTCGGGCCACCCCCAACCACTGGGATTGCATTGGCTACACTTCTTACTGGTTCTCTGGACTTGGCCAAAATATATAGCTTCTCTAAGCCTCAGTTTCCATCCATGTTAAATGGGTGTTTTAATAGTAGCCCCGCCATGCACTAGTAAAAGGATTCCAGGAAATAATGAAGGCAAAGCACTTAGTACAGTACCTGTAACAGAATGAAAACTCAGTAAGTTATCTGTGATCTTTCTCACGCGCACGCTTGTAATCCCAGCGCTCAGGAGGCTGAGACAGGAAGATCGCACAGGTTCGAAGCCAGCCTCAGCTACTTAGTGAGGCTCTCAGCAACTTAGTGAGACCCTGTCTCCAAATAAAGTCTAAAATAGGTCTGGGAGTGTAGCCCGGAGGTAGAAAAGCCCCTGGGTTCCACCCCCAGTACCACAAAAACAAAAAATAAAAGGATTTCAGTATCTCAGATGAAAGAAAAGTATATCTAAGACCATTAAAAGCATCAGCTAGAAAGTTTACTTTATCAAAGAAGCCAGTTCATTGAGCTTCTAGTTAACTCAACTAGGAATGAAATTTTCATGAGTTATGTATGCTTTATCAGGCTTTTCCCAAGAACTCCAAGTTCTGACTTTTAATTCAAGGTAGCATAAGTGTCTCTCAGGGGGGAGGGGCATACTTTGAATGTAACTGTTATTTTTCTAGTTAAAACTGAGAAAATAGGTGTGTTTAATGATCAGTTTTCCTGCAGGGCATGATAGTGTGCCTGTCACCCCAGTAGTTGGGAGGCTGAGACAGGAGGGTCACAAGTTTGAAGTCAGCCTCAGCAACTTAGCAAGGCTCTCAGGTAATCAGGGAGACCCTTTTTCAAAATTTAAAAAAATTAAATGGGGCTGGGGATGTAGCTCAGAGGTAGAACGTCCCTGGGTTCAATCCCCAATACCACACACACACACACATAAAAGAGAAATCATAAATGCTAAGTAATATCCCTTTAGTCAGATGTGTCGTCCTCTTTTAGTGACTAGTAAATAACGTGTTCAGTCTTCCCTCAAAATGTACCTTGAGTTAATGTTCTGTTTTTTGTTGGGGGTTTTTTTGGTGGTACTGGGGTTCCTGGAAGCCCTTCTGCCTCCGGGCTACACTCCCAGACCTATTTTATATTTTTATTTGGAAACAGGGTCTCTTAAGCCAGCGCGGCTGACGTCGAACCTGCGCGATCCTCCCGTCTCCGCCTCCCAAGCGCGGGGATGACAAGCGTGTGCCACTGCGCCCGGCAATGTTCTGTATTTTCAGTCTAATTGTGATGAATGAAGATGAAACTGAAAAAAAAAAAAAAAAATAGGAGCCAGCCTGACTGACTCATGCACTCACCATCTTTCCCAGAGCCGACTTCTTTGAAGATGAAGCAGTCGAGCAGATCCTGAAGTATAACCCATGGTGGAATGACGCATATTCAAACATGAGGGCCTCTGTGGACCAGAGGCCGGAGCAAGAAGCTCATGCTGTGTTAGGTGAGACGCAAAATGGGATAATTTGTTTTCTTTTAAAATGTGGTATGCCAAATTTACCGTCTTCCTTATCATTAGCATTATTATGACTGTTTTGGTGGTACTGGGGAGCCCAAGGGTGTTCTACCTCCAAGAGACACCCCTAGGCCTTTATATTTTCAAACAGAGTGTCACTGAGATGATGAGGGCTTCTCAGTTTCTGAGGTTGCCTCAGTCAAGCCCGTGATCCCCCCATCTCAACCTCTGTAGGTTCTGGGGTTGCAGACGTGTGCTATCACGCCCAACTGCCTTTCCTGTTATAAAGCGTATGATTTCATTTGTTTTTTGTTTTGTTTTTTTTGTTTTTTTTTTTGTTTTTTTGCAGGTCTGGGGGTGGAACTCAGGGGCATTTGAACTCTGCGCTACACTCCCTGCCTTATTTTTTATTCTTTATGTTGAAACCGGGTCTCACTGAGTTGCGGAGGGCCTCACTAAGTAGCTGAGGCTGTCCACGAACTGCGATCCTCCAGGTCTCAGCCTCCCGAATGCTGGGATGTGCGCCACCACGCCCGGCTGAAGCATTTGATTTTAATTGCCTCGCAGCTGGAAAATAATTTTGGATTGCTAAATTTGGAAGTAAGATCTTCATTCTTTACTTGAAAATGCAGCTAAATCATTCGACCGATTCACGTTGAAAGTGTTTTTGAAGTACACTTCCCTTTAGAATCACTGGAGTCCTTTTCACTTCTTTTTAGTAATTGAGGGATGTGAACACATAAGACATTTGTAGCTTTTGAAGAGTCTGAGTGATATGAATGTTGCCCTGTGGTAAGGACATTTAAGTATTAGTGATGAGGGGAAAGCCCTATTCTCCTCCTCTGCCTCTGTGGAATGACGTTGATTTATCCTTCCCAATTTTCTTTTTCTTTTTCTTTTTTTTTTTTTTTTTTTTTTTTTTGGTGGTACTGGGGTTCCTGGAAGCCCTTCTACCTCCAGGCTATACTCCCAGACCTATTTTATATTTTTATTTGGAAACAGGGTCTCCTAAGCCAGTGCACACGGCTGGCTTCAAACCAGCACGATCCTCCTGTCTCCTCCTCCCAAGCGCGGGGATGACAAGCGTGCGCCACCACGCCCACCTCCTTCCCAATTTTCTTACATACAGTTTATAAAGATGCCGGAATAGCTGTCCTCGTACTGCACCTTCTAGAGAGTGGGAGGCCGGCTTGTCCCAGGGGAGGCCGAGCTGGGATGTTATTAGCCACAGGACCCCTGTGCCGTATTTAACATTGAGCCAAATGTTACCCACGAAGGGCCCTTTCTTAGGTGTGTATGTTCTTAACACCTGAGTGCACAAGGTTGGCAGATTAAGTCTTGCATTAGAGTTATAACTGTTTCAGATGCATCAGGAATAAGAGTCCCCCTTGACAGACATACAGATTTGGCTTTTGTTAATATAGTAAAAAAAATTTCAATGTTTATCCTGGTGTGATGGTGCATGACTGTAATTCCTGTACCTGGGAGGTTGAGACATGAGAATCACAGGTTCACAGTCAGCCTAAGCAATTTAGGGAGACTCGGCAACTTAGCATGACCTTGCTTAAAAAAAAATTTAACACACACACACACACTCTGAAAAAAATTAAATATTGACCTTTCCTACCCCAAGTTCCTTTTCAGAAAGTAACTACTTTTGCACATTTGAGGGCATTTTATTTTCTTTGTGTTTGCAATGCTGAGGATGGAACCCCAGGGCCCGTGCATGCTGGATAAGCACTCTTACCACTGGGCTACACCCTCAGTCTGGAGTACCTTTAAAATTGATACATACAAAAAATGAAATAAAAAAGTGATACATCTACACTTAAATATTTCCATTAAGATTTTTTTGTTGTTCTTTTTGTTTGTTACTGGGAATTCTGCCTCCAAGCTACACCCCCAGCCTTTTTTTTTTTTTCTTTTTTTTTAATTGGTGCACTGTATTCATACATCATAGTGGGATACAAACTTTTGTAGACATACATGCACACATCGCCCAGTCAACCCCCCCCCCCACCGATCCCCACCCCATTCTCTCCCCATCCCTCCCTCCCATGCTTGGCTTAGTGATTGACATCTAGTATTATAGCAATTTATCCAAAATTAAAAGTGATAATCTCACATAACAATTTCATTTGTTTGATACCAAGCTTTTGATGACTTAAAGATAACATTTCAATATTTCTTTTTACTTTCTTTCTTACCAGAGAATATTTTTTTTCTATTTTTTTAGGTGAAACTATCATATATTTATGTATTTGTTTTTCAGGAAAAAAAAATCTATCCTAATATGGAATATGGACTCTAGATACCCAAAACAATCTTGAAAAAGAACAAAGCTAGAAGATATATATTTTCTGATTTCAAACCATATAAAGCTACAATAATTGAAACAGTGTAGTACTATTCTAAAGGCAGATATATAAACCATTGGAGTTAAATAAAAGCCTAGAGCTAAATTCTTCCCTATATTGTCAAGTTATTTTTGACAAGGTTTCCACAAACATTTGGTGGTGGAAAAAATAATCTTTTAACTAAATATTGTTGAAAAATAATAATTACATGGAAAAGAATAAAATTGGACCCTTACCTAATCCCATATACAAATATTAACTCAAAATAGATAAAAGACCTAAATATAAATCTTAAGACTATAAACTTTTAGGAGAAAATCTGGGTCATAAAACCTCACAACATTGAAATTGGCAGTGATTTCTTGGATATGATTTCAATGGCACAGGCAACAGAAGGGTATACAAACTCCCTAAAAAATATTGTATATCCAAAGACAATGTAAACAGAGTTAACAGTTACTAATAGAATGGGATAAAATATTTCACAAATGCTATATCTGAAGGTATATTAATATTCCAACTAGAAATCCTAAAAATTAACAACAATAAAGGCAAACGATACCCTTTAGAGAAAGGTAAAAGACTAACATAAATAATGAATCTCCACAGATAAACAATCTTAGTTGTCTGTTGGATGGAAAATCTTGTTTCTCTAGTTCTGGTGTGTGTTACCTATTTCTTCTTTGTAGTTAATCTCTTTGAGTATTTTCTCTAGTGCTGGTATTGAAGACATAAATTCCTTCAGTTTCTGTTTGTCATGGAAGCTTCTTATTTCTCCATCTAATTTGATAGAAAGTTTTGCTGGGTAGGAAATTTTTGGCTGGAAGTTTTTTTCTTTCAGACTTGGGAATATGTTACTCCAAGCTCTTCTGGCTCTCATAACTTGGTTTGGGAAGTCTGGAGTGATTCTAATTGGTTTGCCTCTGAATGTTACTTGGCCCTTTGTTTTTGTTGCCTTTAAGATTCTCTGCTTGGCTTCCACATTGGTCATTTTGACAATTATGTGGCGTGGGGATCCTCTTCTCCGATCCTGTCTAAAGGGAGTTCTATAAGTTTCCTGGACCTGTGTATCAACCTCTTGCTTTATGTCTGGAAAATTTTCTGCTATTACTTCCTTGAAGAGATTGTTGATCCCTTTGGTTTCACTTTCTTTTCCCTCCTCTATTCCAATTATTCTTAGGTTAGCTCTCTTAAAATGGGCCCATATTTCTTCAGTATCAGATTCCTGCTGTCGGATATTTTTTTCTAGATTAGAAACTATGCGTTCATTTTTTGAATGATCATCTTCTAAGAGCGAGATTCTGTTCTCCATGTAGTCTAATCGGTTGTTTGTGCTTTGAATTGAGGCCTTTACTCAATTTACCGTGGGGCTGGTGTTTTTCTTCTTGGTTTTGATTTCCACTCTGAATCCCTGAAGCGTGTGCTGAGCTCAGCCACTGGGAGCTTTAGATGCTCTCTGCGCCGAGAAATCCCGCCTGGCTGTTCCGCAGTGGCTCACCTCGGCTTACTGTAGCCGTCCGGTGAACTCCCCACTGCCGCCGGCAGTAAAGCGCTGCTACCGCGTCTATGGCTCTGTTCTCAGTCTGCTTTCTCTCTGGAGCCTGGTGATTTTTTTGTTTCTCTGGTGATGGTGTTTTCTGGCTATGAAAGGCACTGATTTTGTGGTAATGGAGATTGGTTGTTAGCGGGGCTCTTAAGCCCCGCTTTTCTCGGTCGCCATCTTCCCAGAAGTTCCACCCCCAGCCTTTTTTATTTTTCACTTAGAAACAGGGTCTTGCTAAATTGCAGAGGCTGGCCTTGAACCTGCAATACTCTTGGCTCAGCCTCCCAAGTCCTGGGATGAAAGGCATGCACTGCCGCCCCGGCTTAAGTTTTTCTCCCCAGAGTCACACACGCTCTGCTGTTAGCTTGCTTTGTTTCTGTCTTTCCCCATGGGTCTTCACTATGAGCACAGATCATTCTACCTGAAGCTTCTAAGGGCTGCCTGGTGTCCTGTTGCTTTTGTGTCATGATTGATGGGCATTTGGCCCGTTTGCAGTTTTCTATTACTGCAAATAATGCGCTGCCCTTCTTGGACCACTCCATCCGGAATGGCTGCAGGGTCAGTGTTGCGACCACTTTTTAATTCTCTACGGTGCAGTACAATAGCCTGTCGTGTGTTCCTTTTTTAGGGTGTACTATACTGCTTGCCACTTAACAGGTACTAATTCAATATTTATGCGAAAATAAATATCGTACTAAATATTTTTATGGTTTAGTAGTTAGAGTTTAGTTGATTTCTACCAGATTAAAAAAGTACTACTCTAAATTGCCTGAACATAGATAAATGACTATTGCATAGTAAAATCTTGTTCATTTACTTATTACTTTATTTATTATGGTATTGGGCCATCTACCTCTGGCTACACCCCAACCCTGTTTTATTTTTTATTTGGAAAAGGACCTCACTAAGTTGCTGAGGGTAACTTCGAACCTGTGACCCTCCTATCTCAGCCTACCAAGTACTGGGATTACAGGGTAATACGACCATACCTGGCTTAGAAACTTATTTATAATAACTTTTGATATGCTTGTTGTTTTCTTTTTTGTTTTTGTTTTTTGTGGTACTGGGGGTGAAACCCAGAGGCTTTTCTACCTCTGGGCTATATTCCCAGACCTATTTTATACTTTATTTGGAATCAGGGTCTCACTAAGTTGCTGAGAGCCGCACTAAGTAGCTGAGGCTGGCTTCGAACCTGTGCGATCCTCCTATCTCAGCCTCCCAAGTGCTGGGATTACAAGCGTGCACTATCACACTGATCTACTATTTTCAATAAATCTTGGGTTTCTATTATATTTAAGAAGACTTCATAGAATTCCCACATTACAACTATGAATTTTCAGGTAGAGGTATGAGTGTAGCTTTTAATAAGTTACTCAAATTAAAGGCACCAGGAATGTCAACTGGTATGAATCAGTTTCCCCAATTTTATCTTTTATTTTATTTATTTATTTTTTGTGGTACCGGGGGTGGAACCCAGGGGCTTTCTACCCCCAGGCTATACTCCCAGACCTATTTTCTATTTTATTTGGAAACAGGCTTTCACTAAGTTGCTGAGAGCCTCACTAAGTAGGTGAGGCTGGCTTCGAACTTGTGCGATCCTCCTGTCTCAGCCTCCCAAGTGCTGGGATTACAAGCATGTGCACACCACACCCAGTTGTTGCAGAATATTGTAATGATGTGGGGCGGGGGACTAACAGTTGTGTCATTGAATTTTCTGTCCACCAGGGTGAGCTAGTTGCCCTAAAAAAAAATCAAAAGAGGCCATTGCCTTTGATTTAAATGCTAACTTGTTCTCTTTGATAAATTGTAGCTTGCTCTCAGTCCAGTTTTCTGTGTCAGCAGGGCTTTGAGTTAAGTTCTCTCTGGGTAATTTTGACAGGAGATTAAGCCAGTAGTCCATCCTTTTAACCACTGGCTCTCCTGACCCTTCATCTGATCCAAGGTTACAGTCAGGCTGCCACAGGTACACCCATAGTCAGCTAAGCTATGTCATTCTAAAAATCATTGTGTGTGTGCGCGCGTGTGTGTGTATAGTACTGGGGATTGCATCCAGGGGCATTCTACCTCCAAGTTACACCCCCAGCCCTATTTTATTTTTATTTTGAAACAGGGTCTCACTAGGTTGTTGAGAGTCTCACTACTTATTGAGGCTGTCCCTGAACCTGTGATCTTCCTGTCTCAGCCTTCAAAGTACTGGGATTATAAGCATACACCACCATGCCAGACCTTTTTGTTTTTGTTTTTGGTTTTGGTTTTTTTGCATTAGTGATTGAATCCAGGGGTGTTCTACCCCCAAGCTATACCACTAGACCCATTTGTTTGTTTGTTTGTTTGTTTTATTTTGAAACAGTGTCTCGCTAATTTGCAGAGTCCCACTGACAGTCTTGCTATGTTGCTAAGGCTGTCCTTGAACCTATGATTCTCCTGTTAGAGCCTCCCAATTACTGGGATTATAGGCATGCACCACTACACCCAGCTCAAGAGTCACCTTTCAACACAAGGGTATATGTCTAAGGTAGAAGGACTTGAGCTGGGTGGAAAAGAAAGTACTCTTCTAATATGCCAGGTGTAAGGTTCAATATAGGATATATAGGAAACATGGGCAGGGGTTTAACTTCTGACTCCACTACACCCTGGCTGTATGAGCTTGGCTCTGAGTTGCTATGGAGATCCTGTACCTTCCTCAGGGCTGCCGGAGGACTACACAGCGTGAGGTGCTCTGTGTCAAATCCTTAGCGTATTGTGAATGTTAGAAATCATCACTAGAGAGCCGGGCGTGGTGGCGCACACTTATAATCTCTGCGCTTGGGAGGCAGAGACAGGAGGATCACGCAGGTTCGAAGCCAGCCGCGCTGGCTTAAGAGACCCTGTTTCCAAATTTTAAAAATATAAAAAATAGGTCTGGTAGTGTAGCCTGGAGGTAGAAGGGTTTCTAGGAACGCCGGTACCACCAAAAAAAAGAAATCATCACTAGAGAGTAACACCAGGGGTAGGTCCAGGAATCAGACAGTTTATCTGTGGAATTACAGTTTTGTACATTTTACAGGGCCTTAAGGGGAAGCTTTTGTTAATAAGATCCCCCCCCCTTTTTTTTCTTATTCACATATTTTATGAGACAGGATCTAACCATGATGCCCAAACTAGTCTAAAACTCCTGGGTTAAGCCGGGCATGGTGGCGCACACTTGTAAACCCAGCGTTTGGAAGGCTGAGAAAGGAGGATCACGGCTCGTGGACAGCCTCAGCTACTATTTAGTGAGGCCCTTTGCAACTCAGTGAGACCCTGTTTCAGAGTAAAGAATTAAAAATAGGGCTGAGGATGTAGCTTGAAGGTAGAATGCCCCTGGGTTCCACCCCCAGTACCAAAAAAAAAAATTAAATTAAAACTCCTGGGTTGAAGCACTCCTCTCAACCTCGGCTTTCCTAGTAGATAGAATTGCAGGTTTGCACTACCATTCCTGGCTTCCTACTCAAATAATTGAGGCACCCAGAATTATTGCATGGATAGAATAAATTGTATTGAACCAAGATAAAGTAAGGAAGAAAAAAATAAACCATGAAACACGCTTAAAAGTTTGTTGTTCAGCCAGGCATGGTCATCTCAGTACTCAGGGAGGCTGAGACAGGAGGATCACATGTTCACAGCCAGCCTCAGCTCTATAATGAGAACTTCCACAACTTAGACCCTATTTCAAAATAAAGAATAAAAAATAAGGCTGAGGGTGTAGCTCAAGTAGAATGTCCCTGGGTTCAATCCCTAGTGCTGGGGGGAAAAAAAGTGTTTTTTGTTTAAGCCAGGCATAGTGGCTCACACCTGTCATCCCAGTACTTGGAAGGCTGAGATAGGAGGGTCACAGGTTCATAGTCAGCCTCAGCAATGTAGCGAGACTCAGAAATCTAGCAAGAGCTTGCTTCAAAACAGAAAATTAAAGTCAGGCTGGAGGTGTAGCTTAGAGGTGGAATGCCCCTGGGTTTAATCTGGGGTCCAAAAAGGTTGTTCTGTGTTCACCCAAAGTGTGAGCAGCTGCTGCGGCTTTCTCCCTCCTCTTCCTCTATGCCCTTCCCATCCCTCTGGGCATCTTCTTCATTTCGCCATAGCAGTGAGATGTTGGATACATTGCCCTCAAGTGTCCCAGACAGCCCCGACAGCGCAGTGACAGTCACACAAGGTTCATCCTTCACCATAAAACAGCCACCCGTCTAGTTTCATTGCACAGGAGCCTCGGGTGCTAAGCTCGGCCGCGCATTTTGCTGGGGTCGTGCTTCTTCCCCTGTTTCTCTTCTCCCTGAGTTACAGCAGGGACACTTGTTTTCACGTCTTCGGCTTCGTAATGGCTCCGCCTTTCCTCTCCAAAGACTCATTGGTGGCGGCTTTAAGTGTTGCGCTCCCACGGAGCTCCGGTTTCACGAGGATGGACTCACCACATTCCCCGCCTTGTCTTCCAGCGGTTAATCTCAGCTCGAGAGTCTTGGCTCGTGACGGCTTGTTATGACACCACAGAACACTTACAGTCAATGAGCTTCCTAGCAGGGACATCCTGTTTGGCACCAGCGAGCCGTCAGCATCCGCGTTGAAAGGCCAGCGTGGTGGGGCTGCCTGCTCAGGCTGAGGTTTGAATGAGGTATTTTCTCCTGGTTCCCTTGACTTGTTTCCAGTCAATATTTAGCGTATTCGACAGATAATGCCTCACTGCAAGAGGAGCCAGATTGTGGGTGACTGAATCATCGATCCAGGCATGTTTGGGAGAGGCATTGGAAAGGAAGGGAAGCAGCTGGGCGTGGTAGCTCAGCTCAGTAATCCAGGGACTTGGGAGGCCGAGACAGGAGGAACACAGGATGGAGGCCAGCCTCAAGAACTTAGCAACACTTGGCAACCTAACAAAACACTGTTTCAAAACAAAACAATAAAAAAGCCTGTTTGTGTAGCAGAGAGGAAGAATTCCCCTTGGTTCAAACTCTAGTACCCCCCCCACACACACACACACAAGAAAATGAAAGGTTTAAAAGTAATAGAAGTAGCCGGGCTTGGTGGTGCACGCTCGTAATCCCAGCATTTGGGAGGCTGGGACCAGAGGATCGCGGTTCGTGGCCAGCCTCAGCTACTTAGTGAGGCCCTCAACAACTTAGTGAGACCCTGTTTCAAAATAAAGAATAAAAAATAGGGCAGGGGGGTGTAGCTTGGAGGTCGAATGCCCCTGGGTTCCATCACCAGACCTGCAATAAATAAAAGTAGGAAAAATTTGGGAGAAAGAGCAGACACTTTGTATCTGACGGGGGTGGAGTAGGGGGCACTCACAGGCCCTGCACTACTGGCAGGGCTGCGGAGTTGGGGGTGATCCTGGGCCCTCACTCCAAAGCCAGGTCACGGTTTCTTCCCCAAACCTATTGAGCTTTCGGCTGGCTTTTGTTTTCCTATAGATTATTTTTAGAAGTATAATTAACCGAAACGCGGTGAACTGCACAGCGAAGCTGCTTTGCGGCGCAGCTCCGTCGTATGAAGGCTTGAAAAACGTTACTCATGGTGGCCGACGTCCAAGTGTGGCTGGCACCGCCGCTGTAGGTGTTGCCAGTTCCGCCGCTCGGCTAGACCTGATTGTGCGCAGACCTCCCCGCACGCCTTGGGCGATATGATTTACAGCTCTAATAAAAAAGGCCTTAGGGAGCGCGCACAAGCCGGTGATTTCTCTAGTGATTTCCCGGTTTGTTATTATTGTTATTTATCCTCTCTGGTTTCTTTGCTTGAATCTCAACGTGAGTGTGTTCCTGCATTATTAATGAGCTAAGCAGGCCAAACTGGAGCTGTAAAAATGCCCGGGAAAAATGGGTGGTGTTTTAAGGCAGAGGTAGGGACACCTCAGATCCCTGAATTCAGAGGGGTCCAGCCACGTGGACTTGCTTTACATAATGCAGGCGTCGCAGGTGATGTCACCACGTGACGTAGGTACCTAGGTGCGTCCTCATCGGACTCTGCAATCCTCAGGCCGGCTTTTCTATCATAAAGATATCCAGGCACGACTACTTAAAAACGAAGGTGTAGAATGTAACTGAGTTCGTGGCTAAATGGTTCTGGCATGCTTACTCTGTGATTCCGAATTATGTGAAAGCAGAGGTCTTTATTAGTCAACGAGGGTGTGAAGGCTGTTCTCTAGCGAGAGAATATCATCACGAACACCTGGCACTTTCCTTTTAGCTAAATTAATGAGCTTTTGCAAAGCCATGCTTACGGGAATATGGCCTCAAATCTCCCTGCTAAGTAGGGGTCTGAAGAGCTTTGCCACGGATAGACTTTCTTCCTGCTGGAGTGCACGCCTGCTTCCAGTCTCCGTGAGCGGTAATCTCTTAAGAATGCTCCCCCCAGCCGGTTGTGGAGACGCACTCCTGTTCTCTTTGTACTTGGGAGGCTGAGACAGAAGGATCGCAGGTTCAAGACCAGCCTCAGCAACTTCATGAAACCCTGTTTCAAAATAAAAAATAGCCGGGTGTGGTGGCGCGCGCTTGGGAGGCTGAGACAAGAGGATCGCGCAGGTTCGAAGCCAGCTTCAGGTGGTTTAAGAGACCGTTTCCAAATAAAAATATAAAATAGATCTGGGAGTGTAGCCTGGCAGTAGAAGGCCCCTGGGTTCCATTCCCAGTACCACTAAAAACAAAAATTAAAATTAAAACTAAATAGGGCTGGGGTATAGCTCAGAGGTAGAATGCCCCTGGGTTCAACCAAGAAAAAAGGAATGCTTCACTTGACACCTACTTGAATTATTAAGTCTTTTTTTTTTTAAAAAAAAAAAGGAAATATTTCTTTTCCTCACTGGCCAACAGATTAAATATATCCTTTTCATTATTGTCATCTATATAAGCAAAGCTTGTGCAAATACATTTCTTCCTTTTTTAACATAGGATTGCTAACATGATGGAAAAGTCATTATTTTTCGCACTAAAAGTTTTCTAGTAATTTTTATACGTTTACTGGTACATTATAGACTCGCATCATAATACAGTTGACAGTGACAAGTGTGCAAGCATTTGCTGGGTCCCCTCGGGTCCCTCCTCACTCTCCTCTGTTTTTAGTAATCTACAGTGAGTATATTTAAGCTGGATGAGGTGGCGCACACCTGTAATCCCAGCACTTGGGAAACTGGGACAGGAAGATCACAGGTTTGAGGACAGCCCCAGCAACTTAGTGAGGCCCTCAGCAACTTAACGAGAACCTGTTTCAACATGAAATAAAATAAATAGGGCTGAGGGTATATCTCAGAGATAGAATGCCCATGTTTAATCTCTAAATACCGTATATATATTTTAACCCCTACCCCAGAGGACAGGCTGTGAAATGATGTTCAGACACTAGTTTGCCTAAATTCTAGGCATTGGAGGAGCTTAGGAGCTATAGTTTCATACTTGTTTGCCTTTATTAAATTTAAACTATTTTGTTTTATCTCTAGCACTGAGCAAGTGTTTTTCAATACTTATGGTACTTTTTGCCTTTGAAGTATTTTACTTTTTAAGTAGACAGATAAGTATAACTTTATTTGTTTGTTTGTTTGTTTGTTTGTTTGTTTGTTTTGGTCGTACTGGGGAGTGGAACCCAGGGGCTTTTCTACCTCCGGGCTTTACTCCCAGACCTATTTTATACTTTATTTGGAAAAAAGGGTCTCACTAAGTTGCTGAGGGCCTCACTCAGTAGCTGAGGCTGGCTTCGAACCTGTGCGATTCCTCCTGTCTCAGCCTATCAAGCCCTGGGATTACAAGTGTGTGCTACCACGCCTGGCTTTAAGTGCAACTTTTTAAGATAAATCTGCTTTGAGGAATCCTTAAAGAAAGCAAAGCCTCCAATATCCAGGGACATAGATGGCAAGGCTGGTTCTTGCAGCAGTATTAGGACACAGGAAAACAGAAACAAAATAAATGCCTGTCAGTAGGGGGAGCGGTTGAACAGAGGATGGCTCCTCCTGGAATATCATACCTCTATAAAAATCAGCCTGAGTCGGGCGTGGCGGCGCACGCTCGTCATCCCAGCATTCGGGAGGCTGAGACCGGAGGATCGCGGTTCTTGGACAGCCTCAGCTACTTAGTGAGGTCTTCTACAACTCATTGAGACCCCGTTTCAAAATAAAGAATAAAAAATTGGGCAGGGGGTGTAGCTTGGAGGTCGAATGCCCCTGGGTTCCATCACCAGACCCACAAAAAAATATATATATATATATCAGCCTCATACGAGGTGACTTGGAGAGGCACACTGCAGGTATTGCCAAAGGAGGTGCATATATATTTGTGTGTCTGGTCACTGTGGAGTGGTATATATTAGCTCTTTAAAGTAGGGAGGTTGCTGATAAAGATGAATGTAGAGGGAGTGCCATGCCAAGCAAAACACACACACACACACACACACACACACCACCCACACCAGACAGGGTGGTGCGTGCCTATCATCCTAGTACTTTGGAGGCTGAGACAGGAGGATCTCCAATTCAAGGCCAGCCTCAGGAACTTAGGTCCTTCGCAATTTAGTGAGCTGCATTTCAAAATAAAGAAAATAGGATTGAGACAGAATGTCTTTGGGTTCAAACACCCAGTACCTAGTACCACGAATTAAAAAAAAAAAGGAATCCTTTTGAAAAGAAACGTTCTCTTTCCACAAGTCTAATATGTGTGACATCACATTTGTGTATACATGTAAAACTTTGTTTATATGGATAAAGAATAATAAAAATAAATAAAATAAAAATAAATATGCCCTTAAAACTGATTAATATAAGGGAATGTTTCTATTACTTTGTATTGAAGGTGGATATAAAGTTATGTTTCTGTTACTTTAAAGATGGATAATGAATATTTTCCTAGTGTTTTCCTTGGTTATCATTAGTTTCCTATTGTTCCAATGTCTTATGTTTATTTTAAAGTTCATAACTGGTATTTAAATATTTTTAAGTGCAGAACAGTCTAACAGAAAGGAGGAGAGGTGTCTGAAATAAAGAACAACTATCATTTAGAAATTTCCCCATTAACCCTTCTCAGGTTTGAACAGATACACAGCTCTTCATAAAACCATTGAGTCTACTTGTAAGTTGTTTATGTATCTATAGTTAAGTAGAAATAACTTTTATTTTCAGTTTACATATTCAAAATTCTAATTTTGGTAAATCTTTCACATGTCAGTTTTATAAAACTTAAATGGAGCCAGGCATTGTGGTGCACGCCTGTAATCCCAGTATTAGGGAGGCCAAGACAGGCAGATTGCATATTCAAGACCAGCCGTAACAGCTTAGCAAGGCCTCAGCGATTTAGTGAGACCCTGGGAATGTAACTTGGAGGTAGAATGCCCTAGTACCACCAAAATAATAATAATAATAATAATTTCAATGGGACATTTACTTTATAAATGTTTTCTTGTAGTGTCTTTTTCTGAAGAAGAGAAGTATCAGCTACGGAAATTCGTTAATAAATCTTACCTGCTAGACAAGAAAGCGTATCGTCAAGTGTTCTACGGTTTAATTGATATCCTTCTGGCCTATTGCTATGAGATTCGTGTCACGGAGGGAGAGAGGAACGTAGGTGCATATGTGTCTGTGCCATGTGGCCCACTATTCTGGGCGCGGAGCATCAGCGCTCTGGTCCAGAGCGTAGTCAGTCACAATAGTCACTTAGGCGAGCCCCAGGCAGAGGACCTGTGTGGTTGATGGGGGTAGTACCCGTGTGTGAGTTCAGTGTGATGTGGTATTTTTCTCTCTCGGCTTCAGTCTCTGCCAAAGAGCACAGCAGGGAAGTTTCAGGGTTTCAGGATGTGAGTCTGAGGGGGGAAGGGAAGTCCTGAGCTCTCAACGCTTTTCGGCCATAGAGGGGGCCTTGTTCCATGGCACCATACTTGTTCATATTCATGCCCCGGCCATCGTCAGCAGAATCTTAGCATGTACCTCAAATGGCCTCAATTCATAGAGGATGTGTCCTTCTAAAAAACTTTGTAAATCAGATTTTCGAAAACCTGAGTCTCATTTTTTTTTTTTTTTTCCTATTTAAAAGACATACAGTATATCAGGCACGGTGGCACATGCCTGCAGGCCCAGGACTTGGGAGGCTGAGACAGGAGGGCTTAGTTGGACGGAACAGAAATTGAGCCAGCATCATTTTGCTTTGATGCTTAGTTTCCAAGCCCCGGCTTATTTGCTTTTGTGTCTTGGTACTCTTACTAGTAGGAAAGTTTTACTTTATTCAGTTCCAAGCAACAGAACAGAAACTTCTCTTTAGTAATATCTTCATCCGTAAAAATTGTTTTTCTACAATCCTAAAGACTTCTTAGTTTCTGTATGTGTCAATACTACATAGATACAATTTTAAGTAGATGTATATATTTTCTTTCCACGACTTTGCTTCCGAATGTGATCGTTCTCTTTTCTCCAAAACAAAGGTTGAGTCTGCATGGAATATCAGAAAACTGAGTGCGACACTGTGCTGGTTTGAGGTATGGTTTCCAATTGCTATTGTTGAAATTTTTGTTGTTCAGAAAGTTATTTTTGTGCCGGGCGTGGTGGCGCACGCTTGTAATCCCCGCGCTTGGGAGGCAGAGACAGGAGGATCGCGCAGGTTCGAAGCCAGCCGCGCACGCCGGCTTAGGAGACCCTGTTTCCAAATAAAAATGTAAAAATAGGTCTGGGAGTGTAGCCCGGAGGTAGAAGGGCTTCCAGGAACCCCAGTACCACGAAAAAAAAAAAAAGTTATTTTTGTAAGCCGGGCATGGTGATGCATGCCTGTAATCTCTACTTGGGAGGATGAGACAGGAGAATCACAGTTTTGAAGCCAGCCTCGGCAATCTTAGCAAGGCTCTCAACAACTTAGCAAGACCCTCTTCCCAAATAAAATATGACTGGGAGGGAGGGGGTGTACCTTGGAAATTGAATTCTTCTGAGTTTAACACCAGCATCACCCAAAAAAAAAGTTACTTTTCTGCTGCTGTTACTTCATTTTAGGTAATTCGGGCAATTTTTTGACTTTTTAAAAGGGGAATATATATTGATGACGTGTGTTTGGTTTTCATCCTTTTAGTCAATTTGTGATCGTGAAGCCAAGTGGATATTGCGGAAGCTAGCAGAGGGCAACATTTTGGAGGAAGAAGGGGAGTGGTTTGTCAGGGACGAAGGTGGGGTGGAGTTGGAGGTGTGTTTGCAGATTGGTAGATAGCAGAGCTCAGAGCTCAGAGATGGGAAGCAAACCTAGTGATAAGGGACCACCAGGGTCTGTGCTGAGCTTTGTATCTATTACTTCGCCTGTTCTTCTCAGCAGGTCTGTGAGTCAAGTGTTGAGGGTTTACATCTGAGGAAACTTAGATCACGTAGCTTATATAACTTAGCCAAGGTCTTATAATTCATAAGTTAGAGTTGATACCTCTTTTAGTGTAGTACATAAGTGATTTTTAAGGAGCATTAATGACATATTGATAGAGTAAGACTCCAATAATTTTTTTCAGTTATTAATATCAAGAATCGAGCCCTGAAGCATTGGACTTCTAAGCTATACCCCCAGCCAGCCCCTTACATTTTTTTTTTTCCAAACAGGGTCTTGCTGAGTTGCTGAGGGCGATAAAATATATTATTTTAAAGTGTACAAAAATAATCTCATTTTATGGATTTTTATTTCTCTCCTACCTGGCTTCATGATGATTCAGGTTTATAGTTTTTCATTTAGAGTGGTTTCCTATTTCATTGTGTGCTTTGGCTTGCATGGTGCATTTCATGGAAATGATGGCTGACGAAACGACGCTTCACAGACTTGGACTGATGTTCGTGAAATCCTGGTGTCTTTTGGAAGGAGAGTTGTGTGCTACCCGCTTTATCGTCATTTCAAGCTGGTGATGAAGGCCTACAGGGACACCGTAAAGATACTGCAACTAGGTAAGATATAATGTTTCCCAAACTGGAAATGAGAAAGTTAAAAGCATTTAGTATGTGAAGATGTAATCATGATTTTTGCTTTTTTCCTGTATATATAAATAAGTCGTAGTCAGCCATGGTGGCACATGCCTGTAATCCCAGTGCTTGGGAGGCTGAGAGGAGAATTGCAGGTTTAACGACAGCCTTAGCACGTAGTGAGACTCTCATCAACCCAGTGAGATTCTGTTTCAAAATAAAAGTAAAATAGGGTTGGGGGTGTACCTCGAAGGTAGAATGCCTGTGGGTTCAGTACCCAAAATAATAAATCATGAAAATAATCAAACCCAAGCCGGATGTGGTGGCACATACTTGCAATACCAGTACTTGTAGAGATAGGAAGACCGCAGGTCTGAGGCCAGCCTCGCAACTTAACAAGACCCTGTTTCAAAATTTAAAAAGTAAAATAAAGGGCTGGGCTTATAGCTTGGAGGTAGAATACCCCTGGGTTCAGTCCCAGTACCAAAAGAAAAAGTTTCAACCCCCACCATGTATATAAAATGATTGACTTTCTCCGTAGACATTTAATCACACAGACGTGTGATACTTTTTTCTAAAGCAGTTGGTAGCATAAATAGAGAATGATACACACTACTTCAAGTACTTTATATTGTAGTAGATTATGTCATTCACTAATTCTTGGATACCTGTAATTTTCTAGGCTATGGTAGGCTTATGGATATAATAGTAAAGAAGAAAATTTTCCTGCTCAGATGAAGTTAAATTTTCCTGCTCAGATGATAAGTGATTCCATGTCGAAGGAAACGCATTCTGTTGGGGGTTAGGATGGGATCACTTGGGAGGGGACGTGTCATCTAGAACTGGATGTTACGAAGGCCTTTCCAATGAAAAGCTCATCTACTCTGAGGACTTTTGACTGTTGCTAAATCCAGCCTGAGAAGATGAATATTTGCAGGCTTTAAGGATGTAGAAACCTCCAGGCCCTGAAACAAATTCCGAAGTGCCCACCATAACAGCATCGTTAGAGCATCGTAAGTTTGTAATTTCCAAGAAAGTGACTTGGAAGGGGGCAACATCCATTCCTGTGTATTAGTTCTGGCACACTTCCGTGTAAAAGTCACTTTGAGTCCTGTGTGGTCATTGCTGTCTTTTCCCCTGGGGAGTCTCGGCCTTCCCTTGCCCTTAGATGAAAGTGTTTCTGGGAGATTGGTTTTCAGACTTCAGGCTAAGAAAGGGAAAGAAGAGAAGTTTAAAACTCAAAAATCCACCAGGCGTGGTGGCTCGTTCCTGTAATCCCAGTACTTGGGAGGCTGAGACAGGAGGATCGCAGGTTCAAGGACAGCCTCGGCAACTTAGACCCTCAGCAGCTTTATGAAACTTTGGTTCAAAATAGAAAATAAAGAGTTAGGGGTGTAGCTCAGAGGTCCCTGGGTTCAATCCCCAATAGGAAAGAAAAAGAAAAAATCCTGGTGATTTCAGTGGCTTAAAAGGGAGAATCACAGCTCTAACAGTTTGGTATGTAATTTTTGTTGTTTGTTTGGTTGTTTTGGTTTCTGTGTGACCTGTGTTTTTGCCAGGGGGTGGGAGGGAGTGTCCTTGTTTGAAGAAGATTCTTTGAAAGTAGATAGCAATTGTAAACATGGATCATAGTTAAGTGAAAGATGCCTTTTATTCATTTAGTCGGTTTAGACGGTATTTTATTTTGAAGTATTGTCGATTATAGGATAAAAGAGCTGTTATCATTGGGGAATCTATCTTCTTTAACAAGGGAACAAACTGCTTTTTTTTTGGTATGTTATTTCTTCTTGCCTTCATTCAAGATATTTATGTTTTGAATTGCTAAAATTACCTTGAAAAATCAATCTGCTGTAAATGACTGATTGTTAAGCTTGGACCACATATCACAATTAATCTCTTTTTTAAGTCATGCTAGATTATCCGAGCATTATTCATAGATTTAAACAGTGAGAATACAGTTTGTGATTACCCTATTACATTATGGATTCCAGAGGGAAGACTGTAGCAGAACCCTCAAGTGTGTGCTTACACGCGCGCGCGCGCGCGCACACACACACACACACGCTTTTTCTCGCACATATATCAACCACTACTTGTTACTTTTTGTTCTGGGAAGTAGTTTAGTTCTCTGGATTTTCACTTGAAAAGTAATCAGTTCTGTGATTGGGTAACCAAAAATAGATGTGATTGCCTTGACTTACACCCTAATCAATTATTCAGACAGTTTTAGTAGGTCAGAATGGAAATCAGACTTGACTGCTTATCATTATCACTCTGATAAGAAGTAGTTTCATCAGCCGTGTTCTGATCTCAGTAGGAAACCTGAAATCACAACACACCGTAGGCTTTGCTGTCAACAATGACTGCGAACCAGCGTGTGTCGCTGTACACGCTGGGTTCTGTGACTAATTTGGGCAGTGTTTAGTTACTGCTGACACAGGGCAGAACTGTAGAATTCACATCATAAGGTGTGGCTCTGACAAGCTCTAGGTGAGGATGGAAACTTGTATTTGTCCAGGTAGGTGCTCTAGGTCTCATTTGTTTGGACATCCCTTTTTGGTTTTGGGGGGTTTTTTGGGACTGGGGATTGAACCCAGGGGCATTGTACCTCTAAGCTATACCCCCAGCCTTGTTTTATTTTTTTAATTGGAAATGGGGTCTCCCTAAGTGGCTGAGAGACTTGCTAAGTTGCTGAGGCTGGTCTCGAACCTGCGATCCTCCTGCCTCAGCCTTGCAAGTACTGGGATGACAGGCATGCACCACCAGCCTGAACACCCCATAATATAAGCGGAGATAGCCCTAGTTTGGCATTTAGTGTTCTCCCAGGATGAATCTTTGCCGACTTATAATTCAGAATGCAGCCACAGCCTTCACAGTTTTTATTACAAAGGTCAGTATGGTGCTTCTGCAGTGGAAAGTAATGAATAACTCCTTTCCCCCAAAGAAATATTGATCTTAAATGGAGTGAGCTTCCAAAACCAACGTAAGAATGCTTGAAAATCTATAGAATATTTCATTCTAACTGATGGGCCGAGTTCACACTTTTCAAAGAGCCATGAATTTCCTTCATCTGACTTTGCAGTAGCCTTTACGAGGATCTTTCATAAGGCCTTAGGCTCTTTTCGGGTTTGTGAATCTTCTCTCCCTCCGGCTCCTCTTCTAGAAGGCTCTGCTTACCTGTCCCATTTTCTATATGTTTCTTCTCTTTGTGGAAGAGCAGGGAATGTTAGGTTTGAACCTAGGGGCATTCTGCTTCTGAGCTACACACCTTCAGACTTATTTTATTTTTTATTTGGGAACAGGGTTTTGCTAGGTTGCTGAGAGCCTCACCAAGTTGCTGAAACTGGCTTCGAACCTGTTTCTGTCTCAGCCTCCCAAGTACTGGGATTTCAGGCACCCACCACCATGCCTGGCTCAGTTTCTGTGTTTAATCCAGACTCCTCTACGGGCAGGAATCCAGGCTTTGCCCCTTCAGAACTGTTTAGCCTTAACAAAGGGCCTTTCCCCGGACCAGCTGCTTCCCTCTGCCCAGTCTCATTTGTTTGGACATCCCTTTTTGGGTTTTGGGGGTTTTTTGGTACTGGGGATTCAACCCAGCGGCATTGTACCTCCAAGCTATACTCCCAGCCTTGCCCGTCTGGGGACACAGGACCCCCAGCTTTTTACTCTTTGCCCCTATCTCCTTGGTAACTTTAACTCCTTCCTTCTGCTCCATTCTTTTGGGAAGAATGGGTAAAACCCTTCCTGCAAGCACCCTTTAGTGATGTTAATCAAATGTCAATAAAAGTAAAAGAAAGAGACAAGGACAGCTTTTCTCCTAGCCTTCAGATGTCATATAGCACTTAGGAATTTCAAGTGGCGCAGTTTATAACTTGGTCATATTATTACGTAAACAGTTGGCTGAGCGGACTAGTATTTCTGCCATACTAACTTCAAAAGGCATTCCACGTTCTCCTTCAATATTTATTCATTTAAATGCGTTCTGCATAATCATACTTTATTCCACAAGTCTTTGTCGAGTGCCTGCTGTGTTGAAGTATTGAACTGGTTCCTGGAGACACTAGCTGTATTGGTGGGAGAGGCACAGAATTGTGTATTGCCAGGTTTTTTTGGTGTGTGTGTGGGGGGGGTTTTGTTTGTTTGTTTGTTCTTATGTTTTTGTTTGTTTGTTTGTTTGTGGGGGTTTTTGTTTGTTTGTTTGTTTGTTTTGGTGGTACTGGGATGGAACCCAGAGGCCTTCTACCTTCGGGCTATACTCCCAGACCTATTTTACATTTTTATTTGAAGCAGGGTCTCACTAAGTTGCTGAGAGCCTCCCTAAATAGCTAAGGCTGGCTTCGAACCTGCGCGATCCTCCTGTCTCAGCCTCCCAAGTGCAGGGATTACAAGCGTGCGCCACCACGCCCGGCTTGTTCGTATGTTTTTTAATAAGAAACTCAAAAGAGAAGTATGGAGAGTGAAAATCCAAAGCCAGGCAAACTGACATACATTTAAATCACTTAAGACACGTAACCTCCTACCGAGGAGCCTCTGCTTGATTTGACTTCCTCTTCTCAGCCCCCATTTTCCTAGCCCTCTCAAGTATGTGTTAATTGGTTGATGAGTTCATCTATTAATTGATTCAATCAACAGATATTCTGAATGAATCCCTACTCAAAACTATTCTGTGCAAACCTCTAGCAAAGTTAAAGAGCAGTAGAGGGAGGAACTATTAAGTATTTGAGCTGGGTGTGGTGGTGCACACCTGTCAACCCAGTGCTTGGGAGGTTGAGACAGAAGGATCACAGCTTCAAGGACAGCCTCAGCAAGTAGTGAGACTCAGCAACCTACAAGACCCTGTTTCAAAAACAAAATATAAAAAGGGCCAGGGGGTAGCTCGGAAGTAGAAAGTCCCTGGTTCAATCCCCAGTAACACACATGCAAAATGCTATATTTGAGGAGGCTGTGCATCGGCAGAGAAGCAAAGATTTGCACAGGTCAGAACTCAGGCACATCAGCCGGGCAGTCTGGCCAGGCGGGCTGCAGATGAACCCCTGGCCTTCATTGAACAGGATCACACAATTTGCTGGACATGGTTCTAGACCAGGGAAGAAAGAGGAAAAGTCCTGTGTTTTTGTGTTAAGTCCACAGCACAAGCTGATGAGTACTGACACCGGATTTATTGTGCAGTGGCTGAGAGTCAGACACGCTTATTTTCAAATCCTGACCGTTGCTTCCTAGCAGTGAGACCTGGGCCAACTCCTCGGTATCTTTGAGCTTCATTTTCTTTTAGGAAACAAGAAACTACCTGACTCGTAGAGTTGACGATGTGATGTGTATAAAGTGCATGCAGTCCGGGTCCCTCGCACAGAACAAGTGGGCAGCCCCCAACGACTAACAGGGAAGTTGTGGCCAGCATCATGGGGGCCCAGGCCCACTGGGGAGATTGGAACTCGGTTCCCAGAAGTGCTTGGTTGTGACCTGGATGGCAAATGAGGGACTGGATAGAGGGTTGTTCATCCAGACAGAAGGAACATTATACAGTATGCATATGCTCTGTGTTATTTTTATTTGTGAATTACAGATACTCTATGTAATTTTAATAAACAGAATGCTTTTTTAAATATTGGTGTGAGACTGTAAATGTGTGCTTAAAATAGTAGCATATTGCCTCCATTATGTGTTTCTTAGTACAGCTCTGAAGTTAAGAGTTAAGCCAGGCGTCATAGCATATATCTGTAATCCCAGCATATGGGAGGCTGAGACAGGAGGACTGCAGGTTCAAGGTCAGCCTCAGCAACTTAGCAAGACCCTCTCAGCAACTTAGTGAAACCCCTGTTTCAAAATAACATACAAAAAGGGTTGGAGGTATAAGTCAGAGGTAGAGCAACCAGTACCAAAAGGAAGAACAAAAAAAGTTAAGAGCTTAACTGGCACCTGAAGAATTTAAGGGTAAAAAAATTAGAGAGACTGAGAAGCTTTCTTAATGCTGAGTTTAATGCATGTGCTTGTGTTAATTGTTGGGGACTTGACCTTATTTTCTATCCTAATGGGGCCTGATACTAAACAAGTTACCTTGCTTTAATTCCCTTAATTTTGATTAATTTGCTGCAGCCCTTCTTTCTTATCCCTTTTTATGGCCAAATGGCCTATGAAAAATAATGTTAAAATAAAACCTAAGGACTCCTTTTTGGTCATATGGTCTCATCAAAATTCCAGAGATCTACTAAGTTACATATGTTAAGATGGTAGGCGCCAGATGTATGGTGACAGTAGTACTTGGGGAGGTTGAGACCAAAGGATCGCGGGTTCGAGGCCAGCCTCAGCAAGTAGTGAGGCCCTTGGCAACTTAGTGAGACCCTGTTTCAAAATAAAAAAGGGCTGGAGATGTAGCTCAGAGGTAAAATGCCCCTGGATTATATCCCTACTACTGCAACAAACAAATAAACAAATACATAAATAAAGGTAATGATGTGAGCTTTTATTTTGAGATGGTGGTGCATGCCGATAAGCCCAAGAGTCTGAGACAAGAGGATCACAGCTTTGAAGCCAGCCTCAACAACTAAGCAAGACCCTGTTTCAAAATAAAAGTTAAAGGGCAGGGGATATAGCTTGAAGGCAGAATGCCCATGGGTTCAATCCCCAGTACCACAATAAAAAAAGGTAGCCACCTTCCTTTAATGAAGGAAATTCATTATTTGTTCTTAAATTGTACGGTAAAAGCTTTAAAGGAGAAAACTAGACACCCAGCAAGCCACAGCCACCTGGCTGCTGTGGTGTGTCAACGGTTGGAATTTGGCTCCCACTATACAGAGCTGGCGACTCACAATATTTTTCCTAAACTGGCTTTCAGCCCGCAGAACTACCCACCACTCTGGTCGTCTTGTCTTCCAGGGGCGGGAGCCGTTTCTTAAGTGCTTCCAACCATGAGCTGCTCTGTCAGTGAGAGATTATTGCCCAACCTGCTCTGCTAATAGGAGGATTTCAGATAGCCAAAGGATTCTCGTTTAGAACAGCTCAATCCTGTTGTCATTTTAAGAGATATTAGCCTGAGCCGCCACATGTGTCCAGGCAGGAAAACCTGTTGTTAGGAAAGCCAGAGAATGTGTTCAATCCCGCCAGCTGCCCCCCTGCTTATTATTGTCACCCACATTTTCTTTATGTTGTCTGCATGTTTCTGTGAACCCTCATTAGACAGACACTTTCCTAAAGCCAGACACCCGTGACTCTTGTCATTTATGGCAGCAGGACACTGGTGTCAGGTGCCTTCGTGAGTGGGCCCGGCGTCCTAGAGGACCCCTCTGTCGGGATCAGAGTCCAGGGCAGCTGCTCTCGCCGGCCCTCCTGCCGTGGGCAGAGTTACCCCGGATACCCTGCGAGTCCCCTCTCTCTTCCTCCTTTGGACCAGGCAGCAAACAGCCTAAAAACGGTCGCTTTCCTGCAGTGCCTTTGAGCAGAAGTAATTGTCTTAGATTCGGGCCATAGCGGCCTTTCATGCTCAGATGATGTGTGACAAGCCCATGACTGCATAAAGCCCCCGTGGGAGCTGAGTCTTTTGAGTCCCCGGAGGCTGCTGGCCGCGGGCCACGTGACGGCCGCCAAGAGGCCAGCCTTAGCCTTTGCCGAGAGCTGCCGTAAGTGGCTGGAGACCCCAGAGAAAGAGCAGCCATCACAAAAGAGACTAAAAACCCCCAGGTGTCGGCAGGCATGGTGCCGGGGAGTCAGCACCACAGAGCTGGAGCATGACCCCGGCCGCTGGGCCCAGGGCTGCGGGGACGCGGCTCTAATGGACTTCTCCCTTCTAGGTCAGCTGCCAGGTGTCTCTTACCACATGTGTCACGTGTGGAAATGGTGAAGGAAGGCTTGCGATTAAACCCAGCTTCTGAGCAGCGTGTGTAATCTTCCTTTCAAAATTGCCTTGCAGCGTGTAATCCCAGAACTTGGGAGGCTGAGCTGGGAGGATGTCGGGTTCGAGGATAATCTCAGCAACTTAATTAGAGACCCTGTTTCAAAATAAAGTATAAAAAATAGAGCTGGGGTATATCTCAGAGGTAGAATGTCTCTGGGTTCCATTCCCAGTACACAGAAACAAACAAACAAAAAATAAATAGGACTGGGAATGTAGCTCAGAAATGCCTCTGGGCTTAGGCCTTAATAACACACACGCGCACACACACGCGCGCGCACTGCATTACACAATATGTTTTTTATTTTGTTTTGTTTTGTTTTTGGTAGCAGATTGAACCCAGGAGTGTTGTACCTCTGAGCTACATCTCCACCCCTGTTAATTTTTTTTTATATTTTGAAACGGGCTTGCTAAAGTTGTTATGGGTCTCTGTAAAATGCCGAGGCTGGCCTCAAACCTGTGATGCTCCTGTAGCCTCCCAAGTACTAGAATTATAGGCATGCACCACCATGCCCAGCTTACACTTTTTTTTTAATTACCTGATCAAAATATTCCTTCTCAGGTGTTAAGAAGTAGCTGGGCATGGTGTCCGCGCCTGTAGTCCCAGCTCTTTGGGAGGGTGAGGCCGTAGGATCACTTGAGACCAGATGGAGCAACATAGTGAGACTCTTTCTCAAAAATAAATAAATAGATAAAATAGAATTTTACATGTAAATTAATGCCAGGCACGGTGCTGCATGCCTTTAACTCCCTCGCTTGGAGAGCTGAGACAGGATCACAAGTTCAAGGCCAGCCTCAGCAACTTAGCAGGACTCTCAGCAACCTAGCAAGGCCCTGTTTCAAAATAAAAAATATAAAATAGGACTGGGGTTTAGGTCAGAAGTAGAATGCCTCTGGGTTTAATCTCCAGTACCACAAAAAAAAAAAAAAAAAAAGAGTAAGTAATAGATAGAAGATAAATATGTAGTGGGTTTTTTGTTTTGTTTTGTTTCTTTTTTTAGTGGTACTGGGGTTCCTGGAAGCCCTTCTACTTCCAGGCTACACTCCCAGACCCATTTTTGTATTTTTATTTGGAAACAGGGTCTCTTAAGCCAGCGCAGCTGACTTCGAACCTGCGCGATCCTCCTGTCTCTGCCTCCCAAGCACAGGGATGACAAGCGTGCGCCACCACGCCCGGCTAAATATGTAGTCTTAAGAAATGATTAAAACTCCGAGCTACTTTATGTATATTACCTTTCTGTATCTGAGTTTCTTAGTTTAAAAAAATCAGATATTTTTTTCTTAAGGATGATTTGATGATGTTTTAATTTTTTTCAGGTAAAAGTGCTGTTTTAAAATGTCTCCTGGACATCCACAGGATTTTTCAGGAGAATGATCCCGCTTACATTCTGAATGACCTCTACATCTCGGACTACTGTGTGTGGATCCAGAAAGCCAAGTAAGATTTGCATCACTGCGGAATCTTTAGAGGCTCATGTTTTGAAACACGCTTACCTAGGAAGAGGAGGAAAATGAAATAACCTGGGAAGTGTGTTTTAATGAGAGAGAAACCCATATCACTAGCAGACACTTGGGAAGTAACAAGATTAACTTGGCAACCTTGTTGACTTTGCTCAGGGAGGAAGGTGCAGATGGTGAGAACTTAGTTTTATTAGAAGAAATTCTTACTGGTGCATTGTGGAAGGTGGGTATTTAAACAGGAAGTTGTGAGAATTCATTGCTGAAGTCTTGAGAGTACACTACAGATTCTCAAGACTTGAGTGTCTGAACCCCTATCTGTAGTTTATAGTGGGGTGTGAGTGTGTGTATATTACATACTCATATGTATACACGTCTCGATCATAGAATACAATCTTAATCAAATCTAATCCTCACCAGAGTTGTATGTTCATAGACTAAAGGCCCCAGCATATTTCAGAGTATAAAAAAAATAACAGCTGGGTACAACAACACACACCTGTGATTCCAGTATTTGGGAGGCTGAGGGAGGAGGATTGCAAGTTCAAGGCCAGCCTCAGCAACTTAGTGAGATGCCAAGCCACCTAGCTAGGCCCTGTTTCAGAATAAAAAATTAAATAGGGCTGGGGACATAGCTCAGAGTTAAAATGCCTCTGAGTTCAGTCCCTAGCACACACAAAAATGCAACCTTGGAAGCCTCAGGGTAGAATTCTTGATGACACTTGTATGGAAGAGTCTGAATACTCGTCAGAGGGCTCCAACACTTGTTATGACAAATTGTCAAAAAGCATCTACCATCGTAGGGGCCAAGGAAACAGGAGATTAATTATTAAATTTTAAAAATGGAGTGGATTTTATTTAGTGGGAAGTGCTGTATAGCTAATTCTTATCAGACATAGCCAGATTATCTGTCTCAAGAGGCAGTTAACTGAGAACATAGAACGCGCGCGCGCGTGTGTGTGTGTGTGTGTGTGTGTGTGTGAGAGAGAGAGAGAGAGAGAGAGAGAGAGAGAGAGAGAGAGAGAGAGAGAGAGAGAGAAGAGAGAGAGACTAGGGATGGAACCTGAGGTCATTCTACCTCTGAGCTACACCCCAGCTTTATTTTATTGTTATTTTTTTGAAATGGCTTCATTACAGCTCACTACTTGCTGAGGCTGTCCTTAAACCTATCATCTTCCTGTCTCAGCCTCCCAAGTACTGAGATTGCAAGCGTGCACCACCACACCTGGCTTATTATTATTATTATTATTTTTTAAACAGTCTCACTAAGTGGCTGAGGGCCTCACTAAGTTGCCAAGGCTTTTCTTGAACCTGCGATCGTCACATCTCAGCCTCCCAAGCACTGGGATTCTAAGCGTGTGTCACCACACCGGGCCAGAGGTTTTGTTTTTTTGTTTTTTGTTTTTTGTTTTTTTCCTTTTCATGGGGAGGCAGTTATATTGCAGAGTGAAATATGGAAGACAAAACCGAGAGAGAGGCTCTACCTGTGTTATGGGAAGTGCGCGGGGATTGCTCAGGAATGTGCCCAGTACCGCCTGGGCGGGCAGCGTTTGTGTTGGGAGTCCAGATTGTGCCAGATGGAAAATTGAACCTTTAACCCCCAGGGCACAAGGGCATCTCCTCTCTGTATTTGAGTCTCCTGCTAACTGAGCTTGTCAAATGCTCTGCTGCTGCTTCCTGTTCTTTTATTTTCATAATCAAATTAACTTGAATTTAGTCTATGTGCATGGGGCTTCTTTTTACTTTTCTTTTTTCTTTTTTTCTTTTTTTTTTTTTTTTTTGTTGTTGTTGTTGTTTAAGAATAGGGATTTTATAGCCAGGTGTGGTGGCGCACGCTTGTCATCCCCGTGTTTGGAAGGCAGAGACAGGAGGATCGCGCTGGTTCGAAGCGAGCCTTGCTGGCTTAAGAGACCCTGTTTCCAAATAAAAATATAAAATAGGTCTGGGAGTATAGCCCGGAAGTAGAAGGGCTTCCAGGAACCCCAGTACCTCCAAAAAAAAAAAATAGGGATTTTATTAACATGAAATGGATATTGAAATTTGCACCAGGATCCCATTTCAGTAAGTGCCTATTTCTCTACATGGGACATTTCTTCTTAACTACAGTGGCGATCATATTCCATTAAAGTGAAGGACAATAAGTCCTCAAGTCAGTTTGGGGATTATCAGACTTATTTTATCCTTAAATTTTTCTTTCCTCCATGGTTTGAAGTTGTGGGAAATGAAGCAGAATTCCCAGGTTCTTAATTGTTCTGATGTTAGTAATTTTTTTTTAAGGGGTAGTATGTCGGGGAGGTGGAAGAAGGAACCAGTGGTAACTGTCCAGATCATCTTGTGAGGTTTATTTCTTCCACTGTACAAATTGGAATCTAACCTTTCTTTCTCTAAATCGGCAGTGTTGAGCTGGACATGGTGCCGAATGCTTGTAATCCCAGTCCTTAGGAGACTGACACTGGAAGGTCACAGGTTCGTGGCCAGCCTCAGCAACTTAGTGAGGCCCTCCATGACCTAGTGAAACCCTGTTTCAAAATAAAGAATAAAAAAACAGGGCTGGGGTGTAGCTTGGAAGTAAGATGCCCTTGGGTTCAATCCCCAGCACCAAAAAAAAAAAAAAAAAGTCACCTGTTAACTTTATCTAATGCAACCACTATTAGTATTTTAATATTTCCTCCAGTTATTTCCCAGTGTGTTTTTAAACCACTGGAGATAATACTTTTAATAGTATTCAAAGTCGGTTCCTTTTATACTATGTCTGTTAAACATTTAATTTTATTTATTTATTTGTGTGTGTATGTGTGGTAGTAGGGCCTGAACCCAGGGGTATTCTACCCTTGAGCTGCACCTCCAGACCTATTTTTATGTTTTTGTTTTGAAACTGGGTCTTACTAAGTTGCTGAGGCTGGCCACAAACTTGCCATCGTCTTGTCTCAGCCTCCCAAGTACCAGGATTACAGGCATGTGCCACCAACACCCAACTCTAGTAAAACTTTTTAAAGGTAAGCAGTTGTGAGGTAAAAGGAAAACAAAAATTGTGTCTCTGAGGCCCTGGACCTATTTATGCTGAACTTTGTAGTAATGGTAAGTGATACTCAGGGTGCATTTACTTTTCCTGTAAGTGGTTACATATTTTCTGGCCCTTCAGCAGAGAGAGGAGTGTTCGGACCAGAGCAGCTTACGGAGAGCAGCGGCCACTGTAGTGCTCGGGCCGCTGTCGGGGCTTGAGGAGCAACCGAGGGGCTACGCTAAGGATGTGTGTGAGAGCGCCAGGACACCCGAGGGAGCAGAGCGGGCTGGGCGGAGTCGGCTGCAGCCCTGGGACTGCTTAGTCTAATGGAGGCATTAGGCGCAGGCGGCATGCTGGCCCAGGCAGAGGGCTGTCATAGCTTGGACGGGGTGGTGAGGATGGAGACAGGCACCTGCGAGATGTGCTGAGGCAGGCTGGGATGTTGCCTGGGTGTGGGGGCAGGGAGGGAAGAGAGGAGGGGTCAAGGTGAGATCCAGGTTTTGACTTGGACAGTTAACTCGGCCATCAAGGTTTCTTTGCTGAGATTAAACAATGTCGGACGACAGGGTTGGGAGAGAAGATGAGGAGTTTGGTTTTGAAAATGTGGATTTGAGGCCCCTAAGGAACGTCCAGAAAGAGGTGGCCAGAAACATTTGGGTCACAGCTGGGAAAGATATATGGAGAAGAGCTTGGACAAAGAAGGGGGCTGAGTTACGCAGCAAAATGTGAAATGGCTCAGTCCCGTGTTCCCCATATGAATATAATAACAGTCAGGAGCGGGTGCATTCCAGGCTGGGGCGGGACCGTGCCGAGAAGAAGACAAGGAAAACATGTGCAGACCTCCTGGTTGCAGCGAAGGCGGCTGGAAAGTTGCGAGGCTGTTCGGACAGTCATTCGTCCTTGTAGTCCCCTTCTGTTGATGAAGAAGAGTGTCCTGTTAGCTTGCCGTCGGCTGTCTTAGTAACAGGGCCACGTACAAGATCCTTATTTATGTCGGGCATGGAGTTGCACGCCTATTGCCCAGTACTCGCCTGAGAGGCTGAAACAGGAGGAGTATGGGTTCAAGGCAGCCTCAGCGACTTTGCAAAGCCCTCAGCAACTTAGTGAGAGCCTGCTTCAAAACTAAAAAATAAAGAAGGGCTGGGATGCAGCTCAGAGACAGAACACCCCTGGGCTTAATCTCAAGCACAACCAAAAAGGAGGAAGTGAGGGAGGGAAGAAAGAAGAAAAGGAAGGACGCAATAGGAGGGAGGGAGGGAGGGAGGATGAAAATGAAATATTATCAAGGTATCCAGAAACCCAGGAATGGCCGTGTGGAAAGGCTTGGCACATTTTAGAATTCTTAGAAAAATTTAGAAACATAATTCATTTACCATTTTCACTTATATATGTGCTGCAGGCATCATGAGTTTAACATATTGGTAAAACAAAAGGTTTGTAAGGATGAATTGGGCGAGGTGTTCCATTTTCGTAGGAGTTTTCTTGCGCTGGAGGCAGTGGGGGAGTGTGGCTGGGCACGGCCGGGCCGCGTGCCCTTGTCTGAGGAGCACTTGGCTGAGTGTCGGGTGTGCCTCTCCGTTCCCTCCTCTTTGGTCACGCCTGGGTCTTGTGCTTTCTGGACCTCGGCTCCTGGGAGGAGACACACAGGACGGGGGCGCGTGCTGGTGATTGATGTAGTCAGGTCTTGTAAACCAGCGTTCCGTGCTTCGTGGAGAGCTGTCCCCGCGCCTGGACCGTCTTAACATCTCACTCTGGAAGAGACTTGCGTTGATTAATGTGGCATCTGTGCACTTAGAAAGCGCTCTGTGCCGGGAGAGCTTTGTCAAGTGCGTCCTTTGAATGGAGTCACAGGAAAGCTTTTTTGAAAAACTGACAACTTGAAGCACAGTTTCCTTTTTCTTCTGCCCATTATGATGGAAACCCAATCCTTGTTATAACATAATTATCTCAACCGCAGCCAGCGGGGAGCTGCCGCCTTCATGTAAGGGGTGTGAAGTCTCCTAAATAAATAGAGGATTAATTACACTCGCAGTGTGTTGTGAAGGTGATGAGATTGATTGCGACCATTCGACTTGTCCCATTTCCTGCTCTGACTACTCTGTTGACTAAAGAGAAGCTGGGAAATTAATAAGTCAATCCCGGAAGCACATAACTGGCCAGCACGGAATGTTGGAAAAGGACCTCCCTCTGGAGGCGTGTTTCCAGATAGCAAATAATGATGTTTATTTTAGATAATTTTTATCATCGATTATTCTTTTACTATTTTCCGTTTCAACAGCTTTCCAGGGAATCATTTTTTAATTTCAGAAGTATGGATTTTGAGTGTTAAAAAAAATTGACACGTTGAATTTTAGTGGATGAGTATCAGCAAATTTTGGCTCCATGCTTAGATCTTTTCCTTTAGTTTGGCCTTTTTGGGGGCTTAAATTAAAGAAAATGTTAGTTGTTCTATGTTTCCATTGTCTTTTGCACACAGGACCTGGGTGCTTTTGTTAAACTTTAATGATGAATTAATACTTTCATAGTATATACCATGTTTTCTATTTGATCTTTCTTTTACTTAACTTCTTAACTGCTGGAGAATTTTGTAATACTTAAAATGATTATTCTGGTTCATTCATTTATCTTCTCTCTCTCTCTTTTTTTTTAATGTAGTGCTAGGGATGGAGCCCAGGGGCATTGGACCATCAGGCTATACCCCTAGTTCTGTTTTACTTTTTATTTGGAAGCAGGGTCTCACAAAGTTGCTGAGAGCCTCACTAAGTTGCCAAGGCTGGCTTCAAACCTGTGATCCTCCCTGTCTCTGCTTCCCAAGTACTGGGATTACAGGAGTGCACCACTGTGCCCAGCTCCTCCAGATTTTCCACTGCTGTGATTTCCCAAGTGAGGTGTACTTACCACAGAAAACGCTAACTAAACAGTAACACTAAACATAAAAAACACGGGAAACACTAACAGTGGTAACAAGACTATCAGACCATCTATGTTCGTTTCTTTAAAAAGTAAGAAATTAGGTTTCACTAATATTTTATATAAGAAGAAAAGCATGTTAGGGGGTATGTCCTATGTATATTTTTATAATGAGATACTTGATCAGAAAAAACTTCAAAGGAGGGCATGGTGATTCACACCTATAATTCCAGTCAGTACTTTGAGGCCGAGACAGGAGGATCGCAGGTTCAAAGCCAACCTCAGCAACTTAGTGAGATTGTTTCAAAATAAAAAAATTTAAGCCGGGCGTGGTGGCGCACGCTTGTAATCCCATTACTTAAGAGGCTGAGACAGGGGGATCACGTGGGTTCGAAGCCAGCCTCAGCTACTTAGTGAGGCTCTCAGCAACTTAGTGAGACCCTGTTTCCAAATAAAATATAAAACAGGTCTGGGAGTGTAGCCTTGGAGGTAGAAAACCCCTGGGTTCCATCCCCAGTGCCACAAATAAAATAGAATAATTTTAAAAGGGCTGAGAGTGTAGCTCAGCGGCACCAGTAGCCCTGGGTCCAATCCTACACATGCACACACACATGAAGAAGAGAAAGCGGAATCGTGAGTCTACTGCTTCATGGAGCAGCCATCCTTGTTTCCAAAGAGAAGTTTCTGTGTTATTCTCAAACCCTGAAATTTGACGGGGAGGGGGCAGCAGTTGCCTTTCCAAGGAAGTAAGAATTGGGGTTCCAGGGCTTTTGGTGGTTGCTGCTGTGGACAGCGGCCCACAACTGGGTACACACTGGACTTTATCTCATTTTTGCCTTGAGGATTCTTAGGTATTGTTCTTTTTTCTCCTTCCTTCTTTCCTTCCTCTCTCTTTTTTTTTTTTTCCTTTCTTTCTGTGGTGGTTTGAACCCAGGGGCACTCTGCCTCTGAGCTATTGTATTTTTTGTTTTGAAACAGGGAGGGTCTCATTAATGTCTGGAGGGCCTCACTCAGTTGCCGAGGCTGGCCTCGTCCTGTCTCAGCCGCCCAAGTTCTGGGGCTACAGGAGCGTGTCATAGATGTATCAGTATGTGGCATACTCTACATGGTAGAACAACATGTCTCTTCTGATGCTCTGTTTTCTCCCGATTCCTCCTTGCTCTCTGTACTTGAGGGACATATCTCAAGTTGTTCTTTGGGAATGTCGCTTTTTATTTCTTGCTAGAACCCAAAGATACTTTGAATAGAGAATAGCACACTTTCCCACTTGTACTGTTAAGTACCCACATACCCTTCCGAGGAGGCTGGCCAGCCAGTTTAGATGATTTTTTTTTTTTTTTTTTTTTTTTTGGAGGTACTGGGGTTCCTGGAAGCCCTTCTACCTCCGGGCTACACTCCCAGACCGATTTTATATTTTTGAAACAGGGTCTCTTATTGCTAGCGTGGCTGGCTTCGAACCTCTGTGATCCTCTTGTCTCTGCCTCCCAAGTGCGGGGATTACAAGCGTGCGCCACCACACCCGGCTTGGCCAGCCAGTTTAGATTTTATTTCTATCCTTAGCGTATCCTAATGCTTCAGGAAAGTGTTTCTTACTAGAAGAAATCGACTTCCTTTCTAACAGGAGGTTTAAAATCACAGCTGTCCACATGTGTACTGGCTACTTGTCCTAATGGATGTCGCAGCTGGGAGGTTCTTCACTCATGCTCTGTAAGCTAAAGTGAGCTGAGCAGAACCATTGGGCGAGGACCTGTCTTCTGTTAAATGCCGGACTCAGAAAGAGCAGGCTTGTAAAACTCCGGCGGTCAGCTTGTATTCGGAGTGCAGCAGTGCTGCCCAGCCTTAACCTTCGAGGAGCTTTGCCATAAAATGATTTCTTTTTGTGTTTTATTTTGAAGTAGGATCTCACTTAAGTTGCTGAGGCTGGCCTTGAACCTGCGGGTCCTCCTGTGTCAGCCTCCCAAGTACTGGGATTACAAGTGTGCACCGCCACTCCCAACCCACGACACATGACTTTGAACGTAAACTTCCAGTCTCTTCGCTCGGTAAGGCCTAAGCTTACCTTACTTGACTTGGAAGCATCTGAGTTTGTTTTAGGTTTTGCTTGTCTCTTTAAGACAGGTCAGTGTTGAACCCAGGGGCATTCTACCTCCAAGTTATACTCCCAGCTCTGTCTGATTCTTTATTTTGAGACAGAGGCTCACTGTGCTGCTAAAGGTCTCCCTAAGTTGCGAGGCTATCCTCAAACCTGTGGTCCTCTCCTGTCAGCCTCTCAAGTACTGGATTTCCAGGTGTGTGTCACGGTACCTGAGGGCTGTTACTTGTTTTTAAACCTTATGTACATGAAAGCACATTGCATATGTTCTTTCCTCTGTTAACATGCTTCTGTCTCTTAGTTTTCAAAAGCTAGCTTAGAATGCTTGTGTGTTCCTTCATTATCCTGTTATGTGCTCTGCTGCTGTCTGAGTATATTGCAGTTTGTTTATCTGTTCTGTGCATGGTATCATTGAAGGTCTCCAGTTTGGATCTCTGGACAAGTGCTGCTCTGAACATCACTGTACGTCAGTCACCTCGACTGATGGAACTTGGGATAAGCTCTAAGCCTCGCAATGGAACTGCTGGGATTTAGGCTGCCATCGTAGGGTAGACGTCCTCAGGCCGTAGCAAACTGTCTTCCAAAGTGCTTGTACCAACTGATTGCGGTTTATACTCCCAGAGCAACGCATGAAAAGCTTCCTGGTTCTTCTTACTGTTCAAGTTTTAAGATATGGTTATGTGAAGGGTGTAATGGTCACATATAAAATGTCCCCTGAAAAAAGCTCATGTATTAATGCTTAGAGTTGATACAACAAAGTCATGAGGTTTGCAATTTCATCGGCAAACAAATCCACCGTAAGGATTTGAATGGTAAGCTAGGCAGGCGGTGTGACTGGAAGAAGTCGATCCCTGGGAGTGTGGCCTCGAGGCCTGTGCTCTGTCTTTGGATCCCCTTGCTTGCTGATTGTCTCCTGCGCTGGCCTTCATGATGTGAGAGCAGAGCCTGCTCGCTCGCTCGCTCTCTCTCGCTCTCTCTCGCTCTCTCTCGCTCTCTCTCTCTCGCTCTCTCTCGCTCTCTCTCTCTCGCTCTCTCTCGCTCGCTAGCTCGCTCGCTCTCTCTCGCTCTCTTGCTCTCCGTTTCCCACCACCATGCCTTGAGCTCCACAGACCTGGCCTGACATGGACTGAACCCAGAATCTCCAAAAATACTTCCTCTGAAGTTGTGTGGTTATTCATTTTTTTTATTATCTCGGTGAGGGTGCTTCACCAAGACAAAGGAATAGGAAACACTTTCTTTTAGCATCTTAATTTGAATTTCCCTGATTACCGATGCTATGTTTTCATGTACTCTCGCTCTCCTCCCCATTTTTCAGTAAGGCTGTCTTCCTTTTTGATGTGTAGGATTCTTCCAGCCTTCTGGATACTAGACCTTTATTGGTTAAACATGTTGCACTCATTTCCTCCTGGTTTGTAGTTTATCTTTCAGTCCCCATGTGGTGTCGTCCTAAGCAGCAGTTTTTAATTTTAATGCTGTGGAATTTATAAATATGTCCCTTTCTGGCTGTCCTTTGGGTTCTTACTTAAGAAAGTCTTTATGCTTTGGGTGTCATAAAGATACTCTCCCATAGCATGTTCTAAAATTCGTATTCCTTTTGTGATTAGCATTTAAGTCCTTAGTCCACCTGGAATTGATTTCTTAGATGTTATGAGCTAGGGGATCCAGTTTGTTTTTTCCCCACATGGATAGCCTTTGCCCAGTTCCATTCATTGAATAGTCTCGCCTTTCCTCGAGCACCACCGTAAATCAAGTTTACATGTACGCGTGGATCTGTTTCTGGGTTGGCCATTCAGTTCCACTGATTTACTTGTCTCTCATGTGCCAATACCATACTTACTTAATTACTATGGCTTCATGTCTTAGAATCAGCCTGTCAAGTCCATGAAAAATGTTTTGATTGGAATTGCTTTGAATCTATTAATCAGTTTAAAGAGACTAAAACATTTAGTCTCTCCAGTAACATAATACGATGCATAAGTTTTCTTTAATGTCTTTCAATAAAATTTTGTGATTTTCTTTATTTTCTTTCGTGTGAGTGAGTGTGTGTGTGTGTGTGTGTGTGTGTGTGTGTGTGTGTGTGTTACTGGGAGTGGAACCCAGGGGCTTTTCTACCTGGGCTATACTCCCAGACCTATTTTATACTGTTTGGAAACAGGGTCTCACTAAGTTGCTGAGAGCCTCACTAAGTAGCTGAGGCTGCCTTCGAACCTGTGCTGTCCTCCTGTCTCAGCCTCCCAAGTGCTGGGATTACAAGCGTGCACCACCATGCCCAGCTGTAATTGTCTTCATAAGAGACTTACATGTATTTTGTTGGACTTACTGCCTTGTATTTTGGTTGCTATTATAAATAGGAACTTTGGGGGGAAAATCACTTTCAAGCTATCTGTTTAAAAGTACATAAAAATGCAGTTCAGTTGTTTTTTAGGTGTGTGTGTGTGTGTGTGTGTGTGTGTGTGTGTGTTCACGCACGGTGTGTGTGTGTGTGTTATTGGGAACTGAACCAAGGGGCATTCTACCTCCCGTACTACACCCTCAGCCTTTTTTTTTTCTAGATTTAAAAAATAATAATAATAATTTTAGCCTTAGTTACTTAGTGAGGCCCTCTGCTACTTAGTGGGACCCTGTTTCAAAATAAAGAATAAAAAATAGGGCTGGGGGTGTAGCTCAGAGGTAGAATGCCCCTGGGTTCAATCCCCAGTACCACAAAAATGATTCATTAATTATATATATATAATGCTTTTATTGGTGCACTGTATTCGCACATCATGCTGTAGTTCAGAGTGATAGGGACATACGTGCACACTGCACTTGGTGAGCGCTCTCTCCCTACCCCAAACCTAACTTGTTCTTTATTTTTGAGAAAATGCTTCCAGCATTAATCGTTAAATACATTGACGGTATGTTTCTGTTGATAATAACTTTTATCAAGTTAACAAGAAGTTCCTGTTAGTCTTAGTCTGCAGGGTTTTTGATCCCCAAATGGTTGTAGAATTTTATTGTATATCTTTTTTTATCTTTTGAGATAATCTTAAATTTTCTCCTTTAATCTCTTCTTTTCTCTACCAGGAATATAAAATGTTCTTTTAGCTCATTCACAAGCCCAGTGCAGTCCTTTCTCCACTGCAGGACCTGGAACTATCACTGACATCACTTTCCTTGGGGAGGGTCACCTCCAGTATCAGTCACAGCATTGAAATGTCCTTTTCAGGCCAGCTGTTGGTGGCCCACGCCTGTAACCCTAGTACTTGGGAGGCTGAGACAGGAGGATCGCTGGTTCAAAGCCAGCTTCAGCAACTTAATGAGACCCTCTGCAATTTAGTGAGATCCTGTTTCAAAATTTAAAAAAATATAATAGGGCTGGTGGTGTAGCTCAGAGGTAGAAGCCCCCGGGTTCAATCCCCCGTACCAGAAAACAAAAGGAAGTGCCTGGCCAGTCTTCTCTTTTGTGCCCCTTTACTTGGTGGATTGGTTCCCTCTCTCATGCCACCACCTTGCGACTGCTAACCCTGGCACGAGCAGCTCCAGGGCCTGCAACTCACTGTGGAGATGACCCTCGCCTCCTAAGGTCAGAGAGTGTTTCAAGTTCTCCTTTAAGTTTGTCTGGAATCTACGTTCTTCACATGAGCTTTTATTCTGGAACCACGTAGAACAGGATCAGCTCTCTTTAAATGTCTGTCCTCTGCAGAGAAACTGTAGTACCCTTTCTGAGTCAGCCAGGTTACTCTTTTCTGCCTTTCAGTTATTTCTGTAGGGCCAACATTTTCAATGCTCTGCCCATGCTGGTCTCTCCTCTGGCAGACTGAACTTCATCAGCACCTCTCACTCCCTTTTTTTGATCCAGCCTTTAAAAAGTATCCTCCAGGTCAGGCATGGTGGCCGCATGCCTGTAATCTCAGCGCTTGAGAGGCGGAGACAGGAGGACCACAGGTGTGAAGCCAGACTCGGCGACATAGTCAAGGAGCTCATCCTTGGAAACCTGAGTGTATGGCTCCGACTAAGTAACCCTGGCCTCCTTAGCTCTTCACCACCTTGCTGTGGGCAGCGAATCCTCGGCATCTTCTAGAGCCTTCTAGAGCACGTAATGAGTACTGCATGTTATCTTGGCCAAAAAAATCTCCCACGTGGTGTCTCTCACTGAGCAATTAGTGTGTTGGGGGGATGGCAAGATATGCAGAGGGCAGAGGACTTCTAAGTGCGCCCACCCTCATCACCAAGGACACAGTTGGCCCTAGGAAAGGTAATGATTCAGAGGAGGGGAATCGGGCTGGTGTGCAGCGCTGATTCGAGTAGGAGTCCTGGACAGAGAGTTGAAGGTGGGAGGGAGCCTGACGGGCACAGAAAGAAGGGTTCAGGAGGAGAAGGCAGAGACAGAACTCGAGGTAAAATCTGCAAAGGTAAAACAGCCACGCAGGTGTGGGAGCAGCGATAAAGTAGTCCCCCACTAGGCAGGCCTGCGTTGGGGTGTACAGGATATGTTTGGGGACTGGGGAGAGAGAAATAAGTCTGCAAAATATAAGAATTTGCAAGCTAGTGACCCCCGGGTCTGTTTGGCGCTGAGTCTTTAAAAACCCTAAATTGGTTGTCAACACTTAACAAGCAAAAGTCCAGATTTTCTGTTGCTCTTGAAAAGAGGGAGATCCTGGCAGTTGCCAGGGCCAGCTGTCCACAGCGTGCGGGACAAGTGCGCGCCATTCTGTCACCGCCCCTCCTGCCCACTCCACTCCATCTGCCTGCCTGCCTGCCTCTGCAGGCCGCGGGGCTTGTGGCCCTGGCCCGAGGGACAGGCGCTGTGATGCTGGGTCAGAGGCACCTGCCTGAGCCTACCAGTCCATGCCCGTACGAGCCAAAGGCATGTTGTGCTTGTGCCCGGCCGGATGGCGAGGACCTGGCACCGTGCCCAGCCAACACTGGGCACTCCATAAGGTGGCACCTGGGTGGAAGAGTGACCACGTCAGGATGGGATGAATTCTGGAAGCTGCAGCTGGGTTCCAGAATGATTCGGAGGCGCACACCAGTCAAACCAGTGGCGCATTTTGAACCCTGTTTAATGGCCCACTGCGGCCAGCCGTTGGGCAGCAGATAGGATGCTCTTACAGAGGACAGCCCACCTGTCCATGTCAAGGGAAAAACTGCTGCTGCCGCCTCGCCCGTTGGTAGCTCCAAAGAAGAAATCAGCAGGGACAAAGAATGAGAAGCGGGGTGGGCGCGTGCTTGCGTGCCCACCCAGCAGGACCGCAGTCACAGCCAGTGCCCTGTGGGTTTCTTTCCTTCCCTTCTTCTGCGTGTCTATACTCCTCCAGGCTCTGTCTGAATGCACTTTGCCGTGTGGATGTTAGGTGAGAAGAAAGTCAGGCTGCCTCTCCTGGGCCCAGGCCCTGGAAAATCAAAGCGCGTGCACAAAGGCAGCTCTTCCCTGCCTGCGGCGGGGTCAGCGGCCTGTGTAATGTCTCCCCATCGGCCCATCTCTGCTGGTTTCTCGTGGTTTTGAGCCAGGCACCAGGAGCTGTGTGCTCACATTCCCCGCTTCTTGTCAAGTGCACCGCTGCAGAGGGCTGGCTTTGCCTCTGAACTGGGGTGGTTGGAGGGAGAAGCCACCCAGCTCCCTAAACGGGGCAGGATGCAGGAAAGCACTCCTGCTGCCCACTCGCCCGCACAGGGAGCGTCTGATCTTCTGGACTGCAGCTGGAAGCAGGCTTCGGCTTCCCTTCTGGTGGGACCGGGAGACGCTCCTTGGCCAACAGGTGTGGCTCTGCCTGCGGAAGTCTGAGTCCTTTTACTGCGCGTTCCTATATTTAGTGCAGTGATATCTGAGTCACACTTTCATTCTTATTTTTAGTACACAGTAATTTTTGTAGGTCGTAATTTGGATCTGATTGGGACGTGTTCGCAATTCATCCATTCCATCCATCCTAATTATAGAAGAAGAGCTTTTTTTTTTTTTGGCTTTTGGTTTTGTACTGAGTATTGAACCCAGGGGCATTCTGCCTTCGAGCTACGTCCTTCAGCCCTTTTTATTTTTTATTTTGGAAAGGGTCTCGCCAAGTTACTGAGGCTGGCCTTAAACCTGCAACCCTCCTGTCTCATCTCCCGGGTACTGGGATTACAGGCACGCACCACTATGCCCACCCTCAAATGCTTTTAAAAATCCAAATTTGGAACCTCAGCCCAGTCCAGGTCTAGGTCCTGGGGTTTCAGATAGGCAGTTGAGGATTTCAGTGGTTATAGCATCTGGCTGATGAGAGTCAATTTAAGTGACATAATCTGAGGCGACAACGACCTGCAGAATGAACAGCCCCAGGGTGCTAAGAAGAGTGCTGGTTACGAGAGTTCACTTAAGAGGGCTAGGAGCCATGTGCACTGGCATAGACCTGTCATTCCTGTACTTGGGAGGCTGAGACAGGAGGATTGAGGTTCAAGGCCAGCCTTAGCAACTTAATGAGGCCCTCAGTAACTTAGTGAGACCCTGTTTCAAAATAAATAAAATAAAATAGGGCTCAGAGGGATAATGCCTTTTGGTGTAATCTCTAGTACAAAAAAGAAAAAGGAAGGAAGTGGGAGGGGGTGCTAGGAAAAACAAATGATCAGCCTTCGTGCTTTCTTATAAATATAAGAAATGTGAAATTCAAGTCTGTTCTCTCTATGTATGCATGTGTCAGCGGGCACGCGGGTAGAGTTTACTAGACAAAGTGGTGCCTTGAATTCTAGGACAGATTTGAACAGAAGAAGTCTGGCTCCAGTGTCTGTTCAATGGAACTAACTGAACTGTTGTTAAATCGACTATTGTTTCAAGAGAAAGGTGTTGGTAAGACATGCTCTTCTGCTAAGAGAAATAATAATAGAAGTGCCGAGTATCACACCAAAACAATCCCAAGCAGCTGAGGTCGACAAAAAAAAAAAAGTTTCTGCCCTGTTCCCTGTAATGATAGCAATAATGTAGAAGCACCTGAAAACTTGACTTAGTTGTCTTTTTTCTTTTTTCTTCCCTGGATGGGGGGAATGTTTGCTTTTGAAATTGCCTATAATTTAATTGCAGTTGTAGGTGGAGAAAGCGATCTTAGAAACTCTTGTGCCTTTTTAACTATGTTTTGAGAAGATCGGCTTTACATGCAGCACACAGCTTAAATAAAACTTCTCACTTTGAGTAAAGGTTCATACAAGTGGCTCGTGTTTAGGTTTTTCTTAGGTAAGAGGAAGTAGTAAGCCGGGCGTGGTGGCGCACGCTTGTAATCCCAGCCTTCGGGAGGCTGAGACCAGAGGATCACGGTTCGCGGACAGCCTCAGCTACTTAGTGAGGCCCTCTGCAACTCAGTGAGACCCGGTTTCAAAATAAGGAATAAAAAATTGGGCAGGGGGTGTAGCTCGGAGGTCAAATGCCTCTGGGTTCCATCCCCAGACCCACAAAAAAAAAAAAAAAAGAAAGTAGTAGAGACTTAGAAACGATACTAAAATAAAAGTCTTAGAAATTCTTGCTTTAGTTCAGAAAGTACTGAGGTTGGTCTGTAGGTCAAACGTCTCGGGGAGAATGTCAGACAATGCTGGTCTCCGGTAGTACCCGCCTGTCATCCCCGTACTTGGGAGGCTGAGACAGGAGGATTGCAGGTTCGATGACAGCCTCAGCAATTTAGCAAGCCTCTCAGCAATCTAGTGAGACTGTATTTAAAAAAATAATACTAATAAGCCAGGCATGGTGCACAGACCTGTACCCAGTACTTGGGAGGCTGAGGCAGAAATATCACAGGTTTGAGGATGGCCCCAGCAAGTAGTGACACTCTCATCAACTGGGTGAGACCCTGTTTCAAAAAATAAAATAGGTCCAGGGGTGTATCTCGGAAGTAGTATGACCCTGGGCTCAATCCTCAGTATAAAAATAACAGTGGTAATGATAATAATAATAATAGGGCTTGGGGTATAGCTCAGAGATAGAATGCCACTAGATCCAGTCTCCAGGCCCACAAAAACAAAAACAAGCAAAATCTGCCAAGCTGGCGTGAGAGCATTAAGCCTGACGGAGGAGCAGAGCTTGTAATGAAGCCATTTCAGGAGCGTGGAGTGCGGCTGCTGGCAGAGAGGTGGATGGGTGATAGGGGGCGTGTTTCCTAAGCACTCTCCCATGGCCTTTGCCTGTGGTCCTCAGGTACCGGGACTCCCTGCCAACTGCAGTTCCCGCTGGGAGAGGCGCTATGAAGTCCCTGGACGAGGGCCACCCTAATCCACTGTGTCGCCCTTTAACCCGGTGACATCTGCAAAGGCCTCTGTTTCTATACAAGGTCACACGCCCGGGGTTCCAGGGGCTCGCTTGTCAGCACGTCTTTGCCAGGGGCACAGGTCAACCCACAGCGCTTTCCGTCTGCTGCCATGCTTATAGGAGAGCCTCCTCCATCTCGTCGGTTGACCTCCCTTAGTTTAATTGAATCCACGCAGCCGTCATTAATAACCGCTTGCCCTTTTCACATAGATGAAATGTGGAAATGTTTTCAGAATTGCTCAAGTCTGACAGGCCCCAGTATTAAGCTTCAGGGAGTGATTACAGGGAAGTGCGCTAAGAGCTCCCTGGGACTGCGCTTCCTGTCTTCCTGCGGCCTTTTATAGCCTTTAGAGATGCTTTTGTTTTTCTTTTTGTTTTTCACTTGGCTGTTTGGTTTCACTCAAAAATTATTTATTTCTTGCCTTGTGCCAGGCTTTTTTTTTTTTTTTTTTTTTTTCCAGGTCTGGGGATGGAACCCAGGGGCATTCGACCTCCGAGCTACACCCCCTGCCCAATTTTTTATTCCTTATTTTGAAACCGGGTCTCACTGAGTTGCAGAGGGCCTCACTAAATAGCTGAGGCTGTCCGCGAACCGCGATCCTCCGGCCTCAGCCTCCCGAATGCTGGGATTCCAAGCGTGCACCCCCACGCCCGGCTAGTTCTGTGTTCCTTTCAGGATCACAGCTAAGCTCATTTCAGTGATGGCAGTTCTACTGGAATGCAGAGGTTGTTGAGGGAAATGTGGCAAATTTATGAGACCCACGGTTCCATTGGTGCTAATTCGATCTGGTCTAATAGATCCTGTTCCCAAAACAAAAAAAATAAAAAAGAGCTGAGGGTGTAGGTCAGAGGTGGAACGCCCCTGGATTCAATCCCCAGTACCAAAAATAAAAAAAGAAACTCTTAAGAGTTTAATATATCTTCTTTGTATTAAAGTATTAGTGTTTTTGTTTAAAGGGATTGAATGTTTCTGCTAATGACGGAGCTGGAATTGGCTTTCTCTGTTATCAGGTAACAGCATCCAGGTCTGTACGCATCTATATGTACATCAGATGGTATTTATTTTTCATAGAAACTCTAAGGTGCAAGATAGAAATTTCACTAGCAACCTCAATTAAAAGCCAGTGCCTTACCTTTGAAATCCAGCTATTTTTAAAAATGTGTTTAGAGCCGGGCGTGGTGGCGCACACTTGTAATCCCCGCACTTGGGAGGCTGAGACAGGAGGATCGCGCAGGTTCAAAGCCAGCCTCCGCTGGCTTAAGAGACCCTGTTTCCAAATAAAAAAATAAAATAGGTCTGGGAGTGTAGCCCGGAAGTAGAAGACCCCTGAGTTCCATCCCCAGCACCACCAAAAAATAAAAAATGAACAAAATGTGTTTAAGCAGAGGATCCTAAAATAGGAAACATGTTCTGAATTTTCAATAGACAAATAGCATTACGATCTATGCCATTTATTTATTTATTTATTTATTTATTTATTTATTTATTTCCAAGTACTGGAGATTGAACCCAGAGGCATTTTACCTTTGAGTTACACCCCCCAGCCCTATTTTTTTATTCTTTATTTTGAAACAGTGTCTCACTAAGTTGTGGAGGACCTCACTAAGTTGCTGAGGCTGGCCTTGAACCTGTGATCCTCCTGTCTCAGCCTCCGGATTACTGGCATTACAGGAGAGCGTCTCCATGCCAGGCTCAGCAAGGCCCTTTAAAAGGAGTTGCTGTTTGGCCCCAGGTAGAGACTGGAAGAGATCTTCAGGCATTGACTAGGAGATTTCTAGTAGACCTGCAACTACAGGGAGTGCTGAAAAGTTGATTGATATTTGGAGACATATTTGGCAATGGGAGACAGGATATTCTGCCAGCTTGCCCGCTCTGCATTTCAGGGCTGCTGTTGCGTTTCCTACCGGCTGTTTCATTAAGCCATGGGACCGCCCACACACACACTCAGCGACCAAATGTCACGTAACAGGAATGTGGAGTCAGCTTACGCTGGTAGAGGCACACCCTCTCAATCGCTGCCACCGCCCTCACGGGACTTGGCCCTACTGTAACTTGGCAGCAGTCTCTAATCGAAAAAAAAAAAACCCTTGAAATAGGATATTATTTCATAATGGAAAAAGAATGACTAGTTTCTTGTCTTTTTAAAGTTATGTAGTAGGATTAAATTTCCAGTAACTTTTTTTAAAAATCAAACTTATGTTGGCTGTCACTTTATTAAAATATAACATTAGAGCTGGACTTAGTGGCACACATTTGTAATACAAGGATTTGGGAGGCTGAGACAGGAGGTTCGCAGGTTCACAGCCAGCTTCAGCTAATTAGGCCCTCTGCAACTTAGCAAGACCCTGTTTCAAAATAAAGAATAAAATATAGGGCTGGGAGAGTAGCTTGGAGGTAGTAGAATACCCCTGGGTTCCATCCCCAGTACCCAAACACACACACACACACACACACACACACACACACACACACACACACGTATGGTCTGATTGCCAGGCTACTTTTTATTTTGAAACAGGATTTCACTGAGTTGCTGAGTGTCTTGGCTCATTTGCTGAGGCTAACCTCGACCTATGATCCTCCTGTCTCAGCCTCCCAAGTACTGCCATGCACTGCCATGCCTGATTTATCAGGTCACTTTTATTATTTACTTATTTTATATAGTGCTGGGGATTGAACTCAGGGGCATTCTCTCTCCAAGCTACACCCTCAGCCATATTTTATTTTTATTTTGATACAGTCTCACTAGGTGGATAAGCATCTCCATACTTGCTGAGGCTGTCCTCGAACCTGTGATTTTTCCTGTCTCAGCCTCAAATTGTATTGGGATTATAAGCATGTACCACCACACCTGGCAATCAGGTCGCTTTTAAATACTGAGTGTTGTCTTAGCCAGGCGTGGTGGCGCACGCTTGGAATCGCAGCATTTGGGAGGCTGAGACCGGAGGATCGCAGTGTGCGGACAGCCTCAGCTACTTAGTGAGGCCCTCTGCAACTCAGTGAGACCCTGTTTCAAACTAAAAAATAAAAAATTGGGCAGGGGGTGTAGCTTGGAGGTCAGATGCCTCTGGATTCCATCCCCAGACCCGCAAATAAATAAACACTGAGTGTCTTCACTCTGAAATACATTCTTAGCAGGCAAGGTATTCCTCACTTAGATATAAAAGACCTACTATAACTATAGCTAGTAATTCAGCATGTGTTCATTTTTAAATGTATTTGTAGCCAGGCGTGGTAATCCCCACGCTTGGGAGGCTGAGACAGGAGAATTGCACGGGTTTGAAGCCAGCCTCAGCTACTTAGTGAGGCTTTCAGCAACTTAGTGAGACCCTGTTTCCAAATAAATATTAAAAAGGTCTGGGAGTATAGCCCTCCCGGAGGTAGAAAGCCTCTGGGTTCCACCCCCAGTACCACAAAAAAATAAAAAATAAATAAAAGTATTTGTAAAAGTTTGGTTATATAATAATGCCATTTCTTTGTAGTTTTCTTTCTTTCTTTCTTTCTTTTTTCTGCACTGGGGATGGAGCCAAGGGGTCCTCTACCACAGAGCTGCATCCCCAGCTCTTGTCCTTTTATTTTTTCACTTTGAAACAGGGTCTAAGTTGCTGAGAGCCTCAAACCTCTAACCTGTGATCTGTGCCTGGCTAATATGCCATGACAAAACTTTTTTGTCTAAACTAGCCAGTTGCCTTTTGAACATGACAGAGAAAAAGCACTAACCACTTTAAACAAGCTGCTTTCTGAAATGGTACCACCATTAGAGGTGAATTTTAGAATTCACAAGTAGTAGCAGATTAGAACCAATTCTAATACACCAGTGGTACCCAAACTCTTTACCACGGCTACATCCCAAAATGTGTGGCAAACATCACCTGTAGCCATCTTGAACATGCAGATCTCATCACAGTCTTCTTAGTCTACAAAAAAAGTCAGTAGACTTTTTTTAAAGGCCTCACACTAGCCAGGTATGGTAGTGCACACCTGTCATCGGGAGGCTGAGATAGGAGGATTGCAGGTTCAAGGACAGCCTGCTCAGCAAGTACTGAGAGTCTCATTAACCTAGTGAAACCATGTTCCAAAATAAAAGGTTAAAAAAATAAGACTGGGGGTGTAGCTTAGAGTTGGAATGCTGTGGGTTCAACAAGGAAGGAAGGGAGGGAGGTAGGGAAGGAGGAAGGAAGGAAGGAAGGAAGGAAGGAAGGGAGGAAGGAAGGGAGGGAGGGAGGGAGGGAGGGAGGGAGGGAGAAAGAGAAAGAAAATTAAGTTTCCTCAATGTTTTATTTATTTATTTTTTTATTGGTGCACTGTATTCATACATCACAATGGGATAAAAAAAAAACTTATGTAGACATACATGCACACATCACCCAGTTAGCCCCTCCCCAACCCCACCCCATTCCCTCCCTATCCTTCCCATGCTTGGCTTAGTGGCTGACATCTAATATTATAGCAATTTATCCAAGATTAACAATGATAATCTCACATAACAGATTCATTTGTCTGATATCAAACTTTTGATCACTTAGATATAACATTTCAATATTTCTTTTTGCTTTCTTTCTTACCAGAGGATTTTTTTCCTTTTTTTTTTCTTTAAGTTGAAACTATCATACATTTTTTTTTTCAGAAAAAATCTATCCTAACATGAAATATGAACTCTAAATACCCAAAAACATCTCAAAAAAGAACAAAGCTAGAAGATGTACATTTTCTGATTTCAAACCTTATAAAGCTATAATAATTGAAACAGTATAACAGTTATAAAGGCAGATATATAAACCACTGGAGTAAAATAAAAAGCCTAGAAATAAATTCTTCCATATATGGTCAAGTTATTTTTGACAAGTTTTCCAAGAAAATTTGGTGAAGGAAATAATAATATTTTCACTAAATATTGTTTAAAAATAATAATTACATGAAAAAGAATAAAATTGAACCCTTACCTAATACCATATACAAATATTAACTCAAAATATATAAAAGACCTAAATGTAAATCTTAAGGCTATAAACTTTTAAAAGAAAACCTGGGTCATAACACTTTACAACATTGAAATTGATAGTGATTTCTTGGATATGATTTCAAAGGCACAGGCAACAAAAGAATAAACAAACTTCCTAAAAAAAAAATTGTACATCCAAAGACAATGTAAACAGAGTTAAAAGTTACTGATAGAATGGGATAAAATATTTCTAAATGCTCTATTTGAAGGTGTATTAATATTCCAAATAGAAATCCTAAAAATTAACAACAATAAAAGCAAACAATACAATTTAGAAATAGGTAAAAGACTAAAGTAAATAATGAATCTCCAAAGATTTTAACCAATAAACACATGAATATATTCTTCTTTTCTTAGTTGTCTGCTGGATGGGAGATCTTGTTTCTTTGGTTATGGTGTGTATTACCTATTTCTTCTTTGTAGTTAATCTCTTTGAGTATTTTCTCTAGCGCTGGTTTTGAAGACATTAATTCCTTCAGCTTCTGTTTGTCATGGAAGCTTCTTATTTCCCCATCTAATTTGATAGATAGTTTTGCTGGGTAGGAAATTTGGGGCGGGAAGTTGTTTTCTTTCAGAGTTTGGAATATGTTACTCCAAACCCTTTGGCTTTCATGACTTGGTTTGGGAAGTCTGCAGTGATTCTAATTGGTTTGCCTCTGAAAGTCACTTGGCCTTTTGTTTTTGTTGCCTTTAAGATACTCTGCTTGGCTTCCACATTGGTCATTTTGACAATTATGTGGCATGGGGATCCTATTCTCTGATCCTGTCTAAAGGGAGTTCTATAAGTTTTCTGGACCTGTGTATCGACCTCTTGCTCTATGTTTGGAAATTTTTCTGCTATTATTTCTTTGAAGATATTGTTGATCCCTTTGGTTTCACCTTCTTTTCTCTCCTCTATTCCGATTATTCTTAGGTTAGCTCTCTTAAAATGGGCCCATATTTCTTCGATGTCAGAATCCTGCTGTCTGATTTTTTTCTAAGTTATAAACTATGCGTTCGTTTTTGTATTGATCATCTTCTAGGAACAAGATTCTATTCTCCATGTGGTCTAATCAGTTGTTTATACTTTGAATTGAGGTCTTTAACTCAATGATTGCATCCTTTATTTCTTTTAGACTCTCCCTAAATTCTTTTCGAAGGTCCTGTATTATTTCTACAGTTATATTTCTGATTTGATCTTCTGGAGATCTCTGAATTTCTGTGTGATCAGGTTCTGATAATATGGGGTTGTGGGCATTCATTACTCTATTGTTGATCCTCTTTCCCATGATTTAAGAAGTTTGTGCCTTCCCTGGGTCACTATGACTTCACTTAGGGTGCTCTGTATCTTGAGTCTGCGGTAATCTCAACCGCCATTACTCCTTTACTGGGTTGTATCGCAAAGTCTCAGACCCAGGAAGATAATCAAGGCTGCATGAGACCGTGGGGGGTGCCAAGCTGGGTGTTTTCCCAAGGGGAGCTGCGACTAGGGTGTGGTATCTCTGCCACCGCTACTCATTCATTGGGTTGGACTGCACAATCTCAGACCCAAGGAGATTTTCAAAGCTGCACAAGTCCCTGGGAGTGCAGTACAGAGATTTCTCCTTTAGGGGCCTCAATTTCACTCACGGTTATTGTGCACAGTGAACTCACTGTCACTGCTGGCAATTTGGCGCCGCTGCCACGCCCTCAGCCATGAGGCTGGCGTATTTCTTTTCTGATTTTGAGCTCCGTTCTGAGTCCCTGGAAGGTGTGATGAGCTTGGCCACTGGAAGTTTTAGACGTTCTTTGCGCTGAAAGAACTACTGAATTACACATGAATGATCCGCAGCTGCTCACTTCAGCTCCTTTTTTACCTTTCCTCTATGGAGCCTGGTGCTGTGAGGGAAGATGGTGCCAGCGCATCTCCGCTGCTGCATTACGGGCTTGATTTCTGGTCTCTGGTTGTTCTTATAGTCTTTTTTTTCTCTGTCCCTTGTGTTTACATTTTTTATTTTTCTGCTGATGGTGTTTTCTGGCTATGAAAAGCTGATTTTGTGGCAATAGAGATCAAATTTTAGCAGGACTCATAAACACTGCTTTTCTCAGTCACTATCTTCCTGGAAGTCTCCTCCTAATGTTTTAATAGCTTTGTTTTCTACATAGATATCTTTGATCCATTCAAGGATTTATCCTGGTGTGCCACGTGGAAGTGTGGGTTTTTTTATTATTTGTTATTTTGGTATCCTATAGTCTGCAGGCCAGTTAATATATATTTCCACTATTTCTTCTTAAAATCATTTTCAAGGTCTAAAAAATTGGCAGCTCTTGTAGAAGCCTTAAAAGAAGTCTCCCTTACCAAGGCCCAGCTGGGATTGGAGCTGGAAGAGCTGGAAGCAGCAGCCCTTTTGGTCCAGGAAGAAGAAAGTTCTGGAAAAACCGAGCGTTCAGTCTCCACCCGGGACACACCACACTCCAGTCCTGAGCCGAGTGACTCCGAGGACTCAGGATCAGACAGCACTTCGTCATCAGACACTGCAGACTCAGCAGCCGAGCTGGAGGACCTCAGAGAGAGTTGTTCTGCTCCAGGGGCTTTCCTGAGAGGCCCCTTTCTGGGAGCGAGCAGCGCCCTGCTGGAGGACGATGGGGGGGCGTGCAAATACACGGGCAGCGAGCCATCTGAGGTGGCCCCTCCATCTGAAGTGGGCCCAGGCGGGCTGCTGGCCTCTTCCCAGGCTGCTGGAGGGCACCGGCCTCTGATAGAGGAGCTCGAGGGACCGCTGAGGTCCACGCTTCAGATTTCTCCACCTGAGGACAGCGCCACTGGGAGCCATGGCAACACGACGCCAGCAGTGCCAAGGGACGAAGGGAATTAGGTCCAATGGGCTGAATTAGAATTTCCCTCTCTGCTTTGTGCTTTTTTTTTTCCTTTGTATATACATTGTTTGTTTGTTGTTTGTTTGTTTGCGGGTCTGGGGATGGAACCAGGGGCATTCAACCTCCGAGGTACACCTCCTGCCCTATTTTTTTTTTTTTTTTTAATTTTTATTTTGAAACAGGGTCTCACTGAGTTGCAAAGGGCCTCACTAAGTAGCTGAGGCTGGCCACAAACCAGGATCTTCCAGTCTCAGCCTCCAGAATGCTGGGATTACAAGCGTGGGCCACCACGCCTGTCTTAAAACATTGTTTTTAAGTGAGTTCATTTTTATAGCTTTTGGTTTCTCTGTTGCATCCTGAGAAATAAAGTTTGAAAAGAGTTTGACCAAAGTGTAGCTAATGTTTAAAGATGAAAGTAACAGTTGCCTTGCCAGCACTCCAGAATGTCAGAATGTAGCAGGATAAGTTGACACTTTTGTTTTAGCTTCACTGAGGTGGGCCTGGACTTACAGCCACGTGTTCCTAGCTCAAGTGTATTGCGTGGTGAGTGTTGACCCATGGAGACGCCAGGACGCCATCAGCAGTAGCAAGGTAATAAGCTCACTGTCGTCCCAGGTGTCCCCGGTACCCCTTGACCTGGTCCCTGCCAGACAGTCCCCTCCCCAGGCAGCCACAGATCTAGACAGTAGCTTGCATTTCCTAGAGTTTTATAGAAACTATATGTAAACTCTATATGCAATATGTACCCTTTTGGGGGCCTGGCTTATTCTACTCTGCAACTGTTTTGAGACTGGTCCACGTGGTGGCGTGTGTCACGAGTCTTGAGAGTACCTTCTTTTCTCTGCTGACTGCTATTTCATTAGATAGATTTGTCTGTGCCCTCACTGAGACCTATTTCTGGTCTTGGACACAAATAAAGCTGTTGCACACATTCACATCCAAGCCTTCATGGGGAAATGCACTCTGGGTTTTGTACATAAATACCTGAAGGTGGGATGGCTGAGCCGGATGGCAAGTATGCATACACCTCACGTTCTCACGAGCTGTGGAACCGCTTTCCTTGTGGCTGTGCCATATTATATCTCACCCACAATGGCTCAGAGTTGTTAGGTGTTTATTTGTTTGTTTTTTGGTACTAGGGATTCTTCGACCTCTGAACCATACCCCAACCCTATTTTATTTCTACTTTGAGGCAGGTCTTGCTAAGTTTCCAAGACCAGCCTTGAAGCTGGGACCCTCCTGTCTCAGCCTTCCAGGTACTGGGATTACAGGGCTGTGCCACCAGCCTGGCTGATCTTTTAGTTTTTATCATCCTAAGAGGTCTCATATTCATTTGTATTTTCCCAAGGTTTATGGTATCTATCATCTTCTCATGTGCTAATTTGTTTTCTATACATCTTTTTGAAGTATCTATTCAAATCATCATCATTTTTTTTTTCTATACTGGGGATTGAACCCAGGAGTATTCTGCTTCCGAGTTACACTTTCAGCCTTATATTTTATTCTTTATTTTGAAACAGGGTCTTACTAAGTTGCAGAGGGCCTCACTAAGTAGCTGAGGCTGGCTACGAACCTGTGATCCTCCTGTCTCAGCTTTCCAAGTACTGGGATTACAAGGGTGCACTACCACGCCCAGCTCTTTATTTCTTTCTTATTTATTTATGTATTTATTTATTTTTAGTATTAAGAATTGGTCCTAGGGAGATTCTATCTCTGAACTACACCCCCAGCCCTATTTATTTTTTATTTATTGGTGGTACTGGGGATGTAACCCTTCTAACTCTGGGCTACACTCCCAGACCTATTTTATCTTTTTATTTGGAAACGGGCTGGCTTCAAACCTGCACGGTCCTCCTGTCTCTGCTTCCCAAGTGTGGGGATTACAAGCATGCGCCACCATGCCCGGCCCTATGTTTGTTTTGTTTTGTTTTGTTTTTAATTTGGAAATGGTCTTGCTGAGTTGTGGAGGGCCTAAATCACTGAGGCTGGCCTCCAATCTCCAATCCTCCTGTCTGAGCCTCCCGAGTACTGGGATTGCAAACATGCGCCACCTCACTGACCTCCTCATTCTCTCGGTGGGTCCTGTCCTACTGCACTCTTGGATACTAGAGGAGCCCCCCAACCCACTCCAGACCCCCTCTGGAGCCTGAGCTGCTTGGTGTTGCTAGTCCTCAGTTCTGTCCCTTGGGCTCCAGTGGCCGCTGCCTCAGTTTCCCCTCCTCAGCCTGGAAAGTCTTTCTGGGCAGCAGGTGGGCCCGGCCTAAGGTTCCCTTGCTGTGCTTGCTCCCACAGTCCCAGCCTCCTTTCTCCTGACGGTCGGCGCCCTGCAGACCACCGCGTCCTGTTTTGTTCCTGGTATCAGTCTTCGGTTTTGCCGGGCTGGAGAGCAGCACTGGTCCCTGTCGCCGCATCTCACCTGGAAGCGTGGTGAGCCAGCAGGGAGGTGCGGCCGGGCGCACCTGACCCCACCACTGGTCACTGCCATCTTTTTTTTTTTTTTTTTTTTTTTTTTTTTTTTTTTTTTTGCGGGTCTGGGGATGGAACCCAGGGGCATTTAACCTCCGAGCTACACCCCCTGCCCTATTTTTTATTCTTTTTTTTTTGGGGGGGGTACTGGAGGTGGAACCCAGAGGCTTTCTACCTCTGGGCTATACTCCCAGACCTATTTTATAGTTTATTTGGAAACAGGGTCTCACTAAGTTGCTGAGAGCCTCACTAAGTAGCTGAGGCTAGCTTCGAACCTGTGCGATCCTCCTGTCTCAGCCTCCCAAGCGGAGGGATTACAAGCGTGCGCTACCATGCCCGGCTTTTATTCTTTATTTTTGAAACTGGGTCTCACTGAGTTGCAGAGGGCCTTGCTAAGTAGCTGAGGCTGTCCGCACACCGCGATCTTCCAGGTCTCAGCCTCCCGAATGCTGGGATGACAAGCGTGCGCCACCACGCCCAGCTCTAACTGCCATGTTCTCGGCGCCTGTCAATATGTGACCAAGGCATGAACAGGTGGACAAGCCAGTTTGCTTGGGGGAAGAAACCAAGAGAAATCTGATGCACGCTCATCTCGGTCATGTTTTTTATTCTAAGAAAGGGCACGATCCCTTTCTACTTGGGTTTTAGATGGACTGCGAGGATTTCTGTTTCAGGCATAAACTGCAGTCTGTGTTAACACTCTAGCTGGGGTGACTGCGCCACTGGACGCGCATGTTAACTCCTGAGCACAGGAACCTGGTCAGAATGTGCTGGAGACTTTTCTCAGGGTCCCCCGAGAGCGTCACCATCCCCATGACTGTTGAAAATGCATTTCTCCCCCGTAGCGCAGTTTGAAAGAGCATTATCCGTTACTCCATTTGCTACGCCAAAATCAAACCATCCCCTCTTCTCTAAAAGTTTAAAGCCTTGGAGATTTTATCCCCTTTGTCAATTTCTGTTCTTAGAATTTTTTTTTTTCTTGGTAGTACTAAAGACTAAACCTAGGGGCTTTCTACCCTCTGAGCTACACGCCCAGCTCTCTTTATTTTTTATTTGGAAACAGTGGCTTACTAAGATGCTCAGGGTCTTGCCAAGTTGCTAAAGCTGGCCTCAAACCCATGATCTTCCTATCTCTGTCTCCCAAGTCCTGGGAGACAGGTGTGCACTACCATGCCTGGCCTGGCCTTAGGGATCTTGACTGGATCTACCTGACTGAGGCTTTTCTGGGAAACCTCCCTCCCTCCAAGAAGGAGCACACAGGCTCCTCCCTGGACACCCTCCCAGTCAGAGGTGACTGACTGGCTCTCCTGCGTGAGCAGGGCCCCTTAGTCTCAGGCTCTGAGCCCCGCCTTTCTCTTACCCCGGCTTTGTTCCCAGAGGCTAAAGCTTTGTTATCTCACCTTACCCAGTCTTTGGGCGTTTAAGAACACTATACCACTCTACATCTGTAACCCAGAGCATACCAAAGGTGTTACCTTTTATTTTTGTGATACCAGGGAGTTAACCCAGGGGCATTCTACCTCTGCGCTATGCCCCTAACCCTTTTAATTTTTTTTTTAAACAGTCTCTCTAGGTTGCTGAGAGATTCACTCTCTTGCTGAGGCTGTCCTCAAACCTGCAATTCTACTGTTGTCTTAGCCTCCCGAGTACTTGGATTACAGGTGTGTGCCACTGCACTTAGTGTGTGTTTGTTTGTTTGTAACTGTACAACCTTCCAGGCAACTGTAGGGATCACCTATAACTCTACAAGATTCCCAAGGACTCTAGATGATGGGAGAAAGAGATGTTGGAAGAGGGGCAGAGCAGAGAAGAGAGGTTATGACTGCCTGGTCACAGATCCATGGGGAGGACGAGGCCTCGAGGCTGACAAGGCAGAACTGAGTTCCAAAGCCTCAGCCCACATGGGACCAGGTCACAAGGGCATATACCCAACTCCAAACCCTTCTCTTCTCTCAAAAATGGAAGCCAGGTATGGTGGCACACACCTGTTATCCCGGTACTTGGGAGGCCAAGATAGGAGGACCGCAGGTTCGAGGCGAACCTCAGCAGGTTAGTGGCCAATTTAACAAGACCCTGTTTCAAAATAAAAAAGTATAATAGAGTTGGGGGTTTAGCTCAGAGGTAGAATGCCCCTGGGTTCAATCCCTAGCACCAAAAATAAATGGATGGGTGGATGGGTGGGTGGGTGGAACAAACTACAGACATGAGTCGCCTAAGGACTAGGGCTAGGTTTAGAAAAAACATGTCACTGGGCAGTGTTGTCTCTCTCAGGGGACACCTTTGTCCATGCCACCCATCGCTGACAAAACACGGTCCTGCAACGTGTGGCGGTTCTTCAGCGCTCATCCTACGGAGCGTGAGACTTCAAGTTCAGAACCCTGCAGACACCGCAAAGCAGTCAAACAATGTGAGCGTTCATTGTTATTGTCTAACTTCCCAGAGCTGAGCAGGGCCCGATTTAGCTACCTGATGACAGGTCACCAGGGAAGCGAGCACCGTGGAATGAGCCAGCCCTGCTAAGGGCTTCAGAGACGCAGGCTGGCGGCAAACGTTTGCACAGTTCAGCAGATTGGCTAGAAATATTCATTGTATCAGTGAATCACAGCCTGGCCTCATCCTCGAGGCTTGCTTTAACACAGACCAGTTTTTCTCTGTCCTGTCTCTCCCGTTATCCCTGGAGAGTAACACGGCGCCTCGCTGTGGGCACGGTTGGTTTTAGGTGCTGTAACTAAGCTGGTATCATTTTTCACTGGCACAAGATTAATTTACCAGTGTGTCAGGCCTGCTCCCTACCACATACCAAATTGGTTGACAGCTGGGGGGCGGTTTTCACACCTGCTAATGAAAAAACATCTAGTGTGGTCACCTGGATCAAATTCTGGTCCCAACAATTGGGGAAAGGAGAGTGAAGATCAAATTTTCTTAGCCCAGAGAATATAAAATTTTTTTAAAAAACAAAGAAGCCAGGTGTGGTGGTACAGGCCTGCAGTCTCAGTACATGGGAGGCTGAGACTGGAGGAACATTGATTGGAGGCCAGCCTCAGCAACTCAATAACACTCTCAGCAACTTTGTGAGACCCTGTTTCCATATAAAAAAAATAAACACAGGGCAGGGCAGATAGCCCGGAGTTACAGTGCCTCTAGGTTTAATCCCAGTAGAGAGAGAGACGTAGGCATGTCTTTTGTGTTGTAAAGAGATTTTGTTTTTATGTCCCTACTGGAAATTGACTTGAATAATTAATAGTGATAAAGCAGACCCCTCTAAAAGAAATGACTTAATATAGGAGTAAGCCTGGTAATGTACCCATAAACCCAGCCCTTGAGGGGCTTAGGCAGATTGCAGGTTCAAGGACAGCCTCAGCAAGTACTGAGACCCTCCACAACTTAGCAAGGTCATGTCTCAAACTTTTTAAAAAGAAATAAAATAGGGCTTGGTGTGTAGCTCAAAGGTAGAATGTCCCTGGGTTCAACCCCTAATGCCATTTAAAAAAGAAGAAATAAACCCCTACAAATACACTAACTCACCAGAGTATATTATAAAGTGTTTAAAGATAGAGAAATCTTCCTCAATAAAACTGTCATGGAAGTCCCTGCATGTCACTTGTATTCTCCAGGTAATCCCAGTTCTTGGGAGGCTGAAACCAGAGGATTGCAGGTTCAAGGACAGCCTCCGCAACTTAAGAGAGGCCCTCAGCAAACCAGTGAGACCTTGTTTCAAAAGGTAAATAAAAAGGGCTGGGAGTATAGCTCAGAGATAGGATGCCCCTGGATTCAACCACAAAGACCAAAAAAAGGAAGACACAAACGTCTTCCTACCATTGTCGCATCTAAAGCCCCAAGGAAGTTTTCTCTGGGATGGATGCTTTTCCCGCCTGTTTGCTGAGCCGGTCGTCTATCGTGCCAGCCCGTAGCCAATGAAGGAAGCATTGATCAGACCTGATTTACGGCAGCGAGTGATAAATGTAGCCGGGAAATTGATTCATGCCTCTCCGGCGACCCAGGGCACCTCCATCCCGCAGTTGACACAATTCTTGTCTCGGGGCTGAAGAAAACAAACCGGGAGACACATGTCAGGCAGATAAACGACTTGGCTGTTTTCAGCTCTCCAAGGAGGCCATTTGTTTCCGAGATAAGGAAGACTGCTCTCCGAAGTCAGGAGGAGATAAGCGAGGGGGGAAGGATGGACGCGCGATGGACGCCCGCGCACTTGGGCAGGGGGACGGGCCGCTCACACTGCGCATGCGCCGGGAGCGCGTTCCGGGTCCTCGGCGGCCAAGCCATTTCCAGGTTGACGTTTCCCACTGCGCTTGGCAGGAGCGTGTATCTGGAGGGAGCGTGCCCACCCAGGGGCAGCTGGCCCAAATACTGACATTTTCAGCTGTTTAACCACCTGCACGGGAGCCCCCCAGCACAGTCCGATGGCCACCCAGGACCCCTGTGCAGCCCTGCCCGGTGTGCATACCAACTACTCCTGTAACTACGTCTTTCCTAGGCTCTGCGTCCGGGTGTTTGTTCCCCAGGTGTTCCCTGGCGCTCTGCGACCAATTGCACTTTCTGTGGTCTAGCCCTAATCAGATACCACTTTCTTTTCTTTTTTGTGGCACTGGAGATGGAACCCAGTGGCATTCTACCTGTCAAAAACACGCCCAACCCTATTTTTTATTATTTATTTTGAAACGGTCTCACTGAGTTGCAAAGGGCCTCACCTTATAAGTAGCTGAGGCTGTCCACGAACCGCGATCTCCTGTTTCAGCTTCCCCAGTGCTGGGATTACAAGTGTGCACCACCGCGCCAGGCTTTTCAGATACCACTTTCCACAGAAGGTCACCCTTCATTCCTCCAGGATGGAAATAACTTCCCTTCTCTACACTCCTAGAATAATTCATAACATGTAGCTTATTGCTAACTCATTGCTTATTTATTGGTCTCTGTTGGGGTTGTACGGCAGAGAGCTGCAGGTGTCTCCTGACTCCCTGGACTGGGGCTGAATTCGGCTGCGGGGCAGGTTGTGGGGGCTGCCAGCCTGGAAAGCTGTACTAAGCCGAGAGTTCTGGACTACGGCTGTACCCTTGAACCATGGGGAAACTTTAAAAGAACCAGTGCTACACAGGAGGCTGAAACAGAAGGATTGCAGGCTCGAGGCCAGCTTCAACAACTCAAGGAGGCCGTCTTCAACTACGTGAGACCCTGTTTCAAAAAATATACATAAAATAGGGCTGGAGGAGTAGCTCGGAGGTGGAATGCCCCGGGTTCAGTCCCCAGTACCACACACACACAAAAGCACCAATGCCCTGTTCCTTCTGCAGACAACGGAAGCAGAATCAAAATGGACAAGAGCCAGGTTCGTCCAGTTTCTGCCATCAAAACATGAACTGAGAAAGGAGGAGAGGCCAGGCCCTTGGCAGATGCCCAGAGCACAAGGCATCCAGATCAGGCTTGCAAACTCAGCCTAGCAAAAAAAGAAGAGGGAAAGAGCTATGCAGGGGAGTTTGCACTGCTTCTCTCCCCTCTCCGAGGTGCAGCCCCACTTCGCCCGCGAACCCCTGGCCTCTCCATCTCCGCTCCAACAAGGTGGACCTCAGGGTGAGAGGCCACGGCATCCATGCTCCATACGGGAACCCCACAGCAGAGGCCTTCCCGCAGGTACAGAAGCCACCCCTCATCTGCAGTTTTTGCTTTCCCCATTTCACTAGCCCCCAGGTAACCATGGACTGAAAATACTAACTGGATGATTCCAGAAGTAATTCCTAAATGGGAAGAATTCACTCCTTGGTCCAGGGTATATGCTCCCTGCCTGTGGGTCACGCAGCCGGCACCTGTTACCCAGTCAGCTACTGGGACCTTTGCTTATGTGCAGATCGCCCACTTGCTGGGCATGGTGGTGCACACTTGTAATCCCACTACTGGGGAAACTGAGACAGGAGGATCAAGGGTTCCTGGCCAGCCCCGGCAACTTAGGCCCTCTGCCACTTAGTGAGATCCTGTTTCACAATTAAAAAATAAAAGTAGCTCGGAGGTTGAATGCCCCTGGGCTCCATCCCCAGACCCGCAAAACAAAAACAAAAGCAACTGCCCTTGCTTCCCAACAGGCAAGAGGAGTCATGGAGATAATTCAGATGTTGTGAAGAGAAACTATAATGTGCTTCCTTCAAGTGAGAAGCAGAAAGTTCTCGACTTAAGAAGGAAAAAGTAAGCGTACATTGAGGTGGTCAAGAGCTACAGTACAGTAAGATTTTTTTTCAGAGAGAGAGATTACGTTGACATAACTTTTATTGCAGATTATTGCAATCATTCTATTTTTATTAGTTGTCGTTGTTAATCTGTGCATGTTAATGGGGATGAAACCCAGCGGGATTTTATCTCCAAGCCCTATTTTATGTTGTATTTATTTATTTACTTATTTTTGCAGACCTGGGGATTGAACCCATAGGCATTCTACCTCTGAGCTATACCCCCAGCCCTATCATTTATTGTTTATTTTGAAACAGAGTCTCAGTAAGTAGCAGAGGGCCTGGCTAAGTCTGTGTCTTGTCTCAAACCTGTGATCCTCTTGTCTCAGCCTCCCTAGTGCTGGAATTACAAGTATGCACCATCATCCCTGGCTATTGTTTATCTCTTGCTGCACCTAACTTATAAACTAAACTTTATCATCAGTATGTGTGTGCAGTAAAAACATCATAGTATCTATAGGGCCCATACTATCCACAGTTTCAGACACCCTGGAGGATAAAGGGGGACCGCTGTGATAGAAAACCCAATGTTGAAACAGCAAATGAGTCAGGCATGGTGGCATCCACCTGTAATCCCAGTCCTTAGGAAGTTGAGACAGGAGGATAGCAGGTTCAAGACGAGCCTTTGCAATTTAGCAATGCTCTCAGCAATTTAGTGAGACCCTGTTTAAAAAAAATTTTTTTTTAAAGCTGGGGGGTATAGCTTAGAGGTAGAATGCCCCTGGGTTTGATCCTCAGTATTACTTAAAAAAAAAAAAAGGAATGTATTTGTTTGAGAACCCCAAAGTCTGGTAGTAGGATGGGTTTCAGGAGCAGCTCAGCCAGCCACTTGATAGAGTGACCAAAGCCCTTGTTTGGGGGTGTCTCTGTTCTGCCATCCTCAATGATTCATTCCAATTGGACATCTCAAGTGTCCCCGGAGGGCCGCCTGCAGCCCCTGCTTCTTGGCAACATTTTTGGCAACCTCTTGTCCCTCGGAAAGCTCTATTTCTTGGAGACATCTGTGGGACAAGACTGTCTGAGACTGTCTGCGTCCCAGCCTCCGCAGCAAGCCTCGGGTCACTCTGCTGGGTCGGGTCACTGCTTGGCCACGAACTGTGTGCCGGATGTCTCCCTCTTCACGCCAGGAGCTGAAGGCAAAGCAGGGATGGAGGACAAAACCAGGAAGGTCACTGGTAAGTGTCTGCTCCCCTATCCCCAACCCACGGGGTCGCTGGAGTGCCCGGCTCAGCTCTGCCTCCAAGACGGGCTGCGGGCGGCGGCCAGGCTCAGTGTGGCTGCGTTTGCCTGGCACGTGCAAGACCCCATGAAGTCCCTGCAGAGGAGCTCGGTGAGGGGCGGCGTCCCACCACTCTCGGGGGCTCTCCCTACCCAACCTCCTGCGCCCCCTTCTCCCAGCACCCCGGGCAGGTCTCCTGCTCTGAGGCCTGGCCCTCCTCATCCTCACCCTCGCCTTTTCTCTTCAGAGACCTGCACTTCTAATCCTAGCTTGGCTTCTGCCTTCCAAAGAACCAAACTGGCGCATCCAGGTTGTACGAGCTCATCCTCCAGGCCCTGGTCAGCGGAGCCCAAGTGTGCTCCCCGAGTGCCTGGGGATGGGGGCGTCCCCGGCACGAGCCAAGCGACTGGTTAGAGGCCACCTGGACTCCAGGGCAGCCTCCTTGCCTCTAAGCCGCCTTTTTTGCTTCCTTCCTTCCCTCCCTCCCTCCTTTCATACTAAAGATCAAATCCAGGGGCAATTCCACCTCTGAGCTACATCCCCAGCCTTGTTTATGAAGCAGATCTAAGTTGCTCTGGGTCTCAGTAAGTTGCTGAGGCTGGCCTCCAACCCAAAGTCCTCCTGTCTCCGCCTCCCAAGCACTGGGATGACAAGCTGCAGCCTGCTCTTGCCCGATGCTGGCACTGTCCTGGAGGAGCCTGCGAGGCGGCCTGCGTTGGACACAGCCACACCCGGCTCCTGGCAGAGGAGAGGTGAACCTGGAGGTGTCGCTCACACCTGGGGCCAGGGCAGAGGACTGCTGGTGCGTGGACAGTTGTCCCCGCCTGTCCTTTGTGCAGACAGCAGATCTGCTGCCACACCGCGCCCGGGGCCTTGGCAGGGGGCACATCAACGTGAGTGGCCTGTGCATCAACCTGGCGCTGCGTTTATAAGACAGGCGACGTCAGACCCCGTGTGCCCAGGACAGCAACACGTCTGTCCCGAGCCGCGAGGCCACCCCTCTAATCGCGCCGTTGGCCACGAGCGTGGCTAATTACGTGTCTTACAATCCCAGGACTCCCCCGGGGCGGCGGCGCCTTCTGGCAGAGGGAGGGAGGAGATGATGACTCCATCTGGTCCTTGGCGCGTGCGCGGGCCAGGGCAACACCGAGCAGGTGTCCAGAGAGGGTCCCAGCAGCAGGTGCAGACGCCAAGCTCGCAAGGCTGAAGGGAATGTGTAATTACAGTCGGCCGAGGGGGCGGTTTTATTTAAGAATTATAGGAGGCAGCTCCAGATGAAGTTGCGAGCAGCGCTGCAGAAGGAGCGGGCTACAGTGGCCAGGGACGAGAGGATCAGGCTTTAATTGGGGGAGGCACGCTCAGTTCCCTGAGATGTAAAAATGATCACCTGTCATACGGGGAGGATTTCCAGAGAAGCCAGAGGCTGTGCACAACCCAGGCCCCCAGGCTGACTAAAGCACGTGGCTTTGAGCACATTTCTGGTCTATGGCGTACCGCCTTCCTCCCGCCAAGGCCATAATTCTGAGTGTGGGGACTTGGCCTCTGGACATCCGGGAATTTCACCCAGCAGAGGCAAAGAAGACCATCAAGATTAGGCCTTTCTAAAGCTGGTGTGGTGGCACACACCTGTAATCCCAGTACATGGGAGGCTGAGACAGGACGGCAGCTTCAAAACCAGCCTCGGCAAATTAGAGAGACCCGGTTTCAAAATAACAACATAGAGGGTGTAGCTCAGAGGTAGAATGTTCCTAGGTTCAGTACCCAGTAACACACACGTGTGCGTATGCATGTACACACACACATAGTGTTTAAAGCAAGAACCCCAAGAGGCCACAGGCTTCCCCGGGGAAGGCAGGTAGTTCTGAGTGGGAGTCACAGTGGGAGCCGTAGAAGACATCACAAAGAATGAACAGGAACTCGAGACACTGAAGATGTTTCAAGGAAAGGACAAAGGGGAAGGCAGGCATGGTGGCTGCCATCCTGGTACTTGAGAGGCTGAGACAGGAGAATTGCAGGTTGGAGGCCAGCCTCAGCCACTTAGCAAGGCCCTCAGCAACTCAGTGAGACCCTGTTTCAAAATAAAAACTGAAATAGGAGCTGGATATGGTGGTGCACGCTTGTCATCCTAGCATTCGGGAGGCTGAGACAGGAGGATCGCGGTTCGCGGACAGCCTCAGCTACTTAGTGAGGCCCTCTGCAACTCAGTGAGACCCAGTTTCAAAATAAAGAATAAAGAGTGGGGCAGGAGGTGTAGCTCGGAGTTCGAATGCCCCTGGGTTCCACCCCCAGGACTGCAAAAGAGAAAGAAAGAAAGGGAGGGAGGGAGGGACGGAGCTGGGAGTGCAGCTCAGAGGTAGGATACCTCTGGGTTCAATCCCCAGCACCACATCAGGGTGCTCAGAGGAGGGCAGAGCAAACTGGAGGCCTGGGGCCACCCATAGAAAGCCACACCTGCTTGTGGTCCCAGGCTCAGCCTTCTTGCAGATGGAGAGAATTCATCCATCCAGGACCCACAACAGTGGGAAGGGATTGATACGTACTGACTGTGGTCTCTGGTGCATGTCAGGTATAGAGCCCAGCAACTAGGAATTGAACCCAGGAGGATTCTATTCCCAAGCTACATCCCTAGCCCTATTTTATTTTTTATTTGGAAAAAGAGTCTCACCAAGTTCCTGAGGACCTTGCTAAATTGCTAAGGCTAGCCTTGAACCTACAGTTCTCCTCTCTCAGCCTCCAAAGCCCTGAGATAACAGGCACATGCCAACCATGCCTGGCTTAGTAAGTATTTCTTGAGTTGAGTCCTCTGATTCTGAGTCATACCTATAGGATTCCATTCTCAATGGCTTCCTAAGGCTGGCACAATCCGGAGACAGAGGGGACACCGCGGGGACCCGGGAGCAAGGCTCTGCATGGAAGAGAAAGATGGGAAAGATGCAGGTTCATCCAGATCCCCCACCATCCACACCGCTGGGCTTGCAAAGAACCTTCTTCAGTGCCAACTGGCAGCAGTTCCTTCCGCCCTTTTCTGAGCAAAGCCAGCACCTGTCTGTCCCAGTCAGCATTGCTGGCTTCAGCCCAGGCCCAGGAGCTGCCCAGAGCACCTCCAACTCGGGCCTGGACAGAGCTTCCTGGCAAGAAGAAGCCGCTGCCCGAAGCATCCCGCTTCAGTAGGAGAGATAATGGGGCAAGCGTGAGATTCTAAGCTGTGTATTGGAAATCAATTTGCTCCTTGAAGAGGCGTTGACTTAAACAACCAAGGGATTTTCCTGGCAACCTGTGGCTAAAGTCTTCCTCTACCCCATGTTCTAAGATGCTGGCAGGTGCCTTAATTGGATGGGATGTGGCTTTGGGGAAGAAGACCCCGAAAAGATGACTTCACCCGTGGTCACAGCCTCTGAGAACCAGGTGGGAAGCTGGCCCACCAATAGGGCACAAGAAGTAGCCAGAGAATTGTTTCTGGGGTGTGTGTGTGTGTGTGTGTGTGTGTGTGTGTGTGTGTGTGTGTATGCTTAACCTGGAGAGAGTGAACCAACAGATGGGACCGGGGCCACTGCCACCAGAGTGGGCTGGCTTCTTTTCTCTCTAACATTTTGTTTCCTGGCTGCAGCAGCAGCAGCAGCAGCAGCGTGGTGCTGAGCTGGCCGCCCCGCGGGTCCCCATGGGGCCTGACTGCAAAGTGGGCTAGCTCCCTGGGCAGGACAGGGAGGACAAACCTGGACAGAGCACCTCCGGCTGCTGGGGCTGCCCCTGGGCTGTGTCTTTGCTCGTAATGTACCTCAAGCAATGGTCCCCTTTCCAGCCGGGACAACGGATGCTACAGAGAAGTACAGCAGTCTACCCAGTCAGTGGAGAGGCTGGGGCAGAGGAGGACTGGGACTCAGGCCAGACTCTACAAACTCTGCCCTGGCTTCCTTCCACATCCTGCTCCGTCCCTGGGTTCTGAGGAAGCCTCAAGCCCTGGAGAGGCTCTTGGTGGGATTTCTGGAATGCCTCAAAAAGAGACCCAATCCTCCTTCTAAAGGAACTGTGTCCTCCCTGGAACATAGAAGAGAAAAGAAACACCAGGCAGAGATGCCCAGGGCTAGAGCCAGCTGGGGCCTGAATCCAGCCCCTGTGTGGTGTGCCTGGTACTGCCCGGGCTTTGGGCTTCCTCAGGCCAGGAACGGATGCTTACTACCTCTGAGATCCTGTATTCATCATCTCTGTGTTGCTATATTATAAAATATCAAGGGCTGGATACTTTACATAGAAAAGAGGTTTGTTAGCATTTGGGAGGCTGACACAGGAGGATCCGGGTTCTTGGCCAGCCTAAGCTACTTATTGAGGCCCTTTGCAACTCAGTGAGACCCTGTTTCAAAATAAGCAATAAAAAAATGGGGCTGGGGGTATAGCTCAGAGGTAGAATGCCCCTGGGTTCCATCCCCAATACTAAAAAAAAAGAAAGAAAGAAAGGGAAGGAAGGAAGGCAGAAAAGAGGTTTGTTTAGAAGCATGTGTCACCCTACCCAGTGACTTTTCTCTTTTTTTGGGTGGGGGGGATTACTAGGAACTGAACCAGCAGCATTCAATCTCCAGACTACAGCCCTCCCAAGTCCATTTTATTTTTTATATTGAAACAGGGTCTTGCTAAGTTGCTAAGGCTGGCCTCCAACTTGCAGTCCTCCTATCTCAGTCTCCCAAGTCCTGGGGTCAATGGCAGGCACCACACCTATCTGATGTTGTTCTCTTCTGAAAACAAAACAACTCCAATATCACCCGGATGCCACAGCAGACTGTCACGGCGCAGCTGGGCTCTGTTGTCCTGGCTCTGATGCAGGGCCTCTCCCGCTTCCTCCCCTCTTCTCAGGAAGCCAATAAGGAAATCCCGGTTTCCTGGCTTCTCCTGTTTTTATTCCCCAGACCTCCCGAGGGCTGCTTGGCAGCCAGGGAGGCCGCTGGGATTGAGGCAGATGGAGCAGGGCCAGCCTGGTCTTGCAACGGGTTTTCATGTAAGCACTGTGCTTTGTCACAGTGTCGATTATCAGGGCGGCCCATGACAGTCCCCAGGAGGCCGAAGCCACCCTGCCGTTGCCCCCGGCAGAGCTGAGTCTGTGTTGCTGCTGCTGCTGCTGCTGCTGCTGCTGCTGCTGCTGTTAAATCTCCAAGCCTCAGGACCCACGGCCCCTTCCTGGCCCACCTGGCCCTGCGGTTTGGCTCACACCCAGCGGAGCCACGGCCTCGGGGAGCGCTCAGCAGCACTTGGCAGAGGCCACCGGAGTTGAGTCCAAGCAGAAACCCCCGGTGGGAAGAACTTGCAGTGCTCTGAGTTCCTCTTGCGCGGGCTCCGCCGCTGTTGGTCTCTGCAGGTTTGATTCTACTTCCCAAGTGCCCTTAGCGATTTTTGTCTCTGCCACAAACAGGTCCACGGGGAGGGGATGTGGCGGAGCCCTGTGGCTCCATTTAGCACCAGGTGATGCGAAGGGGGTGTGAGTCCCTCAGGTGCTGCCTGGTCACCAGTACCAACCCTGTCATTACCAGCCGTGCGGCCTGCAGTAGGTCCTGGCACCTCAGCACCATCTCTCATGTGTGGGGCAGAGACCGAGGCTGGTTCAGTCCTGGAAGCCTGCATAAAAGAATAAGAGGGCCAGGCGTGGTGGCACATGCCTGTAGTCCTAATAACTAGGAGGCCAAGAGGAGAGGATTGCTGGTTGGAGGCTAGCCTCAGCAATTTAGGGAAACCCTGTCTCAAGACAATAAACTAAAAAGTGCTGGGGTATAGTTTGGAGGTAGAATTCCCCTGGGTTCAATCCCCAGTAAGAGAGAGACAGGGACAGAAAGACGTGGTTCCTTCTTGGCCAGGACAGGAGGCCACATTCTTCCTAAATTTAGAAATAGGTCAAAAAGAGTCAGGCTTGGTGGTGCATGCCTTTAATCTCAGTATTTATTTATTTATTTATTTATTTTTGGTGATGGAATTAGACCCAGGATTATCCCACCTCTTGTCTACACCCACAGCCCCCACTTTTTTTCATTTTGAAAGAGGGTTTTCTTAACTTTCTAAGGGTCTTCCTACATTGTTGAGACTGGCCTCCGACTTAAAATCCTCGCGCCTCACAAGTACAGGGACCCCAGGCGAGCACCGCCAGCCCCGCTGGATTAGGGCATTATTTGCCAGGCGCATCCAAACATTGTTCGCTTCTCTCTGAGGATTGTGCCTCTGAGGATTGTGCCTCAATCGACTCTGCCATTTGCTAATGAGAATGCGCTCTCCAAAGTGGTGGGTAGGTGTGTATTTGTCCGTTCTGCAGAGATGCGCGTAGCTCTGGTTGCATGGACATAGCCCCCAGGATTATGGCTGGGGGCCCCGAAGGACGTTAGCCAGTTTCACTTCCAACTTTCAAAACCAGCAAGCAAGCTGGGCGTGGTGACACGCATCTGTAGTTCCAGTTCTTTTTTTAAAGCCACTTTTTTTTTTTTTTTTTTTTTGGTGGTACTGGGGTTTCTGGAAGCCCTTCTACCTCCGGGCTACACTCCCAGACCTATTTTTTTATATGGAAACAGGGTCTCCTAAGCCAGCGCGGCTGGCTTCGAACCTGCGCGATCCTCCTGTCTCTGCCTCCCAAGCGCGGGGATGACAAGCGTGCGCCACCACGCCCGGCTTGCAGTCCCAGTTCTTCAGAGGCTGAGGCAGGAGGATCGCAGGTTGGTTTGGAGGAAAATCTCAGCAACACAACGAGACTCTTCAGAAACCTAGCGAGACCCTGTTTCAAAACAAAAAATAAAATAAAAAGGGCTGGGAATATAGCTTAAAGGTAGAATGCCCCTGGGTTCAATCCCCAGTACCATGAATGAATGAATTGAATGAATGAATGAATGGAGTTCACTTGAACACTCCTTCCCAAGGGACTATCTAAACCCATCATCAAAAGCTTCCCGGCGGGCTCTCCCATCCTTCTGCTTCTCTTGTTAATGAGTTAAGTAAACGTTTGACACGTGCTTATTCTCTATTAGTTTAAGGATCAGGTTTTCCTCTTCTCGATATTATTTTTTGACAGCACCCTCTCCTAAGTGTGATGAAAAACCGTGGAGAGTTTTAAGCAGGCAAGAGCCATAATTAAATTTGCCCGTGGACGTCAATGTTAATATTCTTCCACGAAAATTAAGAGACCCAGGCTTCTATTTTTACCTTCAAAAGGAGAGGATTTACCTCTTGGGAAAAATAACTGGTTTGGCTAAGAACCGGTCTGCTGTTGTTGTTGTTTAGTTTTTTTTTTAATCAGCGTGGTTATTACAGGGTTTTTCTATAAACACAGGAGACTAATGATCCCAGTGTCCATTTTGTTAAGATTGAGAGCAGTCGGCGATCATTTATTGTAATAGGATTTAAATGGAAGAACTCTACTTATAATTAAAATGTTTTACAAAAACCAGGCGAAGTAATACATGCTTGGCATCCTAGTTCTCGGGAGGCAGAGACAGGAGGATTGCAGGTTCAAGGTCAGCCTCAACAACAATAGCAAGGCTTTCAGCAACCTAGTGAGACCCTGTTCCAAAATAAAAAATAAAGTAGGGCTGGGGTGTCCCTCAGAAGAGGAATAGCCCTGGGTTCAATTTCTGGTACCATAAAAAAGAGGGGGGGAATATCAGTGTGCCCTTCTATAGATTGTTGAATATGAATTGAAAATCACCAACTTGGAAAAGGGTTGAAATTGTTCATGCTAATTGGAAATACGGAGAGACAGTGTTAGGACCGTGATTGT